>NC_091059.1:66427740-66727740 GCF_000393655.2 Nicotiana sylvestris | reverse complement strand
AAATTTCCTTGAGATCACGGTACATTTTCGTAGAACCTGGGTGCATGGAATACCTGGAATTATGAGCCTCCGCCATTATCCTCCCCCGAAGATTATCCACATCTGGAACACATAGCCTACCTTGACATCGTAATACACCATCCTCACCACCGAGTGAAAATGTCGAAGTCTTGTTATTCAAAACTGCCTCCTTCATCTGTGCTAATGCTGGATCAATGAGCTTCTTTTCCTTGACTTCCGCTACCAGTGACGATTCTGCTCCATTACACACCATAACCTTCCCCTTGTCTGAGGTCGAAATACGAACCCCTAGACTGGCCAATTGATAAACCTCCCGAGCCAAAGGCCTCTGATCCGCTCCTAAATGAGCCAAACTACCCAGGGACTTCCGACTGAGAGCGTCGGCCACCACATTCGCCTTCCCTGGATGGTATAAAATATGCATATCATAATCCTTGATCAATTCTAACCACCGCCGCTGCCTTAAATTCAACTCTTTCTGCTTGAACAGATATTGGAGACTCTTGTGGTCTGAGAACACATCCACATGGACCCCATAAAGATAATGCCGCCTTATTTTCAAGGCAAATACAACTGCCGCAAGCTCCAAATCATGCGTCGGATAATTCTTCTCGTGATTCTTGAGTTTCCTTGGATTATACGCTATAACCTTCCCATGTTGCATCAACACACACCCCAAACCGACCCTGGAGGCATTGCAATAAACCACAAATCCTTTCGTGCCTTCCGGCAAGGTCAATATCGGTGCCGAGGTAAATCTCGACTTCAATTCCTGAAAACTTTTCTCACAAGCGTCGGACCATTGGAACTTAACTGCTTTCTTCATCAACTTTGTCAAAGGGGGAGGGGGGCGAGGGTAGAGAATCCCTCCACAACCCTCCGATAATATCCCGCTAAACCCAAGAAGCTATGGATCTCTGTCGGGGTCGTGGGTCTAGGACAATCATTTACTACTGCAATCTTCTCGGCATCCATCTGAATCCCTTTACTGGAAACAACATGGCCCAGAAAGGTAAAGGACTCCAACCAAAATTCACATTTTGAAAATTTAGCATACAACTGGTGCTGATAAAGGGTCTGCAGAACTGCCCTGAGGAGATCGGCATGATCCTCCTGGCTCCACGAATAAACAAGGATGTCATCAATGAAAACAATCACAAAGGAGTCTAGAAATGGCTTGAAGACCTGATTCATAAGATCCATGAAAGTTGTCGGGGCGTTGGTTAGCCCAAAAAACATGACCAAGAATTCAAAGTGACCATAGCGAGTTCTGAAAGCGGTCTTAGGAATATCCTGTTCTCTGATCTTCAATTGGTGATACCCGGACCGTAGATTAATTTTGGAAAAGAACCTCGCACCTTGCAATTGGTCGAACAAATCATCTATCCGAGGCAAAGGATATTTATTCTTGATGGTGACCTTGTTAAGCTGCCGATAATCAATACACATCCGGAGCGACCCATCCGTCTTTCTGACAAAAAGAACCGGGTCACCCTATGGTGACACACTTGGCCGTATGAACCCCTTTTCTAATAAATCATTCAGTTGTTCCTTTAACTCCCTCAACTCCGCTGGCGCCATTCTGTATGGTGGAATAGATATCGGTCACGTATCTGGCAATACATTAATCCCAAAATCAATCTCTCTATCTGGCGGGATCTCTGGAAGCTCGTCCGGAAACACTTCAAGAAACTCCTTAACGACTGGCACAGACTCGGGGACAGACACTTTTGAAGTGGTGTCCGCCACCCAGACCAAATGGTAGATACACCCCTTCCTAATCATCTTTGAAGCCTTAAGGTAGGAAATAAACCTACCTTTCGGCACCACACCATTTCGCTTCCACTCAATAACCGGCTCATTAGGGAACTCGAGCCTCATGACTCTCGTTCGGCAGTCAAGTTTAGCAAAGCACGAATAAAGCCAGTCCATTCCCATAATCATATCAAAATCCACCATTTCAAGCTCAATGAGATCGGCCGTGGTAGCACGACCACATACCATGACAACGCAATTCCTATAAACTCGCGTGGCTGTAATAGAATCACCAACCGGAGTCGATACATAGAACGGCTCATGAAGCTGTTCGGGTTCTACCCCAAAACTTGAAGCAATGAATGGGGTGACATAAGACAAAGAGGACCCCAGATCAACAAGAGCATAACAATCAATGTCCTGAACAGATAAGATACCTGTAGCAACATCTGGGGAGGCCTCTACACTCTAGCGACCAGTCAAGGCATAAAACCGGCTGGATACACCTCTACCACGAGCTCCACCCCTAACTACACCGCGCCCTACTGGGGCGGGAGGACCCACGGATGATATGGCAGCTGAAGAACCGGATGACTGAGAAAATCCCCCACCTATGCCCTGACTGGGAGCACGATAGTCCCGATGGATATGACCTCTCGCCCTGCATCTATAACACAGCGGAATATCCAAATAACAAGTCTCGGAATGGAACCTCCCACACTTGGGGCATGAAGCCCTCCCCTGCTGCAGTGATCTTCCTCCGGGACGACCGGAATGATGGGGTCTCCTACTATCTGAACCTGATCTCAAGTGATTGCCCTACTGATAACTATGCATTGATGACAGTGCGGTTGCTGAGGACTGGGCTTATGACTAGGACGGCCCTGATGGCCCTCTCCCCGGAACTGGTCTCCCTGAGTGACCTATTGATCGGGCCCTGCTGCTACTCTCCCTTTCTGCCCGTATTTTCAAATTCCTAGCCTCTGTGGCCTGAGCGAACCCAAAATCTTCCCACAATTGATATCTGAGTGTAAGGCCGTTGTAGCAACCTCTTTCACCACCAAAGGACTAAGACCCTGAACGAATCGCCGAACTCGAGCATCCATGATCGACACTAACTGAGGAGCATACTTGGACAACCTCACAAACTCCATGTGGTACTCCCAAACACTCATACTGCTCTGCTTGATTACCTCAAACTCTGTGGCATGGGCCGCCATTATGTCGGCAGGCAAGAAGTGGTCCATGAATGCATCTACAAACTCATCCCATCTAGTCGGAGGTATTCCCTCCCTACGAGAATCCTACCACATCTCGAACCACGAATATACTGCTCCCCCCAACCTGTATGAAGCCAACTCAACCTGTGCCCGTGAACTCTGGAGGGGCCAACCGCAAAAACTAGTTGACTCAGGAGCTGGCGGAATCCTCTGGGGGGTGCAGGGGCATCATGAGATTTCTGGGCCTGAGCGGCCACTAACTGGGTCAACAGCTGGATGGCTCCTCTAAGGTACCCATCAGAAACCTCGGGACCGGAAGCTTGAATTGAATCAAGATCAGGAATATCAGCGGGAGGGATGGTAGCACCCTCTGCCGCAGCTGGAACAGGAATACTTGGATCTGAAATAGACGAGCAAGGCAGATTCGAGACCGGGTAGTCACTCTCACCCACGACATCAAGTACATGATTCACAGCCACACTTGGGGTGGCATTGGCCCTGAGGCCGAGTCTAGCTCTCTTCTTAGGTACCATTACTGAAAATTTGGAACAAAGCACGAGTTAGATGTAAATACTTCCACTTTTCACTTCACCGCACGATATAGAGTAACAAAGAAGAAGGTAATTTCCTAAATGCCCATGTGGCCTCTAACTTATAGATGTGGTCGACAATACACCGATAAAGAGGACTCTACTAGACACAGCTCCGAGACATCCTAGGACACTTTAAAACCTTAAGATCTGATACCAAGTTTGTCACGCCCCAAAAACCGAGAGGCGCGACCGGTGCTCGACCGGGTAGCCCCCAGCCAAGCGAACCTGGGTGCCTTTCCTATTCCACGTGATACCCTATGTTTCCATCACCCATTAACCAAGTGAAATAGCCATTTATAAATTTAAACATATTCTTACGAGATTTACATAACATACATAGTTACTTAGCATGGTTTACAAGTTATACTACCCAAAATACATAAGTACATACTTTTTGCTCCTAGGTGGCGGTAACTCATGAATAGCCGTGACTTTAGACGGATCAAACTCGATCCTTCGATGGCTGAAGATGAATCCCAATAACTTTTCTGTATGAACCCCGAACGCATACTTTGCGGGGTTCAGGTTTAGATTGTACCTCCTTAACTTGTCAAAGAACTTTCTCAGGTCAGCTATGCGATCCGCGGCCCTCTTGGATTTGACAATGACGTCGTACACATAATCCTCTATTTCCTTATGTATCATATCATGGAAGATAGTTGTCATGGCTCTCGTGTAGGTAGCCCTAGCATTCTTTAGACCAAATAACATCATCTTATAGCAGTATACCCCCCATGGTGTAATAAAATCAGTTTTCTCTGTGCTTCTTCATCCATACAGATCTGGTGATAACCCGTGAAGCAATCTACAGAGGATTGGAATTCATGCTTGGCGCAATTGTTGACCAGTATTTGTATGTTTGGAAGTGGAAAGTCATCCCTTGGACTTGCTTTGTTTAAATCTGGATAGTCAACACATACTCTGACTTTCCCATCATTCTTCAAAACTAGCACAATGTTGGCTAAAGGTATTCAACAACCCTAAGAACTTTGGCTTTGATCTTCTTAGTAACTTCCTCCTTAATTTTTAGGCTCATATCTGGTTTGAATTTTTTGAGTTTCTGCTTCACCGGTGGACACATGGGATTAGTATGCAACTTGTGAGCCACTATGGACATGCTCAAACCGGTCATGTAATCATATGACCATGATAAAATGTCCTCATACTCTTTCAAGAAGAGGATGTACTCTTCCTTCTTTGTTGGTGATAAGTGAATGCTGATGCGAGTCTCCTTGACAGTATCAGCGTCGCCCAAATTTACTACTTCAGTTTTGTCCAGGTTGGACTTAGGCTTATTCTCAAAGTTTTCAACTTCCCTGACAACTTCCTCAGGTATCTCATCTTCTTCATCCAAATCACTATTATCATGTTGTGTTGCCTCATTACATGTCACAGTCACCGGTTCATCAGGAAAAGTTACAATAACGATGTAGAAAGAAAAATATGAAAGAAAATAATAAATAATAAAGAGAAATGCATTTGATTAATACTTAAAACATCCAAACGAGTATGGCTCGATGAATCGAGCATTTATTTTGAAACAAGTGAATCTTGAATCAAAATTACTGAAAATCTTAAATGCCTAGAATGACTATAGGAATAAAGATCTGCCAAGCTACCCGGGGACTTGACGGGCCCAGGATGGTATGGCAGTCCAGTTCCTAAGAAAAGCTCCCTTCTCCACAGTCTGAATATTGAGGCCTTCTTCCTCCTCCTCCTCAATTATTGCACTACAATCCATGTCTTCATCCTCTAAGAACAAATTCTTCAGCTCAGCTAATGCTCCCTCTACTGCAGATCCCCATATTGTATCAGCTTGGTGAAAAGTGTCGTCTAGATATGGCACTGGTTGCTTGAGAGGGTAATACGGTCCACACCATGAAGGTGACCAATCATTATACTCTTGCCATGTATACTCATATTTGAGCCCAAAGGTAGTACTATGACTCTTCAGCCGTATCGGTTTAGTGATACCCTAGAGATTCTTCCTAAGACCATTGTCGGGTTCATACCCCGACCATGCTAGTATTCTCTCTATTTTGCTGCTCCACCATTTGTCTTTATCAGTGTCGTTGACACGTTCAATGTGAAGATAGGTTTTCCTTCCTAGCCTTCTTCTGTTTTCGATAACCGGGATGGTTTGGCTAGTGTAAATGGGGTTACTTCCATCTCCGTGAATGATCACCTCCTGACGATTCTATTCAAATTTCATGGCTTGATATAGTGTGGACGCCACGGCCCCAGCAGCATGGATCCATGGTCGGCCCAACAGAAGATTGTATGAGGCCGGTATGTCGAGCACCTAAAATTCGACGTCGAACTAAGTTGGCCCCATCTGCAGGCAAAGGTTAATTACCCCGATCGTGGCCCTTTGAGACCCATCGAAAGCATTCATGTTATGCTTCCTGCTCTTATTTCATGAAAACCTTTGTCCAACCTTTTCAGAGTATTCAACGGACAAATATTGAGGCTCGAACATCCATCAATCAAGACCCTAACGACGAATTTGTCCTCGAATTGCACTGTGATATGCAATGCTCGGTTGTGATTCAATCCTTCATGCGGTAGCTCATCCACATGGAAGATTATTTTATTAATTTCTAGCACCTGTCCTACCATGTTTGCCATCCCCCGTCGGTAATGTTGTTGGGTACATAAGTTTCACTCAACACCTTCATTAAAGTGTTCTTATGCACCTCTGAATTTTGCAACAATGACAGGATGGATATCTAAGCTGGGGTTTTGTTCAAATGATCAATCATGGAATACTCCCTTGCTTGTACTTTCCTCCAAAGGTCATCTCGCCCTGTTTCAATGACAAGTTGCTTTGTAGTGGCATCCTTACTTGTTCCTCCCAAGTGTTCAGGTGTATAGATTTTTCCTATACTAATCATTCCTTGTGCAGCATCGTATTCCTCTACCTTTGCCTTCCCTTTTCGCCGATCTTTAGCATCGTAATCAAAAGGTATTGCTTTTGAATGGAAAGGAGGTGTTTTTGATACTATCGTTGTGAAAGGTGTGACAATTTCTACTTCAAACGGAGTGGGGGTGGCCGCAGGTGGAGCCACCTCTACCTCAAATGGAACTAATGCAGCTACCTTAACCTCTATTGGTGACTGAGTCTGTACAATAGGAGTAATTGTGACCGAGGGTTTTAAATCGTCGCCTTCTCGAGTAAGCCCAATTGACCCCTCAGGATCCCACTCTTCATTCGTCTCTATCACATGTACCCCACCACCTCTATGATCAGGTAGGGGGTTGTTGCGGACATTGGAAGTGGCTTCCTTTGCCTGTATGACCTTGTTGTCAATTAGTGTCTGGATTTTATCTTTCAATGTTCGGCACTCATCTGTGGTGTGCCCCTTCATACCGGAATGGTACGCACAAGTTTTGTTTGGATTGATCCATTGGGATTGATTTTCTAATAGCACAGTGGGAACAAGAGTGGAATAACCTGCGGCTTTCAACCTCTCATACAACTGGTCGATGGGTTTAGTAATGGCGGTATATTGTCTGGGTGGCTTGCAGTCGAAATTGGGTCTTGGTCTTGGATAATTTTGGTGAGTCGGAGGTGATTGGAAATGAGATGGTTGGGAATTATAGGTATGATAGGCAGTGGCTGGTTGGGAATATCTAAGAGATGAGGGTTGATATGTGGGTGGTGGTACTTGGTATGTGGGTGGAGGTGTCTGATATGTGGGTGGAGGTGTTTGATATGTAAGTGGAGATTTCAGGCCTTGAGCTACCACAACGTCTCTTTTCTTTGATATGTCTCCTGATTGTAACGCCTTATTTGTGTCCTATAATGCCTCAAAATTTGTTACCATCCCGCTTTCGATGCCTTCTTCGATTATTCTCCGATTTTGATGATATTAGAGAATTTATGATTTTCAATAACCATCAACCTTTCATAATATTATGGATCTTGTGCTCTGACAAAGAACTTGTTCATATGTTCCTCGTACAAAGATGGCCTGACTTTGGCTGCTTCCGACCTCCAACGAGTAGCATACTCGTGGAAGTTTTCGATGGATTTCTTCTTAAGGTTCTGGATGTAGAAAACATCTGGTGTATTCTCTGTATTGAACCAGAACCGCTCCATGAAATCTGATGCCATACTCACCCAATTGGACCATTTCTTAGAATCATGGCTGATGTACCAGGACAAAGCATTTCCCGTAAGACTTCTCATAAAGAGCTTCATCTAGATACTTGCATCCTTTCCGACCCCGACAAGCTTGTCACAAAAAGTCCTCAAATGAACCCTAGGATCACTTGTACCATCAAATATTTCGAACTTGGGAGGTTTGTAACCCTCTGGTAGTTCTACATCTAGTTGTATGCATAAGTCTTCATAGTTCAAACCCTCTATTCCATTGCCGCCTTCGACACCCTGAACTCGACTCATCAACTTCTTGAGTTCTTCAGCCATGTTTTTAATGAGCAGGTCCTTCTTAGAGGATTCTGGTGTATAGGAGATTGTCTGGATAGAGTGAGGTACAATTTCTACGTATATAAGGTTATTTTGGTAAGTGCGGGGTGCTTGGGTGTAATGGCGGTCATTAGTAGAGTTTTGAGGGTCAGGAAAGAGTTGTGGTATATTCAAGGGAGTATGATAAGTAGTGGTTGGTGGATAATGAATTGGTTGATAGTGGTGTTGTGGCAGAGTTGGTATTGGTAGGGGATTGAGATTTTGAGGTGGGGTTGTGTATTGATGCGGTGTTTGAGGGTTTTGTTGATGTTGGTTTGGTGTGTTTTGGGGAGGCACTGGGTTCTTGGTGTTTTATTGGTTGATGTCGGGGACGTTCAGGGTGAGTGACAAGTTTGCCAAGTTGCGGAACTTCTCGAGTTCTCCCTGTAGTTCCAATGTTTTTTGTTCTAATCTCAATACTAAATCATTTGGTGCCAGAGTACTCTGCCCATCTAAAGTTTCTGCGTTCTCAACATTATCCTTTCGAATACCACTTAGGTCATCCATTTTTACTTTTCCTTTGCCTTTTGTATTACTTGGAGGAGGAGGGGGTGGAGGGCCTTTAGATCTGGTGTGATATGTTGACGATGCCAATATGAGCGAACAACCCTTAAGGAATAGGAATAAGAAATATAGAAAAACAAAAGGTAAACAAGTCAATAGGATTCTGAAATATTTGCAGTATTTAAACACATATTGCGGGAATGTGAATTCGCCTCCTTATTTGGGAACCTCGTTGTGCCCGAGGTATGCCTAGTGACAAATAAATTTGGAGAAATTTAGTGCCAATAATTGCCTCATTTCATTAATGTAAAAGTGAATGAACCAAAACGAAATAAGATATTGTCACTAATGGCACTTGGCCTTATTACATTTGAAAGTTAAGCAAATAAATCTAATCTACTTGGTTCCAGAAGGACCCTCTCCAGAATGGATGCTTTTGTCGATCAACTCTCCCAGCTCGTGCAGGTTCAACAGCAGGAGTGCCCTTGCAAGATGCTCTCCTTCGTTTCCGTCAGCATTCTGGCAGTCAGTGACCCTTTTTCTCATCTTCCCTTCCAACTCTATTAAACTGTACTCCAGGTATTCAATCCTCTCGCTAAATTTAACGGCTCTTTCTTTCCATTTGTTAATAATCTCCATGTCAGCCTTATGCAGTGACATATGCTCGGCTTCAGACTCTCGAACTCTTTTTCTCAGCTTGTTGTAATTCACCTCTGTTTCAGCAACCTTCTCTATGACCCTATTTCCTGGCCCATTCCTTTGCTCAACGACCCCAGTTATGGTGTACTCCAACCACGAAGGGTAAAGGTATGAGCCGCCTGCGTGATATTGGTCTGGCTCAATAGTATCCTTCTCCACAATAATCTTTAAGGTCCACATGTGTTGTTCTTCATTTTTATATGGGATTGCATCATATTGGAAATTATCTCTGAAGTGACACATTTTATTGACCCATGGTATGATTTGTCTCCTGCCTGCTTGTCTCGTAACCCTGAGAGGAGCGTAAGGGTATATGCCCCTCAACCTAATCAACACTAAGTGTGGAAAGTCTCTAGATCTGATGATGAATTCATCGGTAGGGAACCACGCGAACATCCACTATAATTGATCCTCGGTAAAAGTTTCGAAAAGTTGTATCTGTCCCGTAGTGTCCTCTGGTTGAGCAAACATGTCTGGAATGTAGTTCATTCTTTTGGGATGATGGAAGGCTATGTGATCATTCCACGGTCTTTGTGGAAATTCTTGATGGTATTGTCCCTTTTGGAGATGTTCCAAAAACCAGGCCTGTAGCAGCAAGTTGCAACCCTCGAAGAACCTGAACCAAAGCCCGGTACATGTCTGCTATAGGTTTAATTACGCACGAGTGGAGTATGATGTTGAGCATGATTTATGCAGTAGTAAAGAGCATGTTGTCAAGTATTTGCATGTAAGAAAATGATAAATGCAGTATTTAAATAATGGAAAGACAGTTACAGAAAAAAGGAAACAAAGAGACAAGTCAGTTTTGGGAATAAAAGAATCATAAATTCTTAAAAATAGACAGTTAGGGGAAAATGTACGTGGGATAGAGCATGCTTGGACTAACTCACAAAAGATACGTTCGTTACGGTAAGAGCCTAAAATATCCCTAGAAGAGTCGCCATGCTATCGCGCCCCATTTTTCCCTTTGCGGGGAAGTCTAGGTTTTGACGTTCATGGGGAAACAATTCGTTTCCTTTTGGGAATTGGGTATTTAAAGAGACGCCACCTAACGGATTACGGTGCGTTAGGGCACCTAATGCGATTAACTCATGTAACTAGATTGCATTACCAGAGATTAGGGTAAGGGCTCGAAATAACCTTGAGGGGAAGGTGTTAGGCACTTCTCGTGGTGAACAACGGTGGGTCCCGGCCAAACTTAAGCTATGTGAATTAGTCATTTTAACAAATAAATAGTTTTAACACATACTCACAAATAAAGGCATGTTTTGACATTCTAAGTGATAAAATAAAGGAAAAGGTTTGAACAATTTGCACATACGTAAAGAAAAGTAAATTCATTTGAACAACAGGAGTTAGGAAAGAAGGGTCCTAGGTTGGTCAGCCTACAGGATCATACCCACGCAATGCCCGGTAATCACTCCTCAATGAGGGAATACACGTAACATTAGCGTGTAGTCATCATATCCTTACTACCCAATTCCCTCCCCTTGATCATGGCCTAAAGCGTTCTAGCAACCTTGAAAGATATTCTATGCGTGCACTACCCGTCCCTTCCTTGTGGCCCTGGAGGTATTTAGGACCTCTAATTTAGGTAGTTATAGACCATCCTATGGTACTTAAAGGAGAAAAATCTAGGCGTCAATCAAAATAGTTAGGACTGCATAAAAGAGAGAACAATTAAAGGCTCACATTTTTACCTCCACAAACAGAACAAGTAAGTGCGCATCTCAAACAACAGTTTCAGGTACTTAAGAGAAAACCTTAGAACATGATATCTAGGTGAGCAGAGAGATACAATATTGAATTAGGACCAAAGTGTCAAAGACCTATTCAGCTTGCCTACTAATTTTAGACCTATTGAATAGGAGCAAACATAAATAGTAGAGCATAGTTTTCAGTTGCAGGATTTTTGATCGCCCTACAGGCTTGCCTAGGCGTATAATAGTGATGTCCTATGAGCATGGTATCTATTATTGATTAGGAAAGCAGTAAAACAATAAACAATTTTTTAAAAAGGCAATTTGAATCCTATAGGCATGCTTTCTAGTAATGTTATTTAAGGCAGCATTGAAAACTCATTAAGGAAACGAACAGATTAGTTAATTAAAGCGATTCAGAGTCTACAAATAAGGGTTAAAGTTAAACTAAACTGGTTTTAGATCTTATAGGCATGATTTCTAATTAAACATAAGGCAAAGCAAGCAAAATTTATTTTTCCAAAGATAAATCCTTATAGGTATGATTTCTATTAAAACTGATTTTAAATTGTATAGGCATGATTTCTAAGGAGATGAATTTGAATACATGCTATAATGGAAATTGAACTTCAAATACTTGACACCTTATAGGCATGATATCTAATTGTATGAGATGGAGCAGGTAAAATTCATTTCAACCAAGAAATTCTATGGGCAGGTTGTCTAACACAGCACATGTAAATCAAACTAAACCCTATAGGCATGTTATCTACCCAATTTTACCCACAATACACAACTACCCTCCCTTTTCACTAGTCACCCCAATATTTGTTTATAATCAATTATTATAGACCAAGACTTGAATGAGTTACATAAATAGAACAGAAAATAAGCTATAGGGAGCCTGAAGCAGGCCTAAAGTAGTTTCCCAAGCCTTCAGTAGTCTCAAATGCCCAAAGTTCCATAGCCAATTTCATGTCTAAGTGTGTCATAGTTCTCTAAGGACCTCAAGGATCCCAGGTAGTGCTTACACCTAGACCTTTCTCAAATAATAACTGATTTATGTGCAATGTTGAAGTGTCAGCCCTGATATGCCAGAGTTTAGAGAGATCTCAAGGGTCTCTAAGCAGTACACATACCAGAGGGGAGGAAGTACTTTTGGCAAACAACTATCACACAAGGGAAATGGGGTTGGGAACACAGAGAATACACTTTAATAGAGTTCTTAAGGGGGTTCCACAGAACCAGAAGTTTAGATAGAATGCAGGTCATGCAACAAAGATCACAGCAGAAACATGTTGAGGACATATAAACAACACAACTAGAGTTTAACTAACTTAGTAGGAGTGAGGCAGAACATGCAAGAACTTAAATGGACAAGCTAGGAAAGTATTAACAAGTACAGGTATGCTAATTACACAAAATCAGGGTTTAGGCATGCTAGATAAACAGTAGTCAGTCAAAAATGCATGTTACATATGTAAGTGTGTTAAACTAGATAGAAAATAAGCAAGAAAGTTCAAACATGTTAATCACAGATTTCAATAGGCTGTATTTGGCATGCTGGGTAAGTAATAAACAGAAGAAAGAATGGACTCAGGCCATATGAACTAAAGCAGTAAGTAAACTCGTAGATTTTGATTCTTAAATTAATCAGAAGCATACCTAGCTAAAGAAAGAAAACACAAGATGTGAGAAAAGTATTATGCAATTTCAAGCCTTGGCTTGTAGCCGGCTAGAACAATAGAGATCTCCAGTAGTAGAGAGAGCAAAAAGAGCCCTTTTTAAAGTGTAAAAGTAGTAGTTTCCGAAATATTGTTCGTGTTTTGAATTGAGAATAGGTAAGGGCATATATAGTAATCAAATGTTAAACAAAATAAGGTAAAGAATCGATTATATAGCAATTAGGGAAATTTCCAAAATCAATCACACACATAAAATCAGTAAGTCTTCCCCTTAATCAAGGGATAATCACTCAACGGTAAAAGCAGGACAAATATTTATGGAAGGAAATCAAGTAAGACTTGGGTACATAGTAGATAATTAGGGGTGAATGAACAAGAGTTTAATTAAGGAATAATTAGCAAGAATCAGCAAATAACAAATAAGGTAAGAGAAAACTAATTAAGGCAAGAAGTTCAATCAAACCGAGTACGAATCAAAGGTTTTGTTAAGGAAAAGAATTCAAATCAACCAAAGTAAGAACTTCAGAATATTCAAGGGTTTAATTAAAATAAAAAATCACGTAAAGAATCAGCAAATATCAGACAATTCATATAGGCAAGAAAGGAATAGTCAGGACTCAACACATTGGTTTCAACAAAGCAGATTGGTAAATCAAAATTTCAAAATAACCCTGATTTAAGAAGAAAAATATAGGTTTACCATGAATATCCAGAATGAACATAGACATATAGAGTAAGTAGAAAAGTTGAACCAAGAAACATAGTAGAGGCATATTAGGATAAGAAAATCATAAGACATCTAATTGGATAAAGAAAAAATCACAAGAACCAAAGCAAGGACAAGGTCAGTACACAAGTAACTCAAAAACCAAACAAAAATGCCGAAAAATTAGGGCTTTTAGTATAAACGAGTTAAGTTAGAGCAAACCTTACAAAATCGGTTAAAACATATAAGAAACAGAAGATTAAACAGTCAAAATTATCAAATTATTTACCGTGAAAATGATAACAACAATTAAATTTGTAATGGGTCTCTAAAAATACGTGATCTATTTTTATGCTAGTTGTTAGAGTAGTTGATGCTAGGCGTATGTAGTTTAATGACGAAATACAAGTTAAAACGGGGCAGTAATCAAACTGAGGGGCTTTCTACCCGGGCTTCGGACTGATCGATGAAAGGCCTCGAGGTCGATACCCAGCTCGAGCTCGATCTATCGGTGGTAGCTGGGAAGGGGATAACAGTTAAGATATATTTAAAGAAGGTTTTTATGGCCAATATCAAGTAATAAATGAAGAACAAGTATGAAAGCAATAAATAGAAAGATTAGCCTCGAGCGAGTAAGTTAGAGAGAAAAGAGAGAGAGAAAGTTATTATTAATCTTGCGTTAGGAAGATCGAGGATTGCTAGAACGCTGAAGGAACTGAAGGAGGACATCGGGCCAAAGCCTACTTGTTGTTGGGTCTGCACAAGCTGGGGGACCTGTATGATGGAGTTAGGAAGATCGAATATGGGGAAGGTCCTTCTAGGACCAAATAAGCTAGATTTATTTGCTTTCCTGAAATGTAATTATGCCAAGTGTCAATAGTAACTTATTTTTCTATTATCTTAGTGTCATTTTGGGATTCGTCTATTATACATTATGAAATGAAGTATTTACTGGCATCTAAAGTTCTCCAAATATACTTGTTTCTAGTCCTACCTCGGGCACAACGAGGCTCCCCAAATTAGGTCATGAATTTACATTTCCGCATTATGTGTTTAATTACCGCAAACATTTCAGAATCCTCACCGACTTGTTACCTTTTTGTTTTTCCTTATTTTGATTATTCCCATCCCATTAGGTTGGTTCTCTCATACTAGCATCATCAGCATATCACACCAGATCTAGAGGTCCTCCATCTCCTCGTCCTCCAAGCAATACAAAAGGCAGAGGGAATGCAAAAATGAACGACATAAATAGTATCCGAAAGGAGAATGTTGAGAATGCAGAAACTTGAAATGGTCGTAGTACTTCGGCCCCAAATGATCTAGTCTCGAGGCTGGAACAAAAGATATTGGCATTGCAAGGAGAACTAGAGCAGGTCCGCAACTTGACAAACATGTCACTCACCCTAAATGTCCCCGACATCCACCAACAAAACACAAAAGAACCCAGCACCTCCCCAAAACACACAAAACCAGCACCCACAAAATCGTTTTACACCAAATCAATACGCAACTCCACCACAACATCACCATCAATCAATTTAGTACCGACCAACCACCATTTACCACACTCCCAAAACACACCACAACTTATTCCTGATCCCCAAAACTCAACTATAACCATCATTACACCCAAGTCTCCGGCCCCCATAAAAGCAACCCTATATACGTAGAAACCGTACCTCACTTTATCCAACCAATCTCCTATACACCGGAATCCTCCGAGAAGGACCTACTCATTAAAAATATGGCTGAAGAACTCAAGAAGTTGACAAGCCGAGTTCAAGGTGTCGAATATGGCAAAGGAATAGAAGGGTTGAACTGTGTAGACCTATGCATATAGCCAGATGTAGAACTACCATAGGGGTATAAACCTCCCAAGTTCGAGATGTTTGATGGTACAGGTGATCCCAGGGTTCATTTGAGGACCTATTGTGACAAGCTTGTCGGGGTCGGAAAGGATGAAAAGATCCGGATGAAACTCTTTATGTGGAGTCTTATGGAGATGCTTTGTCCTGATACATCAGCCAAGACCCCAAGAAATTGTCTAATTGGGTGAGTATGACATCAGATTTCATGGACCGATTCAGGTTCAATACATAGAATGCACAGGATGTTTTCTACATCCATAATTTTAAGAAGTAACCTACCTAGACTTTCTGCGAGTATGCTATTCATTGGAGGTCGAAAGCATCCAAGGTCAGACCATCTTTGGAAGGGGAACAGTTGAACAAGTTCTTCGTCAGAGCACAGGATCCGCAGTATTATGAAAGATTGATGGTCATTGAAAACCATAAGTTCTTTGATATTAGAAAGCTTGGGGAAAGAATTAAGGAAGGCATGAAAAGCGAGACGGTAACAAATTTTGAGGCATTACAGGCCACAAACAAGGCGTTACAATCAGGTGGCATATCAAAAAAGAGAGACGTTGGGGCAGTAATGGTGGCTCAGGGCCTGAAATCTCAACTTACATATCAAATACCTCGGCCTACATATCAAACACCTCCACCCACATATCAAAGACCTCAACCCACATACCAAACACCACCGCCCACATATCAACCATCATCTCCCATATATTCCCGACTAGCCGCTATCCATCACACCTATAACTCTCAACCGTCTCATTTCCAATCACCCCAACCCGTCAAAATTATCCAAGACCACAACCAAATTTTGACCGCAAACCACCCAGACAATGTACTGCCATTGCTGAGCCCATTGACCAACTGTATGAAAGATTAAAATTTACTGGCTATATCACCCTCATTCCTGCTGTGGCATTAGAAAATCCATCCCAATGGGTCAATCCAAAACAAAGCTTGTGCGTACCATTCTTGTATGAAGGGGAACACAACTGATAAGTGCCGAACATTGAAGGATAAGATCTATACGCTAATCTACAACAAGGTCAAACAGGCCATGGAAGTCGCACCTAATATCCGCAACAACCCTCTCCCTGATCATAGAGGTGGTGGGGTACATGTGATAGACACGAAAGAAGAATGGGATCCTGAGGGGTCGATTGGGCTTATTCAAAAAGGCGATGACTTCAAAGTTGCAGTCACACTTACTCCTATCGTGGTGCAGACTTAGTCACTAATCGAGGTTGAGGTCGTTGCATCAGTTCCATTCGAGGTAGAGGTGGCTCCACCTATGGCCACCCCCACTCCATTTGAAGTAGAAGTGGTCACACCTTTCACTATGATAGTATCAACCATACCTCCATTCGACTCAAAAGTAATACCCTGGGATTATGTTACCGAGGCTCGGCAAAAAGGGAAGGCCAAGGTAGAAGAATCTGATGCTGTGCAAGGAATGACTAGAACGGGAAGAGTCTATACACCTGAACACTTGGGAGGATCAGGTAAGGATGCCACTACCAGGTAGCATATCATTGAGATAGGGCAAGATGACTTGTGGAGGAAAGTACAAGGAAATGAGTATTCTGTCATTGACCATCTGAAAAAAAACACCAACTCAGATATCTATCCTATCACTGTTGCAAAATTCAGAGGAACATAAGAACGCTTTAATGAAAGTTTTTAGCGAGGCTTATGTACTTAATAACATCATTGGTGAAAAAATGGCCAATATGGTAGGGCAAGTACTGGAAAGTCATAAGATTATCTTCCACGAAGATGAGCTGCCGCCTGAGGGGTTGAATCACAATCGAGCATTGCATATCACAGTGCAATTTGAAGACAGATTCATTGCTAGGGTCTTGGTTGACGGAGGTTCAAGCCTAAATATTTGTCTGTTTGACACTCTAAAAAGGTTGGACAAAGCTTTTTATGAAATACGGGTAGTAAGCATGAACGTGAAAACTTTTGATGGGTCCCAAAGGGCCACAATCAGAGAAATTAACCTTTGCTTGCAGATGGGGACAACTTGGTTTGACGTCGAGTTTCAGGTGCTTGACATACTAGCCTCATATAATTTTCTATTGGTTTGACCATGGATTCATGTTGTTGGGGTTGTGTCGTCCACACTACATCAAGTCGTGGAATGCGAATAGAATCATCAGGAGGTGACAATTCACGGAGATGGGAGTAACCCTATTTACACTAGTCAAACCATCCCGACTATTGGTCATAGAAAAAGGCTGGGAGGGGAAACCTATCATCACATTGAACGTGTCAATACCATCGAGAAAGATAAATAGTGGAGCAGTAAAATATAAAGCATATTGGCATGGTCTAGGTATGAGCACGACAAAGGGCTGGGGAAGAATCTCCAAGGCATCACTAAACCGATACGGTTAAAGAATCATGGTACCACCTTTGGGCTCGAATATCAGTACACCTGGCGAGAATACAATGATTGGTCACCTCCATGGCGTGGCCCAAATTACCCTATCGAGCAACCAGTGCCAGACTTAGAACAAGCTTTTCACCAAGCTAATACGATATGGGGGACTGCATAAGAGGAAAAACTAGTTGGGTTGAAGAATTTGTTCTTGGAGGATGAAGACATGGACTACAGTGCTATAATTGAGGAGGAGGAGGAAGCAGGTCTCACGATACAGACCATAAAGAAGGGAGTTGTTCTCAGGAACTGGACCGCCACACCATCCCGAGCCCGCCAAGTCCTTGGGTAGCTTGGCAGCTTTTACTTCTATAGACATTCTAGGCATTTAGGATTTCCAGTAATTTTGTTTTAAGATTTACTTGTTTCAAAATAAACGCTCGATTCATGCAGCTGTACTTATCTAGATGATTTTTTGATTTTAATCAAATGCATTTGCTCTTTATTATTCATTACTATTTCTACATTTTTTCTTTCCACGGCGTTATTATTACTTTTCCTGATGAACCAGTGACTATGACATGTAATGAGGCAATGCAACATGAGAATAGTGATTCAAACGAAGAAGATGAGATACCCGAGGAAGTTGTCAGGGAGGTTGAAAACTTTGAGAATAAGCCTAAGTCCAACCTGGACGAAACCGAAACAGTAAATTTGGGGGACGCCGAAACCGTCAAGGAACCTCGCATCAGCATTCACTTGTCACCAACAGAGAAGGAAGAGTACATCTGTTTCCTAAAAGAGTATGAGGACATTTTCGCATGGTCTTATGATGACATGACTGGTTTGAGCACGTCCATAGTGGCTTACAAGTTGCCTACTAATCCCATGTGTCCGCTAGTAAAGCAGAAACTCAGAAAATTCAAACCCGACATGAGCCTGAAAATCAAGGAGGAAGTTACCAAGCAGATCAAAGACAAAGTTCTCAGGGTGGTCGAGTACCCAACCTAGTTAGGTAACATTGTACAAATTCCGAAGAAGGATGGGAAAGTCAGAATAAGTGTTGACTATCGGGATTTAATCAGAGCAAGTCCCAAGGACGACTTCCCACTACCAAATAAACACATCCTGATTGATAATTGCGCCAAGCATGAACTCCAATCCTTTGTAGATTGCTTCGCAGGTTATCACTAGATCTGGATGGATGAAGAAGATATAGAGAAGACAACTTTTATTACACCTTGAGGTGTATACTGTTACAAGATGATGCCATTCGATCTGAAGAATGCTAGGGCTACTTAAATGAGAGCCATGAGAACTATCTTTCATGATATGATTCACAAGAAAATAGAGGTGTATGTGGACGGCGTAATTATGATATCCAAGAGATCCGAAGACCACATAGCGGACTTAAGAAAGTTCTTTGACAGATTAAGGAGGTACAACTTTAAACTGAACCCTGCAAAATGTGCATTCGGGGTTCCCGTAGGAAAGCTACTAGGATTCATCATCCGTCGCCGAGGAATCAAGCTGGATCCATTTAAAGTCAAGGCTATACAGGAGTTACCACCACCTAAGAGCAAAAAGGATGTAATGGGCTTCCTAGGACGTCCCAACTACATCAGTCAATTCATAGCACAGTGCACAGTCATATGTGAATCCATCTTCAAAATGCTGAGGAAAGATGCCGAAACAAGCTGTACAGAGGATTGTCAGAAATATTTTGATAAGTTCAAGGAGTACTTATCCACACCACCAGTTCTGGTCCCACAAGAACCAGGATGACCTTTGCTACTATATCTATCTGTATTGGATGGAGCCTTCGGATGTGTTTTAGGACAACATGATGAGACAGGAAGAAAGGTGCAGGCCATATACTACCTGAGTAAGAAGTTCATACCTTACGAATCACGGTCCTCCCTACTGGAATGCACTTGCTGTGCTTTGACCTGAACAACTCAAAAATTGATGCACTACTTATGTGCCTACACTACGTACCTAATATCCAGGATAGACCCTTTGAAGTATATATTTCAGAAACCCATGCCGACTTGAAAGTTGGACAAATGGCAGATACTGTTAAGAGAGTTCAACATCGTCTACGTAACTCAAAATGTGGTCAAATGACAAGCATTGCCAGATCACCTTGCTGAAAATCTAGTGGGAGGAGCATACGAACCTTTGAAAATATATTTTCCTGATGAAAAAGTGTTGTTCGTAGGGGAAGACATTACTGAAGCATACGACAGTTAGAGGATGTTCTTTGACGGAGCTGCAAATTTCAAAGGAGTGGGCATTGGATAAGTTTTGGTATCAGAAACGGGTCAACATTATCTAGTATCTACTAAACTCAGAGTTCCCTGCACCAACAACATGTCAGAGTATGAAGCCTGCATACTAGGTCTCAACATGGCAATCGGCATGAACATCCAGGAGCTGCTGGTGATCGGTGATTCAGATTTGCTTGTGCAGCAGGTACAAGGAGAGTGGACCACTAAGAATTCCAAGATATTGCCATATCAGTACCATGTGCAGGAATTGAGAAAGAAGTTCACAAAGAAAGAATTCCAACATGTACCCAGAATTCAGAATGAGTTCGCCGATTCATTGGCCATCTTGTCATCTATGATACAACATCCAGATAAGAATTATAGATACATAATCATCCGGCATATTGTGCTCATGTTGAGGAACAAACATATGGAAAGCCTTGGTTCCAATACATCAAGGAGTATTTCTCGAAGGAAGAATATCTGGAGCATGCAAATTACACTCAGAAACGCACACTCCGGAGATTGTCCAATCACTTCTTCCACAGTGGAGGAAATCTATATAGAAGGACTCCCGATTTGGGATTGCTAAGATATGTCGACGCAACAGAAGATTCTAAACTGCTTGAGGATGTGCATGTCGGAACCTATGGCCCGCACATGAATGGTTTTGTCTTGTCTAAGAAGATACTTAGTGTTGGCTACTTTTGGATGACCATGGAGACAGATTACATCCAGTATGTCCGCAAATGCTTTCAATTCAAAATGCATGTCGACATGATAAAAGTACTGCCAAACGAGATCAATGCAACAAGCTCACCTTGGTCGTTCGCCGCCTGAGGAATGGATGTTATTGGTCTGATTGAGCCCACTGCTTCAAAGGGACACAGGTTTATTTTGGTAGCCATTGATTACTTCACAAAATGGGTAGAGGCTGCATCTTACAAATCTGTAACCAATAAAGTCGTCACAGAATTTGTCAAATATCGCATTGTTTGTCGATTTGGAGTTCCCGAGTCCATTGTTACTGATAATGCCACCAATCTCAACAGTGATCTGATGAAAGCCATGTGTGAAACTTTCAAAATCAAGCACAAGAATTCCACAGCCTACAGACCTCAGATAAATGGAGCTATAGAAGCCGCCAATAAAAACATCAAGAAGATAGTAAAAAAGATGGGAGAGAACCACAAACAATGGAACGAGAAGCTATCGGTTGCTTTATTGGGACACCACACTACAGTTCACATATCGACCAGGGCAACTCCCTACATGTTGGTTTATGGTACCGAGGCTGCCATCCCAGCCAAGGTAGAGATTGTTTCTTTAAGAGTCATACAGGAAACTAAACTCAGCGATGCATAGTAGATAATGAGTCGCTATGAACAATTGGCCCTTATCGATGAAAAGAGAATGAAAACAGATATTACGGCCTACTTTATCTGAATAGAATGTCCAGAGCTTTCAACAAAAGGGTCAAACCAAGGCAATTTGGGCGAGGTCAGTTGGTGGTGAAGAAGATCTTCCCATATCAAGATGAAGCCAAAGGGAAATTCTCTCCCAACTAGCAAGGTCCGTACATGGTTCACAGGGTGCTGACAGGAGGAGCACTCATACTTGCAGAAATGGATGGAGAAATTTGGCCAAGACCCATCAATTCAGACGCATTCAAGAGATACTATGCTTAGATTATTTACATTTCCTCATCTGATATAATTAAACTACGCTTGACCTAATTCCCATTTAAGAGGGGATATGTAGGAAGCCTTATGGGTTCGGTCATATCATAATAAAATGTCCATTTCCCCAAGAGCAAAAATTGGGGCAGAATTTTGAGGAGGACCCTCAAAATTCCGGAGCAATTCCAGCCGACGCTATCGCATGCCAAAAAGTCAGAAATTGGTTAAGAAACTGGAGCAAAATTTTGCGAAGGATTATCAAAATTCCGAAGGAGGTTCAGGAAAGGTCTATTATCCGCAAACAGTCAAAAGAACATCTACCAAACTGGGGCAGTATTTTGAGCAGGACAATCAAAATTCCAATATAAGAGAACTCCAATGCCTTTGAGATGTGTTACAGTCACTAGTTCATCTAAATTACTTGATGTGTCAATACATTCCTAAAATGACTCTATTTTTATCAACAATTGCATATTTTCGAAAACTCTATTTTCGTAATAGTCAGGTGTTACCCAGGGGAACTAGAAAGGGTCTCTAGAATGGAGCAAAGCAAGGGCAGCAGACGAAGGCACGAACCAACCTCCCGTCACAAAACTTACAATTTTCTTTGAATGCATGCACATTAGACGTAACGATAACATCCGCAAATATATACACGTAGCAAGATTACTATCAATCAGGTCATCAGATACCGAACATATCTCTAGCTAAGATATATACTACTCTTATTTGCTACTTGTTCTCTGCATGAGGCTAATCCTTGCCTCCATATTTGCATGAGGTTAATCCTTGCCTCCATATTTGCATGAGGCTAATACTTGCCTCCCTATTAGCATGAGTCTAATCCCTGCCTCCATAATTGCATGAGGCTAATCCATGCCTCCATAATTGCATGAGGCTAATACTTTCCTCCCTATTTGAATGAGGCTAATCCTTGCCTTCATAATTGCATGAGGCTAATCCTTGCCTCCATAATTGCATGAGGCTAATCCTTGCCTCCCTATTTACATGAGTCTAATCCCTATCTCCCTATTTACACGAGGCTAATCCTTGCCTCCCCACTCGCATGAGGCTAATCCCTACCTCTATATCAGCATGAGGCTAATCTCTGCCTCCATATCTATATGAGGCTAATCTTTCCCTCCATATTTGCATGAGGCTAATCCTTGCCTCCCTATTTGCATGAGGCTAATCCTTGCCTCCATATTTACATGAGGCTATTCCCTGCCTCCATAATTGCATTAGGCTAATCCGTGCCACTCTATTTGCCTGAGGCTAATCCTTGCCTCCATAATTGCATGAGGCTAATCCATGCCTCCCTATTTGCATGAGACTAATCCCTGCCTCCATAATTGCATGAGGCTAATCCTTGCCTCCCTATTTGCACGAGGCTAATCCCTGCCTCCCCGCTTGCACGAGGCTAATATTGCCTCCCTACTCGTATGAGGCTAATCCCTACCTCTATATCTGCATGAGGCTAATCCCTGCCTCTATATTTGCATGAGGCTAATCCTTGCCTCCCTATTTGCATGAGGCTAATCCTTGCCTCCAGATTTACATGAGGCTAATCCTTGCCTCCCTATATGTATGAGATTAATCTTTGCCTCTACATTTGCATGAGGCTAATCCCTGCCTCCACATTTGCATGAGGCTAATCCCTATTTGCATGAGTGTATGTGGCGAAACCATAGGGCCTAATTTCGTGCTATCAAGTCACTCCAGAGGAATGTCTCGAGACCCCGAGGACGTGGAGTTGCGGCCGAGCTCCCACCCTCGGGGCTCGTCGAGGCCCGTCTCAAAGAATACGAAGATCAAGGCTGGAGAAAAACGGGGAATTCCCAAGGCACGCGGTTAAGTCTGATAGAGTGGGCCTACCCAGAGCCCGTATCGATGTGTCGTGTCTAGCCATCCCATCTCCATGCTTTTATAATTAATGCATTTTGCACTATGTTGTATTTCCCCTCCTAGATAAAGGGGATCTTCACCACTTTGTAAAGGGTGGCTATTACTCCAACTACTATACACAAGATCTATAATAACGCTCTCTCTCTTTTCTCTCTAACTTACTCACTCGGGGCTACTCTTTCCATTTATTGCTTTCACACCTGTTCTTCATTTATTGCTTGATAATGGCCATAAAGAGCCTTCTTTAATTATATCTTAACTGTTATCCCCTTCCTAGTTACCCCCAATAGCCCGAGCTCGAGCCTGGTATCAACCTCGAGGCCTTTCATCGATCAGTCCAAAGCCCGGATAGCAAGCCCCTCGGTTTGATTATTTCCCCGTTTTAACTTTATTTTGTCATTAAACTTCATATGCATAACATTAACTGCTCTAAAAACTAGCATAAAAATAGATCACGTATTTTTAGAGTCCCATTAACAAATTTAATTGTTGTTACCATTTTGATGGTAAACAGCTTTGCGCCCACCGTGGGGCTAAAAATAATAGTGATTATTTACTTGCTGGTTTTATTACACAAACGCAAGTCATCTTTTACGCTTTTTCTTGTCCATGATCTTTAGATTTCAGGTCAAAATGTCTGGCTCGGTAAATGAAGCTGAGAACGACTACCTTCAAAATCACAAAGAATATGGTGTGGCTATTTCAGTCATTGGCGCACCACCGCAGAACCCCGATAATGCACCTAGACCAATTCCAGCAGACGTGGGTTTGCAAGATGTGCAGCAGGTCGACGAAACCTCACACACCGACAGAAGCATACAATGCAACGATCAATAGGAAGCCCAGAAGACCTCGGCTTGGGAAGTACAGAAAGTTAGTCTTCATGATATTTTTGAAATGTTGTAGGCACAACAGTTGGCTATTGCACAGTTCCAAAGCCACCCGAAGACTCCCAGCACAGTAACGCCGGAAACTACTCCCCCAGCCGAACAGGTACCGGAGAGTTCAAGCAACAACGAATCAGTAGCCGATACTGCCATCGTGAAGATGTTGGAGGACCTCGCCAAAAGGGTCGAGTCAGGAGAGAAAATGATAGCAGCCAACTATAAGAAGGTCAAAACTTATAACTTCAGAGCCGACCAAATCCCGGGTGCGCCCCAAGTCCTGAAGGGTGTAGATTCGATGAAGTTAGTGCAACGGCCTTCCTAGAGGAAGCGGCTCCGAAACCCATTCGAAAGAAGTTCGAAATGACGTAACTCCCAAAGTACAACAGGACCTCAGATCCCAAAGAACACGTCACTACCTATACGTGCGCGGTGAAAGGCAATGGCACGCACGACGATGAGATCGAGTCTGTCTTATTGAAGAGGTAAGGAGAAACTCTCTCGAAGGGGGACACGATGTGGCATCATAGCCTAGCTCCCAACCCCAGAAACTCACTAACCATGCTGGCAGATTCCTTCATGAAGGCACACACCGGTGCCATCGAAGCAACAACAAGAAAGCCCGACGCGTCCAAGATTGAGCAAGGGAGAATGAAATGCTGTTAGAATTCGCATCTCGTTCCCAAATGGAACGAACGGAACTGGTCTCAGACGACCGGGCAGTACAGGCCTTCACTCAAAGTGTAAACGAGCAAAGCCCGGTGATTTCATAGTAGTTGAAATAGAACTTGATCTGTTATCCAGCCAAGACCTGGTCGGACGCCCTCATCCGGCACCAGTCGCAAATCAGGGTCAAGGATGACCAGCTGGGAACCCCCTCAGGCTCAGTATGCCTAAACAGGCTCCTAACAAAGAAATCGATACCAAACAAGGAGAGATACCGGCCGTACACCGCAGATAGAAGGAATACCCCGAGACGCAACCTACCTTGCTACGACCAGAGAATGGATCGAGGACAATATCCTCAAGGAATCCTCAACAGAGCCAGATTTGACAGGGACACAAGGCTAGCGAGGGCACCGCGCCAATCAGAATACAATGTCAATATCGTTGTATCAGATATCTTGTTCACTATCAGCAAAACCGGGGACGCCAAAGGGCCCAGGCCTATTTAGTCAAATCACACTCAGAGGAACCATAGCTTGGTGTGTGAACTATATAATACGCATGGCCACACGGCTGAAGATGGACACCATCTCAAAAGGAAAAAGGCCAAGCTATTCAATAAAAATCACCACCAAGAACTATCGAGCGATCAGGCTCAAGTTCAGTTTTGAGTAATGAAGGCGACCGAGAAGAACAAAGTGAATGGGCTGCAACATATTACCATGATAGTGGAGGAGCGAAGACACTCTCCAAGAACATATAAGGAGGAGGGTAAAAAATGCCTGTCACCAGAGAAAAGCGAATTCGGGGATGCATTCCCAAGGACATCATCGCATTCAGCGAAGAGGTCACCGAGACCGTGTCTCAGCCTTACACCGATGCACTGGTAACCTTCTTCCTCATTCTATCAATTTTAAATAAAACATGTGCTCATAAATTCAGGTGGCTCGATCAACATTATCGGGCCGAGGATGATAGGGCAGCTCGGACCGCCGGACCAAATCACGCCCGCCTATCAAATGTTCAGCGGATTCCACACGGTGATCGAGACGACGTGAAGACAGACCATTCTCTCAGTCAATGCGGCTGGCACAGACTGGAATACCAAGTTTCGTATCATCAAAGGAGGAACAAGGCATAAATGCCTTATTTAGATGACCACGTACGCACCACGTAAAGGCAGTGTCATCCCCCCTTCACCAAAGGATGAAATCCCCCGCAAGGGACGAAATTAAAATCGTCAGTAGGGAGCAACACACAGCAAGGGGAATGTTCGCATCACATAACGTATCATCGGCATCAATATCTCCACTCTCGAAAGATTCAAAGTGTGATCAACCCATGACTTCCGCCAAGCCCGATTAAACACAATGGAGGGTTGTACAAGAATCCTTGCTCCAAAACAGTAGGGACATATCAGGCCTCTGAACATCGCCTGTGCACCCTGCGATAAGGTTAGACCACCTCCCTCCTTCGTTATTTTACACAAACCCGTATGCAGACACCCAGCCAGGGCATTCAGAAGTTTTAACCCTACCCGAAGATCCTGAAGCCTTAATGGCACCCATCACACTCTTTCCCCTCATCCAAGCTTTTGCCCCGAAGAGGGTCTCACCAGCAAGGTTCTTAGCAGGGTGACGTACCTCCTAAGGAGGATCCGACAAGCTTGCAAGGCTTCTTTCGCAATCAACCTCGAACGTTGAAAGGTACCCCCCTTGAAGATGTCGTCCGCTCGGAAGGGCCGGGGAACGACAAACTAATTTCCAATAGGAAACAATGTACCAGACCAAACAGTTAAAAAATTTGCGCCCGCGCAGGCCGAGCTAACGGCAACGAAACAATATGTACTTACAATAAGCAATAAAAGAATATCTTTCACCAAAAGCATCTCGCACTCTAAAGAAAATTCAGCATAATCACGGCAAGGATCCCTCCATCGAGTACATCCCAAAATACTCGGAGACTGAAACCAAAATAGTTAAAATACAAATGCCCAAGGGCAAGGAATAAGAGCCATCGCCATCCGCCCATGCAGGCACAAAAAAACTTGAGGTCAATTAAGCTCGAGTCGCAACTCGACTTGGAGACTGAACCCAAAATAGTTAAAATACAAATGCCCAAGGGCAAGGCGTAAGAGCCATCGTCATCCGCCCATGCGGGCACAAAAAAAACTCGAGGGTCAATTAAAGCTCGAGTCGCAACGTGACTCGGAGACTGAACCAAAAATAGTTAAAATACAAATGCCTAAGGGCAAGGCGTAAGAGCCATTGTCATCCGCCCATGCAGGCACAAAAGATTGAAGGTCAAGTTGGCTCGAGTCAAAATCTGACTCGGAGACTAAACCTAAAATACCTGAGCAAAGCATAAGAGCTCTAACGCTAGCTTGCGTTAAAATCCGCATTTAATCGAGGATAAAAGAGCCTTCGGGCCTGCCTAATGAGCTCCGGAATCGTATTACAAATATAAGGGTTCTCGCTAAACTCCGAAACCAGCCCGCCTGGTCAAAAGCAAAGCAGAAAGGGATATATAAGAGATAAAGCTTGAGGTTTTCTTTTATTTACATACGCAAAAAGGTTTGTTCTCCATCTACAAACATGCTCTGTGAATACCTAGTATAAAATGGCAAATTCTACCCCCCGCTCTAGAAGGCTACGGCCTACCAGCCTCATCTTCACTCTCCGCGATGTCGGTCAGAAGTGATCGGGCATCACGCTCGTCTGTCCTCACTCGAGCCAGCTCTTCTGGGAGGACAAAACCCCTGGAGCCGACCTCTTAAAGTACCTCTCTTCAGGATCTACAACGAACATATTCCTCGATCCTCTCTTCACGATCGAGGTCCCTCTTTAACTCGGCTTGGGCATCAGTAGCGTCCTTCAAATGAATCTCTATCTCCTAATCATCCTTAGTCCGGCTCAATGCTGCTTCAGCCCGAGCATCAATGATCTCAGCCCTGACCTTCGAAAGTTCGAACTCGAGCTTCGTGATCATATGTGTTTGAACTGAAGCATTGTCATGAGCCAAGCGGAGTTGGACTTCGAAGGCTGGAACTTTAGCCAAGGCACCCTTCTCCTTTGAAGCATGAGCCTGAACCTGAGCTCTTAGTTCGCCACAGTCATTCCTAACTCGTTCAGCTTTACCCCTAAGGTACTCTAGAGCCTTCATCTTTTTCTACAACTGAGATAGGAATAAAGATTAACCTTAAAGGTTAAAAGCGTGAAACGCATACTATGAGAGGTTACTTGCTCCATCAAATAGCTCTCGTAATTTGAGCTCTGGTATGCCTTATATCGCCAGTGCGTCAACTCAACCTCCTTCTCCTCGCAGAAGAGCCTATGGGACCTACCCTCATCCAGAGCTTTCCCAAGCCTAGCCCCATTATGGAGTAGCTCAGACCTGAGCCTATGAAAGGCCTGTAGAAGAAAACCTCTATAAGGAAGGGAAGACACGAGATGCGGAAGGACTAGGCCAAAACTCACCGTGATGTGAAGCCGGTAGAATTCCTCTAAGGCCGAGCACACTCCTATTGGTCCAGCCACCTCGGCTCTGGAAGAACCAACCTCGGTCTAAGCATGATCACTTGAAGCAACCACCACTCCGAAACCAAAGACTTCAGGAACGGCAGGCTTGGGCGATGTTCTCTCCTCGAAGATACGGACCCGTTCAGCCGCGCTAAAAGCTCCATCGCACTATAAGTGCATATCCCATTTATCGCCATCGTCCCTTGGCTCGAAAGCCGACAACTCCTCCCTCTCTCAGGAGGATCACAGCCTCGCCTCTAGGACCTTCCGATACGTATAACGGCAAAACCAGTACAAAAGAAAGAGAAAAAATGTCATCTCAAATATACATAGACCAAGGTAAAAGCAGTTTACGCACATACCTTGGTATTTTGCTTCCTATCTGCCATGGGACACAGCTCACCACCTATGCTCGTCGGAAGTCGAATGGGTCGCCAACCTCTGGGCCCAGCCGGGCAAATCGAGAACTTCGCCCGGCGCCCACGAAGTTGCTACAAGAAAGCAGAAAGCACAATTACTAAACTGGTTTTCACTATAAGCGAATCTAAGAAATCATGAGACACTCCACTCACCCGCATAATTCCACCCAGCGGGAAATGTCATGAGCTCTATGGGGATAATGTCAGTCTTTCGGACCCGGACGAATCCATTAACCCACTCTCGATCCCCATCTACCTCATCATCAACAACAAAGGGCGTGGACAAACGACACTGCAAGGTTAGCAAGCCTCGATGATGAAAGGGCCGGTACAACATGACGAGGTGACTAAGCGTAAATTCAAACCCGGCTTTCTCCACAAAGAATCTCATCATCAGCACTACTCACCAAAATGATGAATGTATATGTGCCAAAGTAACCCAATAGTTCAGGTAGAAATCAAGCACGGCCCTATCAAGGAGGCCTAGTGCGAAAGGGTATAAGTATACGTTCAAGAATCCATCAGCAGGGTCCATAATACTCTCATCAGGGGAAAATGCCTGCAACACTACCTCCTCACTCCATCCGCAGTCTCTTCTCACCATCTCCAGATGTTCCTCTCTTATCGAAGACATAGTCTTCAGAGTGAACTCCCGCGGATCCTAACCACTGGGAGTGGAACTCTCCCCTCCCTGCCAGGTAGGACCTGAAGTAGCAGTTATAGCTATGATAGAATTGGCAAACTAAAGTAGGGACCTACACCAACATTTTTGCGCTTAAGGTAACGAAGGACTCGATGCCAAGGCGGAATACTAACTATCTAAAATAGGATCTTCCAAAGAAGAAAGAGCCACCCTTTGTATATGTGGGAAATAACAACGATTTGCCTACCCAAGATAAGCCCCGGGAGGCCAACGGCCTAGATACGGATCCCGAGGTGGTACCCGACCCTAAAGATCTCCATCAAGAAAGAGTCAGTCCATAGAGGGTTAGCGACATCATCCCCAGTTCTGAGGTGGTACCTGACCCCAGAGATCTCCGTCAAGAAGAAATCAGGCCACAGAGGGTCAGCGACATCGTCCCTAGTTCCAAGGTGGTACCCGACCTCAAAGTTTTCCATCGAGAATAAAAATAAGCACTTCAAGCTCCAACCACGAGGGCTCGACCTTAGAAAGTCGCCTAATTACGAATAACCCCTTCCTCAGAAACTTGCAAACAAACACCTCAAAAGGTTGTCTACGTCAAAGCTCAAAGTAAGAGCTCCAATCACTCGAACTCGGCTTTCACTTTGGTGCTCTATCTCCGCGAGGCTCGAGGGCCCCGGTGATCCAAGATTACTGGACCGCTTTAGTCTTGATTCCGAGAACAACGATGAGTTCAGAAAGGAGCCATCTCTGCCGACCAAAGGCTGGAAAGAATGTTGACGATTGTCAACAGAGGCATACATTCAAAATCCCCGCAAACGCACTACAGTATGCAAGAACACGGCAAAACTCAAAAGCAGAAGTAAAGAAGATGTCTTCATATTTCAAAAATATTGGCTTACAATGGCCCTCGGGGGGTCCTTACATACAATTACAGAAGCCCTTAAAGGGTTCCTTACGCAGAAACAAAGAAACAAAGGGGTATGCACCCATAGTGAGAACCTAAGAACCTAGTCCATCCTCGAGGGTCCATCTCCGGTATCAGCATCCTCGAGCGCTGCCCCCTCAAAGGCAACTCCTTTGACCGCCATCTCCTCTAGGTTCCCAGCTCAGTCCTGTGGGACGTCCTCACCGAGGGAAAAGATGAAAAAGAGGAAAAGGAGGGGATGCAGAGGAGGCAAAAAAATAGACATAGCCCGCCGAAGGCAAAGGTTGAAAATTCGGCAGGCCCCAGCCTCAACGACAGGTGGAGCCACTTTATCCCTTGTGAAAGAAAAACCCAAGGGATGAAGTGCCACACTAGGCCAGGGTAGGAGAGTGAGCAACAGTGCATAGTCCAAATGACTTTCTAAAAAAGGGGAGAATCGATTCCCTGTATGTCATTGTCTCGAGCCAACAGGAACAGTGAAAATAGACGTAACAACAACCATAGCAGCGATAGAAAGACATAATCATGCTCAACGAAGAGGAGCATAGACAAATGCCCATGGCACGACCTATTGGAAAGATGCCAAATGACCTTGAGGCCGAAGAATCTACACATGGCGATCAACAATAGAGAAAGATGATAAGGAGAAAAGGGCGAATGGGCAGATGAAGGCACTTAGATAGAAAAACGATGCCAGAAAGCCCCCATTTATAGGAGGTAACGATGCGGTCCTTGAGGACTTTAGAAGATTGACCGGCGGATGTGATTACTATGTTCTTGGGGAACCGAATCGATGATGGTACTTTCACCTAGGAGAACGGGAATCGACAATGCATTGAATGATGTCGAAAACACAAGTCTATGGGATGTCCTGGTTATCACAAAAACTCGCGCCATAGGTTGAGTCATCATATGACATCGTCACGACAAGCTCGAGGAGTCGGGTGTCAGAGTTGTTTCCCATCGCTTCGTTCTGAGAAACGCAGAGACTATCTGTATGCAGCAAAATCAGAGGGCCTAATTTCTTGCTATCAAGTCACTTCAGAAGAATGTCTTGAGACCCCGAGGACGTGTAGTTGTGGCCGAGTTCCCTTCCTTGGGGCTCGTCGAGGCCTGACTCAACGAAGACGAAGATCGAGGCTAGAGTAAAATGGGGAATTCCCAAGGCACGCGGTTATGTCTGATAGAGCTGGCCTATCAATAGCCTGTATCGAGGTGTTGCATCTAGCCGTCCTATTTCCATGCTTTTATAATTAATGCATTTTATACTATGTTGTATTTCCCCTCCTATATAAAGGGGATCCTTACCACTTTGTAAAGGGTGGATATTACTCCAACTACTCTACACAAGATCAATAATAACTCTCTCTCTCTCTCTCTCTTTTCTCTTTAACTTACTTGCTCGAGACTACTCTTTCCATTTATTGCTTTCACACTTGTTATTCATTTATTGCTTGATATTGGCCATATAGAGCCTTCTTTAATTATATCTTAATTGTTATCCCCTTCCCGGTTACCCCCGATAGCCCGAGCTCGAGCCTGCTATCAACCTCAAGGCCTTTCATCGGTCATTCCGAAGCCCAGATAGCAAGCCCCTCGGTTTTATTGCTGTCTTGTTTAACTTGTATTTCATCATTAAACTCTATAAGCCTAGAATCAACTACTCTAACAACTAGCATTAAAATATATCACGTATTTTTAGAGTCCCATTTACAAATTTAATTGTTGTTACCATTTTCATGGTAAACAATGAGGCTAATCCTTGCCTCCATAACTTCACGAAGCTAATCCTTGCCTCCCTATTTGCATGAAGTTAATCCTTGCCTCCCAATCTGCATGAGGCTAATATTTTCCTCCATATTTACATGAGGCTAATCCCTGCCTCCATAATTGCATGAGGCTAATCCTTGCCTCCCTATTTGCATGAGGCTAATCCCTCCCTCCATAATTGCATGAGGCTAATCCTTGCCTCCCTATTTGCATAAGGCTAATCCCTACCTCCATAACTGCATAAGGCTAATCCTTGCCTCTATACCTTCATGAGGCCAATCCATGCCTCCCTACTTGCACGAGGCTAATCCTTGGCTCCTCAATTGCATGAGGCTAATCACTGCCTTCCTATTTGCATGAGTCTAATCCTTGCCTCCCCAACTGCATGAGGCTAATCTTTGCCTCCATATTTGCATGAGGCTAATCCTTGCCTCCCTATTTGCATAAGTCTAATCCTTGTCTCCCCATCTGCATGAGGCTAATCCCTGCCTCCATACCTGCATGAAGCTAATCCTTGCCTCCTGATAATAGGCTACATAGACGATATTTACACCCAAATTATACCATGCTTTATTGTTGTTTTATAGGCTAAATGATAATAAAATGCTTTAATTGGTATTATTTTTCTCACAAGTACTAATACAAGTTAGGAAAAACTATGGAGTGCTTTGGAGTCAATGATGTGAAGAAAACGTCCAAACAAGATGCGCCCGAGCATAAAGAAGCAAAAAGTGGACTGATTTGAATCCACCGCGACCGCGGTGGACCGTGGTTGGACCGCGGTAGGCCACAGAGGTGAGGCAGAATGTTTGGCTCTCATCGTGGTCGCGCCGCAGTACGCCGCGGTCGCGGTGAACTGTGCAGTTGCCAGAAATTTTGGGGACCAAATTGTAACTCGAGGAAAACTTATTCCAAACCCTTATAAACTCTAGAAGCTCTCCCAAGAAAGTATTAGGCTTATTTTTAGACTACTTTGGAGGCAAGAACAAGTGTGAGAAGATCAACCAAACATAAGAGTTTTTCTATCTTTTCTTTATTATTGCAATTTCACATTATGAACAATTTAGTTTTCTCTTGCTTTGTCATGAGTAGCTAAACATTTGATCTAGGGTTGAAGGAACCAATTGTTGGATGAGGTTTTGACTCAACTTTGTTATAATCAAGCCGGATTTATTATATGATTGTTCAACTACATTTTGCATGGTGATTAATTGAATGGGCCCATGATTAATTGTGTCTAATTGCCCTGTGTTGCTTGAGAAAGAATACTAGGTTAGATTGTTGTTGAACAACACCACTTTTGGGAATTGAAGAAATTCATTACTTGAACTTAAAAGTGGTGTTAGAGATAACGAAACTTTGGTGGGATAATTCAGAGCTACACGAATTGTCAGCTAGAGTAGTTCGAGAGAATGCTCTAGTAAATTATCGTAGTTGATCGAGAGATAATTATGATAACCCATATCTCATAATCCTCATACAAGTATTACGGCGAGATTATAGAAAAAGAGTTAAGACTTAAACTAGCAATTGGGGAAATCAATACCCTAGACCTTTTTACTATTGAATTATCTTTGATTTAGCTTATTGTTATTTTTAATATCATTTGAAGTAGTTAAACAAAAAAATCCAATCTTTATTGATCAAAATCTTGCATCTGGAAATTGTTTGAGTTGATAATTGCATTGCTAAGAGTTGTAATAGATAGGTTAGCTCACTGAGGATTCGACTCCGGACTTAAAATCGGATTATATTTGCAATGATCACTTTGTCTTTTACAAGGAATAGTTGGGCGTGATCAAATTTTGGCGTCGTTGCTGGGGAATTAATGGTGTTATTTATTAAAACTTAGAAGTAGTGCTAGAATTATTAGTTTAGATAAAATTTCTAAGGTGTTAAACAATTCTTTTTCATTGAAATTCTCACATTTGAACTCTTGTGGGATTCAGGTGTATGCCTAGGAATTCTTCGAGTACTGGAGAACTGCTTGAAGGACTCTCAGACACCGAGAAAACATTCAGGACATTGAACCGTGCTAACAAGAAGAACAAACAATCACAACAAATATACCAACTTGAAATTGACATGGGTGAAAACAACGTCGACGGAACCATCAGGGATGAGCCAACTGACCCAAATGTTAGAGTTTTAGCACCTCTTGTGCCAGAATCTGCACTTTATGATTGGGCACAACCAATAGCTAACAACCTGGCCACTACCATTGATATGCCCCCAATACAAGCGGAGACATTCCAAATCACCAACAACATGCAGCATGTTCTGCAGAATAAGGGATTGCCTCCGGGTCACACATTGAAGACCCTACCAACAACCGAACAATACGCCTCCATTTCCATCCCATGGTCCTAGTTCTTCTAACAATGGTATAGGGAGAACTGAAATGATGTTCGAACAAATGATTAAAAAGAATGCGGATTCTGTTGCACAGTTGGCTTCCACAATACCTCAATCAGAAACTTGGAGGTGCAGTTAGGTCAAATCTCACAGTCTTTGAATACTCATCCTAAGGGGGCTCTACCTAGTGATACGGTGGTTAATCAGAAGGGTGGGAACAATCATGTTATGGTGGTAACTACAAAAAGTGGGAGAGGCGGTGATGTGAATGCCTCGAAACAAAAGAAAATTTTGAGTGATGAAGTTGAGTTTCAAGAAGATGAAGTTCCTTTGGTGGTTGAAAATGTGATTTATGACAATGTGAACGAAGAAGTGAGGATTGATATTCAAGATGCCGAGGTAAAAACTGAAAATGACATGAACTCGTTTAGGGAACACATAATAGACATGCCAGAGCCGGTTATGCCTAAAGCCAAGGAACCTTTGACAAGGCCACCTCCGCCTTATCCTCAAAGGCTCGCTAAGCAGAAAAGTGAGAATCAGTTTAAAAAGTTCATTTACATGATGAAGAGCTTGTCCATTAATGTACCTTTAGTGGAGTCTCTTGAAAAAATGTCGGGTTATGCTAAATGCATAAAGGACTTGGTGACAAAGAAACAGTCCATGGATTATGAAACTATAAAGATGACTCACCAAGTTAGTGCTATAGTGCATTCAATGGCCCCGAAGCTTGAAGATCCCGGTGCTTTCACCATTCCTTGCACCATTGGGAGTGCGGACTTTGCTAAGGCTCTATGTGATTTGGGGGGCTAGTATCAATTTGATGCCCTACTCAGTTTTCAAGACTTTAGGTATTGGGCAACCAAGGCCGACTTCCATGAGATTGCAAATGGCAGATAGAACAATAAAGAGACCATTGGGTATTATTGATGATGTCCTTGCCCGGGTGGACAAATTTATCTTGCCAGCTGATTTTGTGATCTTGGATTGTGAGGTGGATTGTGAAGTTCCAATCATATTGGGGAGACCTTTCCTTGCTACGGGGAAGGCCTTAGTTGATGTGAAAGTAGGGGAACTCACCTTCCGGGTGGGCGATGAAAAGGTGGTCTTTCATGTGTGCAAGTCAATGAAGAGCCCAACAGTCTCGAGGTGTGCTCTTTTGTGGACCTTGTCACAGAGTGATAGTTGATGATACAAGTGCAATGATCAATGTGGAGGACCCTCTTGAGGCCGTATTGTTGAATCTTGATGTCAATGAGGATCCAAGCCGGGTGGATTGTGTGAATTCTTTACATGGAATGGGCTCATACTCTTATGAGCCTAGAAAACTCTCTTTGGATCTTGAGAATAGGAAGACTCCACCAACAAAGCCTTCAATTGAGGAACCTCCGGTGTTGGAGTTGAAGTCGTTGACTCCACACCTTAAGTATGAGTTCTTAGGCCCAAGTTCTACTTTGCTAGTTATTGTTTCCTCTTTTCTTACTAAGGTGCAAGTTGATACCACATTGGCGGTGCTTCAAAAGCGGAAAAAGTCAATTGGATGGATTTTAGCTGATATTCAGGGGATAAGCCCTACATTCTGTATGCACAAGATTATTCTAGAAGATGATTCAAAGCCCTCCTTGGAGCATCAAAGAAGATTGAATGAAGCAATGCAAGAAGTTGTGAAAAAGGAGGTGATCAAGTGGTTGGATGCCGGGGTTGTGTACTCCATATTTGATAGTTCTTGGACTTCGCCGGTGCCATGTATACCGAAGAAGGGTGGCATGACCGTGGTTGCAAATTCATAAAATGAGTTGATTCCTACCGGAACCGTCACCAATTGGAGGGTATGCATGGACTACCACAAGCTGAATAAAGTGACCCGCAAGGATCACATTCTATTGGCTTTTCTTGATTAGATGTTAGATCGACTTGTTGGGCGTGCCTTCTACTGTTTCTTGGATGGGTATTCTGGATACAACCAAAAATTTATTGCTCCGAAAGATCAGGAGAAGACCACATTCACTTGTCCATATGGCACCTTTGTCTTTTCTCGGATGACTTTTGGGTTGTGTAATGCACCGGCTACATTTCAGCGGTGTATGATGGCCATTTTCACCGATATTGTGGAAGATATTTTGGAGGTGTTCATGGACGACTTCAGTTTTGTGGGTGATTCATTTGATGAGTGTTTGAAAAATCTTGAGAGAGTTTTGGCTCGTTTTGAAGAAACTAATCTTGTTCTCAATTGGGATAAATGCCACTTTATGGTAGAAGAGGGCATAGTTCTTGGGCATAAAATTTCAAAGCATGGTATTGACGTAGACAAAGCAAAAATAGATGTGATTTCAAGGCTCCCCCTACCTCTATCAGGTGAGTTAGAACTTTTCTTGGGCATGCGGGGTTATGAGATGTTGTAGGATTCATTGTAGCGTAGGATTTATTATTGGACTGACTGGATGTGAGATGTTGTAGGATTGTGCTGATGCAGTGCAGGAAAAAGTTGGAAAATGACTACTCTCTGAAGATTATCAATGCGGACCGCACTCCCATTTTGTGCAGCCTCAAAAACCTCAGTGCGGGGGCAAGAAATGAATGCGGACCGCACTGATGAATTGACAAAAGTGGAGGTTCTCTGATGTTTTCCACCACGTCCGTATTGCATTTTGTGCGGATCGCGGTGGTCCATTGCGGCCGCATCACATTTTGTGCGGTCCGCAGTGGTCATTTGTCAGTGACTTGTTGTTTCAAGCACCGCGAACCGTGGTACCATTTTGTGCGGTCCACGGGTGGTAGGTATGCAGGACCACCCCATGACCTTCACTATAAATAGGATCTGAGGCCATCCTTTTACACTTTTTGATCATTTATTCTCAAAGCTTAAAAAGTTCACTGTTCATCTCTCTCTATTGCCCATAATCAACCACTAATTCTTAATCATCATCACAGCATCTTACTTCTGACAATGGTGAAATCTAGAGGAAAATGTGGTAAACAACCGGGCAGAGGGGAGTCCTCTCGAGGTGGTAAAGGGAAACAAGGAATGATAAGACTGACCCCGCAAGTCCGACATAACATAAAGAACCAAAGGAAGATCATTAAAGTTGCAGATAGGGCTATTGACCAGTCGGGGAGTGAGTATGAGCCCTCCCGGGATATATCCTCAGACTCCATGCCAGAGCACGTTACTGACTGGCCGGAGAGAAACAGGTTGAGAGATACACCTTCACCCCTAGCTTCCGCCACTGCCCAAGCTTCAGTGCGTGTAGGTTCTGAGTTGTCTAAAGGCTTAACTGCCGGTAGTGGAAATGAATACTCCACCTCTCCCACAACTTCATAATCCGGAGAGGGTGCAGTACCAGAAGAAGGGGAAGAAGTAGAAGGGGGTGAACCTCAGGTTGGAGGGGTAGAGAGAACTAGGAAACAGGAAGTATGGCAAGACCAGTTCGTGAGTGAGGTGGCCTACCAGAAATTTAGAGAGTGGTGGCCCGAGAAGAAATTGATACTTGAGCGGAAAATAGTCACTCGGGACCTTATGCCTCACAACCCAAATGTGTTGAGGCAATTCACAGATAGAAACGGGATGGGACTTTTTCATTGACCATGTGGGGGACGCAAATGAACATCTTGTGAAAGAATTCTACACCAATGTGTCCCACATCAAAAAGGGCACCAAGGTCACAAAGGTGCGGAACTTGAAAGTGAAATTCGATAGCAAGTCCATCAATGACTACTTGGGGTTCGCAGAGGAGGATGAGTCCCAATACTTGGAGAAGATGAAGTTAGGTAAAGAAGCCCGCCCGCGGTTGGCGGAGTACTTGGCAATCCCAGGTACCACCCCCAAGTGGTTGACTGCGGGGGTGAAGATATTGAAGAGGAAATTAAATTTCTAGGCCAAGTGGTGGGAGACATTCGTGTGCAGCAAACCATACCCTACCATCCATGACAACTTACTCCCACTTCACTAGGCGATCTTAGTAGCATCTATCATAGCAGGGTACCCGATCAATGTCGGGAATGTGGTGTCCCGAGTCATTTCACAGGTGGTGGATGAGGGTGATAGGTCCAACCCATTCCCCAACTTCTTGACGATGTATTTTGAGGACCTCAATGTGGAGAAGAGAAAATTTGACGTGAAGGTGAAGGCAAAGGCACCCTTCTCGTGGTATAGCCTACAGGGTGATGACAACCCTAAGGGCAAGCACTTCAAGGGAAAATCCACTACTTCAACTGCCCAAACTGAAGATCCAGTAGTGGTAGTGACTACTCCACAACCTCTCCCCACTGCAGCAGATATGGCCTTAGGTCCATCCACCTCCACTGATCCATAGATTCCCTCCACCACTGCCTATCCATTGACTGCCCACCGTCTGAGCCAGGCCCTCACCAGCATCAACAACTGGATGCAGATAACTACTTCTAAGCTGTCTATATTATCTACTACCATGGAAGCTCAGTCAGCACCTCCACCTCCACAGGTCCCACAGTCTATTGAGGACGCTCTCAAGGATCTTCTGGACAACCCGAAGAAGATCCTTGAGAACTAGAAATTGCTCTCGGACGTTGTTGATTCATATGGAAAGGCTCTCAAGGAGCTTTCTAGGGAGGTTAAGAAGATGAGGAAGCCTAGGGCTTCCAAAGAGTCCCTGAAGGAGTTGAGGGTCGAGGTGGAGAGATCGAAGGCAGATCACCTACCTTTGGATTTGCTACTACAGGACCTTGTGCCAGCAGCCTATCCCTAGCCAGAGCAGTCCTAGAGGCCTCCCAAGAGGAAGAGGATGATTCCCAGTTCAGATGATGCAGTTATCTAGTTGGCAGACCCACCAGAGACTTCCTCCAGTTAGCCACAAGATGCAGCCTAGGAGCCTGTCTAGGTCCAGGTCCAGGTCCCAACAGCAGAGCCACAGGACACAGGGAGCCAACCTGAGGTTTCCGAGCATATTGAGGATCCAAGGACCACTCAGGATCCCATGATGACAGACGGCCCATATGGAGTTTCTGTATCCTCTTTGCTTTATTTTTGGTACTTATTGTGATTAGTTGGTATTGAGGACAATGCCAGCTTTCATTTGAGGGGGTAGGCCCTACTTTGATTGATTTGGATGACTGTATATATTTGACAGATTTTATGATTTATTTCTTTCTTTTTTTATCTTTGGTATGTATATAACTTCAGCATTTCATTATATTTTTCGTACTTTTTACCTTGGGTCTGTATATAAAAGTATATTTCATTGTATATATTCATCTCCCCTATTGTATATTCGATTAAATGCCCTCTTGTACATATTCATTCTACTTTCCGCATTTTTCCTTGCTTAGCTTCTTATTTATGTTCGTAGCTTCTTATTTTGAACTTTTTCATTAAGCCTTTGGTTTTCTTAATGCCACAGTTCTTTCCAAAGATGGAATTTGTGTGAACCGGGTGGCACTTCCCAATGATGGATGGCATGACAACCTTCTTAAGGGTTTGAGTCTGTTTTTATTTTTGCTTTTTAGTAGTTAGTGTTAAGGGTGCCTCAAGCAAAACTTCACTTGGGCCTAGCTCATTTGGCTTTGATCTCATGGTCAAAAACAAATTGTTGAGTATAAGATGGTGAAAGTCGTGACCTTGAGACTCTTATGTTGACCGATAATCATCAAGTAGTTTTTTGGGACCATTGTGTGCTCAAATATTATCTGAGGTCATTGTGGGCCTCCGACTCTATGTCTTTAGCGATCCCATAGCTTGTGTGGTGAGAAATTGCATTGCAAGTCCAAACCCGAGCCATTGGTCTAGAACTTGCCCTGAATGTTTGTCTAGGCGAAATCCTAAGTGAAATTTAACTTGAGACATGATTATAGGCTCTCATTGATCCAAATTATAGCTTGAAAACTTCCATAGCCTACCAAAATAAAATCCCTAATCAACCCTTTTGAGCCTTAGACCTTTTTCCTTCAAGAACCATAATACAAGCCTTTACCCGTTCTAAAAGATACCATCCCTTGGCACCCGATCATTCCTTAGCACATGGCAAAAGTATAAGTTTGGGGGGGAGAGACGAGGATTGCAACAAAGAGGTAAAAAGGCAATAATGAAGAAAAGGAAAGGCAATGAAAAAGAAAGAAAAGCAAAAAGACAAAAAGAATGTTCAATATAGAAATGAATAAAAGGGATTCAAGAAAAACAAAGAATGAAAGGTGTGGAAAGTTGAGAAAGGAGAAAAGATTTGAAATGAACAAGAAAGAGTGATAGTGTGTCTACCTAACCCCTTAGAAAGAAGTGAAATGACTTAAAAAGTCAAGTAAATGTGTGCCAAAATGAAGCAAAAAGAAGTGTTTAAGGGAAGATGGAACCTACTTAGACCAAACATTTCCTACCCTGAACCATAAGCCTTCACTATGTCTCCACAAAAGCCCTATATGATCTTGAGTTGATTGAAGCTTACATTAGTGGTGACTCACAAAAGGGGCAAGCATATGGTACTTAGAGCCGAACTTGTCACTTTTCCTTGAGAGAGATGAGTGTATATCCATTAACCTCGTTCTAAGTGCCACTACCCTAAAAGTGAGGTTTGCTTAGGGAGAGCTGAGGATGTGTGAGTTTGGGTTCCACAATGACCAAAGTAATACAAAGAGTTTCTTTGATGTGTTGAGTCAACTCTTGATGCTCTTGTGTCGCACTAAATCCATGGTGTTTAAAAGAGTGAATCTTGTTAGTGATTCATTTGTATTGAGGGCAATTGTTAGTCCCAATTGATGCTAGATGAGGTCACTTTGGGATAGCTAAATTTTCTTGTATATTCTCTTAAGGGGCGGGTCTTATTTTGTTTGCTTGAGAACAAGCAAAATCTTAGGTTTAGGAGAGTTGATAACTAGGGAATTGTAAAGCCCCAGAAAAAAATTTGCTTAGTAATTTAAAATTTCGTGGTGCCAAGGTAGGCCAAATATTTTATCTTGCGTGCCAATGAGGATTAAGGATATTATGGATTTCAATTGGATATTTTAAGAAGTGTATAAGTTATATTAGAGGTGAATTGGAGTCTAAGGAGAGGCCTAAGTCTAAGACAAGTTAGAAATGTTCATATTAGACGAAATCTGTAAATGAGTGCGCACAAGACCTCATTTTGAACGATCATATCTCCGCTTTTATAAGGAATTATTTGATGCATAACCTTTCACATTAAAGCCCTTTGAGTCTAGTTTCCAACTCAACAAACCGTTCGTCATTTGGAGGTGTATACGTAAAGTTATGACCATTTTACTGGGCAGGTGTCTCTAGCGCGAACATTAGCGCGAAGTCGCGCATTATGCTGAGTATTCTGCCACCCGCGCTCCTGGAAGGTTTCTAAATATCCTAAAGACCAGAAATAAGAGAATTCGAGTCATTTCTCAAGTTTAGAGCTTCCTCTTCACCCCCAACTCGACCAAGGCATCCAATTGCACAACTAAAGTGAGTTTTTAATTGTGTTTTCATGGTGATTTCACTTCTCAATCACTAGTTACAACATGATTTTGATTGGGTTTCATATGGTTTCTTCAAAATATCAAGAACACCCCAAATTTGTCTTTCAAGATTTGGTCTACAAGAGGTAATCCTACACCTTAGACTTACATATATGGAGTTATTATGGAAATATGAGTATGGATTAAGTATTGTAACTCATGGGATGGGGATTGGAAGTCATAGGTGCCTAACCTAGGTTGTGTTGGTATTGTAGAGATTGTGAGGTGGGTTATTGGGGTATGATTCTTGGGGTAATAGTATTATGTATACATGCATGTACAAATTAGGTTTGTGGGAAGATTGATGAATATAAATAAGTAAAGATTGGGTTGGGGAAAGAAGAAAATCTTGTAAAAGGAATTTAAAATCAAGATGCTCAACTAGTGTTTGATAAAATGCTCAAATGAGCTGAAACCATGAATACCTTCCTAATTTGTGTTAATTTTGTTATGTCTCAAGTAGATTGGGATTGCTAGGATTTTCTAAACGTCGTAGTAACTTAAGGAAAGATCAAATGAGGTATGTATGGCTAACTTTGACCTTTGTAAAGTCACTTTGTTTGGTGTACGAATATTTGGTATGTGATATCTACGTGGATTATTTGTGGAATTCTTGTGATTGGTATGATTTGATTGTTCGTGGTTAAGTCTCCCGATATAATGGTGTACGTAATTGGCAATAAACCAAATGTGTGATTGTGAATGTGTTATGTGGTAAGAGTTGAGAAACAAATGATGGAAGGAAATCGTAAATGATGCAGTTGGAACAACTGTGGTAATAACATATATGGCTTGTATTGGCAATTATCGCGGTGACATAAAATGCATATGAGTTGTTGAATATGATGGAAATAGTATTGATGGCTATAGAAATTCTTTGAGAATTGTTGTTGTTGTTCTTTGTGAATTGTTGTTGTTGTTGTTGTTGTGTTGTTTGTGAATTGTGATTGTTCGGTGGGATCGGGTTGCGCTCCGCAACACGAAGTAATTAGGTGTGGGTTGTGGTGATAAGGGTGGCCGAGGTAATAACGGTGGCCGAGGTAATAAGGGTGGAAAAGTGATCGAAATCACTATTGAAATGAAAATATGAGAAAGTTGTGAAATCATTGATGTGAAAATGTTGAAGGGAAAATGGAGAGATTGTAACTTGTTTGTCTTGATGGTTTTCTTTCATGTGTATTTGATTGTTGGTTCCATTACTACTTGTTACTTGTGTATGGTTTGAGTTTACTTAGGGCAAGTTTGTTCATACATACCAGTACAATTCAAATGTATTGACGTCCCTTTTGTCGGGGGCGCTACATTCGTGTTATGATTGTAGGTGGATCCATAGCAGGTACTCCAGTCCACCGACCATAGCTCCCCTTCACTTTCCGCCAGAAGCATTGGTGAGCCCTTTTCCTCCCGGGGCCTTGCGTGGCTCATGCCGCTTTTTATTTTGGAGTCTTGTTTTTGTTTTTGGTGTAAGGTATAGCCGGAGCCTTGTTACCGGCAAGTATTATATAACTCTTTTGTATCCCTAGAGGCTCTATAGACAGGAAATGTGGGTTATGTACTTATGTATTTTGGGCAGTATAACTTGTAAACCACGCTAAGTAACTATGTATGCTATGTAAATCTCGTAAGAATGTGTTTAAATTTATAAATGGCTATTTCACTTGGTTAATGGGAAATGGAAACGCGGGGTAACACGTGAAATAGGAAAGGCACCCAGGTTCGCTTTGCTGGGGCTGCCCGGTCGAGCACCGGTCGCGCCCCTCGGTTTTGGGGCGTGACAAACTTGGTATCAGAGCCTAAGGTTTTAAAAGGGTCCTAGGATGTCTCGGAGCCGTGTCTAGTAGAGTCCTTCTTATCGGTGTGTTGTTGACCACATCTATAAGTTGGAGGCTACATGGGCATTTAGTAAATTACCTTTTTCTTTGTTACTCCATATCATGCGGTGAAGTGAAAATTGGAAGTATTTACCTCTAACTCGTGCTCTGTTCCAAATTTTAGTAATGGCACCTAATAAGAGAGCTAGACTCGGCCTCGGGGCTAATGCCACCCCAAGTGTGGCTATGAATCATGTACCTGATGTCGTAGTTGAGAGTGACTCCTCGGTCTTGAATCTGCCTGGACCATTTATTCCAGATCCATGTATTCCTGTTCCAGCTGCGGTAGAGGTGCTACCATCCCTCCAGCAGATATTTCAGATCCTGATGCAGTTCCAGCTTTCGGTCCCGGGGTTTCTAATGGGGACCTTAGAGGAGCCATTCATATGTTGATCCAGTTAGTGGGCGCTCAGGACTAAAGATCCCATGATGCCCCAACATCCTCCAACGGATAGGGAGATTCCGCCAGCTCCAGAGCCAACCAGTTTCTGCGGTTGGGCCCTCCAAAGTTCACAGGTACAGACCCAAAGGCCGATCCGCAGGATTTCCTTGATGAAATGTATAAGACCCTTCGAGTGATGAAGGCTACAAAGACGGAGGGGGTTGAGTTGTCTTCATATAGGTTGAGGGGAGCAGCGTATTCATTGTTCGAGATGTGGGAGGATTCCCGTGGGGAGGAAAGACCTCCAGCTAGATGGGATGAGTTTGTAGATGCATTCATGGACCACTTCTTGCCTGCCGAGACAATGGCGGCCCGTGCCACTGACTTTGAGGTCCATAAGCAGGGCAGTATGAGTGTTTGGGAGTACCACATGGAGTTTGTGAGATTGTCCAAGTATGCTCCCCAGTTAGTGTCGACCATGGGTGATCGAGTTCGGTTATTTGTTCAAGGTCTTAGTCCCTTGGTGGTGAACGAGGCTGCTACAGTGGCCTTACACTCAGATATGAATTATGGGAAGATTGTGGGATTCGCTCAGGCCACAGAGGCTAGAAAGTTGAAAATACGGGAAGAAAGGGAGAGTAACAGTAGGGCCCGATCAGTGGGTCACTCAGGGAGACCAGTTCAGAGAAGGGGGCCATCAGGGTCATCCCAGTCATATGCTTAGTCCTCAACTAGCGCACCGCCATCTGTGCACAGTTATCAGTAGAGCAGTCACTTGAGACCAGGTTCAGAAAGCAGGAGACCCCATCAGTCCGGTCGTCCAAGAGGGGGATCACAGCAGCATGGGGGAGCTCTATGCCCCAAGTGTGGGAGATTCCATACGGAGGATTGTTATTTGGATATCCCGGTGTGTTATAGATGCGGGGTGAGAGGTCATATCCAGCGGGACTGTCAGGCGCCCAGACAAGGCACGGGTAGGGGATTTGCTCAGCCATCCGGTTCTTTAGCTGCTACATCATCTGCGTGCCCTCCAGCTCCAGCAGGGCATGGTGCAATTAGGGGTAGAGATCATGGTAGAAGTGGACCTAGCCGATTTTATGCTTTGAGTGGTTGCCAGAGTGTTGAGGCTTCTCCAGATGTTGTCACACGTATCTTGTCTGTTCAGGCCATTGATTATTATGCTCTTATTGATCAGGGGTCCTCTTTGTCTTATGTCACCCCATTCATTGCTTCAAGTTTTGGGGTAGAACCCGAACAACTTCATGAGTCGTTCTCTGTATCAACTCCGGTTGGTGATTTTATCACAGCCGCACGAGTTTATAGGAATTGTGTTGTCACGGTATGTGGTCGTGCTACCACGGCCAATCTTATTGAGCATGGAATGGTGGATTTTTATGTGATTATGGGAATGGACTGGCTTTATTCGTGCTTTCCTAAACTTGACTACCGAACGAGAGTCATGAGGCTTGAGTTCCCTAATGAGCCGGTTATTGAGTGGAAGGGAAATGGTGTGGTGCCGAAAGATAGGTTTATTTCCTACCTTAAGGCTTCAAAGATGATTAGGAGGGGGTGTATCTACCATTTGGTCCAGGTGGCGGACACCACTTCAGAAGTGTCTGCCCCCAAGTCTGTGCCAGTCGTGAATGAGTTTCTTGAAGTGTTTCCGGACAAGCTTCTAGGGATCCCACCAGATAGGGAGATTGATTTCGAGATTGATGTATTGCCAGATACGCAACCAATATCTATTCCACCATACAGGATGGCGCCAGCGGAGTTAAGGGAGTTAAAGGAGCAGCTGAAGGATTTATTAGAAAAGGGGTTCATACGGCTAAGTGTGTCATCGTGGGGTGCTCCTGTTCTTTTTGTCAGGAAGAAGGATGGGTCGCTCCGGATGTGTATTGATTATCGACAGCTTAACAAGGTCGCCATCAAGAATAAATATCCTTTGCCTCGGATAGATGATTTGTTCGACCAATTGCAAGGTGCAAGGTTCTTCTCCAAAATTGATCTACGGTCCGGGTATCACCAATTGAAGATCAGAGAGCAGGATATTCCTAAGAACGCTTTTAGAACTCGCTATGGTCACTTTAAATTCTTAGTCATGTCTTTTGGGCTAACCAACGCCCTGGCAGCTTTCATGGATCTTATGAATCGGGTCTTCAAGCCATTTCTAGACTCCTTTGTGATTGTTTTCATTGATGACATCCTTGTTTATTCGCGGAGCCGGGAGGATCATGTCGATCACCTCAGGGCAGTTCTGCAGACCCTTTATGAACACCAGTTGTATGCTAAATTTTCAAAATGTGAATTTTGGTTGGAGTCCATTACCTTTCTAGGCCATGTTGTTTCCAGTGAAGGGATTCAGGTGGATCCCCAGAAGAATGCAGCAGTAAAAGATTGGCCTAGACCCACGACCCCGACGGAGATCCATAGCTTCTTGGGTTTAGCGGGGTATTATCGGAGGTTTGTGGAGGGATTCTCTACCCTCGCCTCCCCTTTGACTAAGTTGACGCAGAAAGCAGTTAAGTTCTAATGGTCCGATGCTTGTGAGAAGAGTTTTCAGGAATTGAAGTCGAGATTGACCTCGGTGCCGATATTGACCTTACCGGAGGGCACGGAAGGATTTGTGGTTTATTGTGATGTCTCCAAGGTCGGTTTGGGGTGTGTGTTGATGCAACAAGGGAAGGTTATAGCATATGCTTCAAGGAAACTCAAGAATCACGAGAAGAATTATCCGACGCATGATTTGGAGCTTGTGGCAGTTGTATTTGCCTTGAAAATATGGCGGCATTATCTTTATGGGGTCCATGTGGATGTGTTTTCGGACCACAAGAGTCTCCAATATTTGTTCAGGCAGAAGGAGTTGAATTTAAGGCAGCGGGGTGGTTAGAATTGATCAAGGATTATGATATGGATATTTTGTACCATCCAGGGAAGGCGAATGTGGTGGCCGACGCTCTCAGTCGGAAGTCCATGGGTAGTTTGGCTCATTTGGGAGCGGATCATAGGTCTTTGGCTCGGGAGGTTTATCAATTAGCCAGTATGGGGGTTTGTATTTCGACCTCAGACGAGGGGAAGGTTATGGTGCGTAATGGAGCAGAATCATCACTGGTAGCGGAAGTCAAGGAAAAGTAGTTCATTGATCCAGCATTGGCGCAGATAAAAGAGGCAGTTTTGAATAACAAGACTTCGGCCTTTTCACTTGGTGGCGGGGATGGTGTTTTACAATGTCAAGGTAGGCTATGTGTTGCAGATGTGGATAATCTTCGGGATAGGGTAATGGCAGAGGCTCATAATTCCAGTTATTCGGTGCACCCAGGTTCTACAAAAATGTATCATGATCTCAAGGAAATTTATTGGTGGAACGGTATAAAGAGAGGTGTGGCGGACTTTGTGACTAGATGTTCGAACTATCATCAAGTGAAGGCCGAACATCAAAGACCTGGTAGATTGACTCAAATCATAGAAATTCCAATGTGGAAATGGGAGATGATAAATATGGATTTTGTAGTGGGGCTGTCGCGCACTCCACGCAGGTTCGACTCAATTTGGGTGATCGTTGACCGACTCACAAAATCAGCGCATTTCTTGCTAGTTAAATCTTCCGACACAGCGGAACAATATGACCAGTTGTATATCAAAGAAATAGTCAGGTTGCATGACACTCCAGTCTCAATCATTTCAGATCGAGGGGCTCAGTTCACGACCAACTTTTGGAAGAAATTTCAGCAGGGCTTGGGCACTCAGGTAAATCTCAGCACAGCTTTCCATCCTCAAACTGACGGGCAAGCAGAGCGGACTATTCAGACGCTTAAGGACATGTTGCGAGCTTGTACTCTTGATTTCAAAGGTAGTTGGGATGACCATTTGCCAATCATAGAATTTTCTTACAACAATAGCTTCCATGGTAGTATCCAGATGGCACCATTCGAGGCACTGTATGGTAGGAGATGCAGGTCTCCCATTGGGTGGTTCGAGGTTGGAGAAGCAGAATTGATAGGGTCGGACCTCATGCACCAGGCCTTGGAGAAAGTCAAAGTTATTAAGGAGAGGTTGAAAACTGCTCAAAGTCACCAAAAGTCTTATTCGAACATTCATCGTAGAGATTTCGAGTTCAAAGAAGATGATTAGGTATTTTTGAAGGTTTCCCCCATGAAGGGAATCATGCGATTTGGGAAGAAAGGGAAATTAAGTCTGAGGTATGTCGGACCATACAGAATTATTCAAAGGATCGTTCAAGTGGCATACAAGCTCGAACTGCCACCCGAGATGTCGTTGGTACATCCGGTCTTCCATGTGTCTATGTTGAAGAAGGTAGTGGGAGATTCATTCGTTATTGTGCCAATTGAAGCTATTGAGGTTAATGAAGAACTATCTAATGAAGAAATTCCAGTTGCCATTCTTGATAGGCAAGTCCGTAAATTGAGAACTAAGGAAATTGCCTTTGTAAAAGTGTTATGGCGGAACCAGCAGGTTGAGGAAGCCACTTGGGAAACCGAGGAAGAAATGAGAAAGAAGTACCCACATTTGTTTGAATAGTTATGTAATAGATTTCATGCATTTGGTTCCTGTAAACTCTTATCTTTTGATTTGATCTATGTTAAACTATTCCATTTTGACTATGTATGTTGCCTATGTGGCCATAGTTGGTGTTAAACAAGTTATGTTATGTCTATGGAACATGTATATACTGTTAGGATATGTATCTGGGGCACTCTGACAGGTGGATAGTCCTAGTTACAAAGGAAACTCTGGCGAAATTCTCGGAAAATCTAAGGAGTTAGCCAAATTTGGGGCTGATGATATATTTCATAATGTGAAAAAGCAAAAGTTACATAAGGATGGCTAATGGATGAAACTTAATCCTCTTTCGAGGACGAATGATCTTAAGCGGGGGAGAATGTAAAGCCCCAGAAAAAAAAATTGCTTAGTAATTTAAGATTTCGTGGTGCCAAGGTACGCCAAATATTTTATCTTGCATGCCAATGAGGATTAAGGATATTATGGATATCAATTATATATGTTAAGAAGTGTATAAGTCATATTAGAGGTGAATTGGGGTCTAAGGAGAGGCCTAAGTCTAAGCCAAGTTAGAAAAGTTTCATATTAGACGAAATCTGTAAATGAGTGCGCACAAGACCTCACTTTGAACGATCATATCTCCAGTTCTATAAGGAGTTGTGTGATACATAACCTATTACATTAGATCCCTTTGAGTCTAGTTTTCAACAAAACAAACCGTTCGTCATTTGGATGTGTATACGGAAAGTTATGACTATTTTACTGGGCAGGTATCTCTAGCGTAAACATTAGCGCGAAGTCGCGCATTATGCTGAGTATTCTGCCTCCCGCGCGCGAACATAGCACGAGCTCGCGCACTTGGAAGGTTTTTAAATATCCTAAAGACCGTAAATAAGAGAATTTGAGTCATTTACCAAGCTTAGGGCTTCCTCTACACCTCCAACTCGACCAAGGCATCCAATTGCACACCTAAGGTGAGATGGTGATTTCACTTTCTCAATCACTAGTTACAACATGATTTTGATTGGGTTTCATAGGGTTTCTTCAAAATATCAAGAATACCCCAAATTTGTCTTTCAAGATTTTGTCTACAAGAGGTAATCCTACACCTTAGACTTACATATATGGAGTTATTATGGGAATATGAGTATGGATTAAGTATTGTAACTCATGGGATGGGGATTGGAAGTCATAGGTGCCTAACCTAGGATCTGTTGATATTGTAGAGATTGTGAGGTAGGTTATTGGGGAATGAATCTTGGGGTAATAGTATTATGTATACATGCATGTACAAATTAGGTTTGTGGGAAGATTGATGAATTTAAATAAGTAAAGATTGGGTTGGGGAAAGAAGAAAATCTTGTAAAAGGAATTTAAAATCAAGATGCTCAACTAGTGTTTGATAAAATGCTCAAATGAGTTGAAACCATGAATACCTTCCTAATTTGTGTTAATTTTGTTATGTCTCAAGTAGATTGGGATTGCTAGAATTTTCGAAACGTCGAAGTAATTAAAGGAAAGATCAAGAAAGGTATGTATGGCTAACTTTGACCTTTGTAAAGTCACTTTGTTTGGTGTACGAATATTTGGTATGTGATATCTACGTGGATTATTTGTGGAATTCTTGTGATTGGTATGATTTGATTGTTCGTGGTTAAGTCTCCCGATATAATGGTGTACGTAATTGGCAATAAACCAAATGTGTGATTGTGAATGTGTTATGTGGTAAGAGTTGAGAAACAAATGATGGAAGGAAATCGTAAATGATGCAGTTGGAACAACTGTGGTAATAACATATATGGCTTGTATTGGCAATTATCGCGGTGACATAAAATGCATATGAGTTGTTGAATATGATGGAAATAGTATTGATGGCTATAGAAATTCTTTGAGAATTGTTGTTGTTGTTCTTTGTGAATTGTTGTTGTTGTTGTTGTGTTGTTTGTGAATTGTTCGGTGGGATCGGGTTGCTCGCCGCAACACGAAGTAATAAGGTGTGGGTTGTGGTGATAAGGGTGGTCGAGGTAATAAGGGTGGCCGAGGTAATAAGGGTGGAAAAGTGATCGAAATCACTATTGAAATGAAAATATGAGAAAGTTGTGAAATCATTGATGTGAAAATGTTGAAGGGGAAATGGAGAGATTGTAACTTGTTTGGCTTGATGGTTTTATTTCATGTGTATTTGATTGTTGGTTCCATTACTACTTGTTACTTGTGTATGGTTTGAGTTTACTTAGGGCAATTTTGTTCATACATACCAGTACAATTCAAATGTGTTGACGTCCCTTTTGCCGAGGGCGCTACATTCGTGTTATGATTGTAGGTGGATCCATAGCAGGTACTCCAGTCCACCGACCGTAGCTCCCCTTCACTTTCCCCCATAAGCATTGGTGAGCCCTTTTCCTCTCGGGGACTTGCGTGGCTCATGCCACTTTTTATTTCGGAGTCTTGTTTTGGTTTTTGATGTAAGGTATAGCCAGAGCCTTGTTACCGGCAAGTATTGTATCACTCTTTTGTATCCCTAGAGGCTCCGTAGACAGGAAATGTGGGTTATGTACTTATGTATTTTGGGCAGTATAACTTGTAAATCACGCTAAGTAATTATGTATGCTATGTAAATCTCGTAAGAATGTGTTTAAATTTATAAATGGCTATTTCACTTGGTTATTGGGAAATGGAAACGCGGGGTAACACGTGGAATAGGAAAGGCACCGGTAGCGCCCCTCGGTTTTGGGGCGTGACAGGAATATGATGCATTTTACCCTCCTTCTTGCTTAAGTTTTCATTAGAAATGTGTACAAATAATCTCAAAGGCTCACAAGTTGTGCTTGATTGCAGGTTTGATCAGCAAGGTGACAAGGTGTCAAAAACCAGCTCAAAAAGGAGTGAAACTTGTATAAGTACCAAGACAAGACAAAGCTAAGTAAAAACAGGGCCAGTGTGGCCGCACACCATTATGTGCAGTCCCAAAAAGTGAAGTTCAGAGAGGTTGCTTTTCAGGCCATAAGACAATGCGGCCGCAAAGGGTTTTGTGCGGTCTGCATTGGGTTCACCACGGTCGCACTCGATTTTGTGCGGTCCCCAGAGCCAAGGTTCAGAGAGGTGGCATTTTGGAGGATAAAGCCCAATGCGGTCCGCGGTCCATTTCATGTTGACCGCACTAGAAGCCACCGCAGCCGCACTCGATTTTGTGATATCCGCATTGCCCAAGTTCAGAGAGCAATTTATTGGAGCCTACAGCCTTAGTGCGGCCGAACTCAATTTTGTGCGGTCCGCACTAGCCCTGCAGGGGTACTTTTGTCCAGAATTTTTAGCTTAGTATAAATAGCTTCTTTTCCCATTTTTAGGTGATCAGATAGTTTTGTACTCAGAGTTGTGCTCGTGACTTCATTTATTTTACCTATTTTGAGTAATTTTTGCTTAATTTCAACATTGAGTCTTCAAGTTTAATTTAACAATTATTATTATGAGCTTTTCTTCATCTATTACCTTGTTTTCTTCTCTAATTATGAGTAGCTAGGCCCATAAGCTAGGGTTGTGGCTCAACCCTAGTATGGGTAATTGATGAGTCTTGTGTTTTAGGGCTTGATTGACTATGGTTGTTTGATATTTGGACTAATTTCATGTTTAATTATTGAATTAGTGGTTGCAAACACTAGTTACTCTTTAGTTGACTTTGGATATTCATGAGAAAGAGAGCCTAAGTCTCTGAAATTGGTCCAACAAGGAATTGGGGAATACTCAAGAGATTGATAGCCCAATTAAAGGGTTAAACCTAGAGATCGCAATACCTGACTTGAACCTCAATTGCTTGCACAAATTTGGATACCCAATTGGACTTGAGAATGTCAATTAGGGAAAAATCACTTGAACCATCGAGAGGTTTAGAGAGTAGAATCGTGCAATGGTTATATCATCCTCCCCAAATATGACAATCTAGCCTTAGACTCAAGAATCCGTTAATTAACCGCCTAGGAGAAAGTCACTACCCTAGTGCCTTTTATCTATTTGATCAATTCTCAATAGTCTAATCTTAGCTTTATTTAGCATAATTTAGCATCGTAGTATTATACAATTAGAAGTAAAATCAAAACCCAAAATGTTTAGAAGTGTAATTTGGAATAAATACATAACTCCACTTTGGATAGACACTCAACTCCAATATCTAGCTCCTTGTGGAAATCGATCTTGACCTCATCGGGTAAAAGCTGCATCGACCTCTCTTGCTACTCAATAGTAGTTCAGGGTTGGCCTCGATCAGTGACCCTCAAGGATCATTTTCCATTGCCTTTTCTTGACTAGATGCTAGATAGACTTGTTGGGCGTGCCTTCTACTATTTCTTAGATGAGTATACTAGGTACAACCAAATTTTAATTGCTTCGGACGATTAGGAGAAAACCACTTCCGCATGTCTGTATGGTACCTTTGCCTTTTCTAGAATACAATTTGGGTTGTGTAATGGACCGGCTACATTCCAGCGATGTATGATGGCCATATTTACTGACATGGTGGAGGATATTTTGGAGGTGTTCATGGACGACTTCAGTGCTGTGGGTGACCCGTTTGATGAATGTTTGAAGAATCTTGACAGGTTGTTGGCCCAATGTGAAGAAACCAATCTTATGCTCAATTGGGAGAAATGCCACTTTATGGTCGAGCAGGGCATTGTCCTCGGCCATAAGATCTCTATGCACAGCATAGAGGTGGACAAGGCTAAAATTGAAGTGATCTCAAAGCTTCCTCCTCCTACCTCAGTCAAGGGGGTTAGAAGTTTTCTTGGTCATACGGGGTTCTATTGAATATTCATTAAAGACTTTTCTAAGGTAGTGAATCCCTTGTGTAAGTTATTGGAAAAAGATGTCAAGTTCGTGTTCAATGAGGAATGCATGATAGCTTTTGAACTCCTCAAGTACAAGTTGACCACCACTCCTATTATTACAACACCCAATTGGAGCTTGCCTTTTAAGCTCATGTGTGACGCGAATGATATTGCGACTGGGGCGGTCTTGGGTCAAAGAGTGAATAAAATGTTTCACTCAGTGAACTATGCAAGCAAAACAATAAATGATGCTCAAGTGACTTACACGGTGACGAAAAAAGAGTTGTTGGCTATCGTGTTCGCAATGGAGTAATTTAGGCCTTATCTCATGGGTTCCAAGGTGATAGTTCATACCGACCATTGTGCACTCTGATACTTGATGACGAAGAAGGATTCCAAAGCTCGGTTGATGAGATAGGTCTTGTTGTTTCAAGAGTTTGATTTGGAGATTGTGGACCGGAAAGGGTGTGAAAACCAAGTGGCGGACCACTTGTCCCGCTTGGAGGAGGAGGGGAGGCCCCGTGATGGCCTTGAGATTAATGATTCTTTTCCTAATGAGCAGTTCCTCTCCGTAACAGTGAATATTATGCTATGGTTTGCGGAAGTTACTAACTTCCTTGTGACGGGTATTATACCGTGTTTACCGTGAAAATGGTAATAGCAATTAAATTTATTGATGGGACTCTAAGAATACATGATCTATCTTTATGCTAGTTTGTTAAGCAGTTGATGCTAAGTATATAAGATTTAGAGACGAAATAAAGTTAAGAAGAGAGATGTAATCAAACCGATAGGTCAGTTTTTTGGGGCCTCAAGCTTGTCGATTCTGCGCTTCGAGGTCGATCATGGGGTTCGATTATGAGCTATCGAAGGCATTTACTATGTGACTAATAGTTATAATAAAATAAATGGATGCTCTTTATGACCAATATAAGCAATAAATGAAGAACAAGTATGAAGACAATAAATGGAGGCAATAATATTGAGAGAATATGCTAGAGAGCAAAGAGAAAGTTCTTGTATATTTTGTGGAGTAGATGAAGCAACAGAAAGAGTTTTTAGATGATAGAGATTCCCTTTTTATAAAAGGGAAAATTCCAACATAGTACAAAATACATTAATGATAAAGAAATAGGGATGGGATAGCTAACTTCATGGCGAAGGTTCAGACTAGCCTGACAGATTTTACCGGCCCTGGTTGCACTCCTCGAGAACCACCCATATCTCTTGGGGTCGTGGCCAACGTTATCCCTAGGTCGGGCAACGATGGAACCCGAGGGAGGGTACTTGGCCCGTGGCCTCGATCCTTCGAGGTGATCTTCCGAGATGCCTTTACAACGACAAATTTGTCCCTCCGATTTTACCATATAAATATAGTCCCCATGTTTCTTAGAAATGAGTGATAAGAAACGATTTTGACATCCGACTCTTCAGGCTTCCCATGATGATGTCATACTAATGGCGCAAGACTCGATTAAGTTTCTAATTTTGATGTCATACTGAACGATTTTGACATCCGACTCTTCAGGCTTCTCCAGGATCATTCAACGCATTGCAGTTTCTAATTCTCCAAAGCCATAATGTCGCCACCGATTTAGCTCTCAGGGACACATTAAGTGCACCTACTGTTACATTTTTTGAGGGCGATAATAGTGTCGTCCGTTACGTTGCCTCTCTTTCTAAAATTGGGGGGCTCCTGGGATCAGCCTTTCATCCAAGTATCTTCCCATACCTATCCATTCCTCCCTTCTCACTATCTTTATTCTTTGTCGTTCACCATGTTTGAGGCCCATGGCCTCAATATTGTATGGCGGTACTTCTATTAGTCATGCTATGGCCTATCTCCTAGACCTTCTCTGGTCGAGCGAGATTACGTTGTTGTTATTGTTGTTGCTATTTCTGTTACTGTCGTTATTGGCTCTGGACGACGAAGCAGAGGGCCGATTTCTTCCGACCTAAGGAAATATTTGGACTATACACCACTGCTCAAGAGGGGGCTCAAACTATACACTGTTGCTCACATCCTCCAATTACCCGGTATGGCGCCTCACTCCCTTTGCTTTCCATGGAGTGAGGTGGTACTATCTACTAAATATTGCATCTCGCATAGGGGAAACGCTCAAGAAGTGTCTTTACAATAATAGCCTGGCAAAATCCATAGTAGCTAGATTTTTCACCCAGCCACTTCTTCGTTCCTTCCTAACTCTTCAGCGTCACTTTGTCCTTCTACATCGCTTTCCTCTTCGCCGTCTCCCCTTTTGAAGATGCCATTCTAGGGATCGAGATAAGAATCACGAGGGGATTTTGCTTGGAAGATATTTTCTTTGAGGAAGCATGCCTGAGGAGATGATGCCCGAAAATGTTACTGTCGAGGATACACATTAGAGAATAGGCTAGGCTCTTAGGCATTTACTATATGTAAACCTTCTTGCTTCTTTGTTTTTGTGTAAGGACCCCTGGTGAGCTTTTGTAATTGTATGTAATGACCCCTCGCGTGCCATTATAACCAAATGTTTATGAATATAAAGGCGTTTCCTCAACTTTTGTCTTTGATGCTTGTTATATTCTTTTACATTTGTGGAAACTCTAAATGCATGACTCTATCAGCTGCTGACAATATCAAAACCTGGTTGTAAGTACTCTTTCTGGCCTTTGGTTGATAGAAACGGCTTCCCGTGGAATCTTTTATCGTTCCTCGGGCCAAATATAGATTGATCCGATAAACTCGGGTCATCGGGGCCTTTACTTTGAGTCAAATAAAAGCAATGCTCTGGGCCTTGAGATCGTGATTTATCACTTAGGCTCTGCGGTGACCTTTGAGAAGAAATTTGCTCGGAGGCCCGTGGATAGGGACCGTCTTTGATCTTTCAAGGGCAGTCCCTGAGTGGAAGTTCGTTCAAATATGAACCACCTAGAAACTCACTTTGAGCTTAGTGTAAATATACTTAAGGCGTTGTAGATAGATCTTGAAATAGGGTTTGTCTGATCTCAGACGGCACCCCGGGGCCAAACCCATACGGGTGGAGTTTAAATGCTTAATTTCTTGGAGCTTGATTCCCTTTTGATAAAAAAACCCCCGAGGTCGGGTACCACCTCGGGTCTCGTAATGATGCCATTGGCTTCCCAGAGCCTAACCTTCCCTTTTATAGAGGTTGGGTACCACCTCAGAACTGGCGATGATATTGTTGGCCTTTTAGAGCCTAACTTTCTTTTGATGGAGATCCTCGAGGTTGGGTACCACCTCGGTGCTGGCAAAAGTGTTATTGGCTTCCTGGAGCCTAGGCTTGTTCTGATGGAGGTCCTAGAGGTCGGGTACCACCTCGGGACAGGCGAAGGTGCTTTTAATCGGCTTTGAGGCAGGTGGATCGTCGTCGTTTTTTCCATATAAATGCAAGGACATTTTTTCTTTTTTTGAGATCCCACCATTTTAAGTAGTTTCCCTTCTCTTTCCACATCAAACATTTCGTTACTTTAGTGCTAACGTACTCGCATAGATTCTTGCTTTATTTCTCCAATTTTGTCATAGTTATGGCTGCTGTATCGGGGTCTGCCCAGCAGAAAGAGGGAGGCTCCGCCTCTGGTATTCAGGACCAATGAGGGTATGCCTTGAAGGTTTCTTCTTCGATAAGAGAAGAACATCTCGGGTTAGTGAGAAAAGACTGCGGATAGGGGAAAGAGGTAGTGTTACAGATATTTCCCCCGGGTGAGGGAATCACGGATTGTGCCGATGGATTCTTGAATGTGTACACATACCCTTTCATAATAGGCCCCCTCGATAGGGTTGTGCTCGCCTTCTGCCTAGAGTATCGGGTTACCTTGGCGCAGATCCATCTGTCATTTTGGCGAACGGTGTTGATGATGAGATTTTTGCAGAGAAGGCGGGGCTTGATTTCACTCTCAATCATCTTATCAGGCTGTACCGACCCTTCTATCATCGAGGTCTATTGACCTTGCTATGCCGATCGACCACGCCCTTTGTTGTTGATAATGAGGAAGATGGAGACCGGGGTTGGATGAGTAGCTTCGTCCAAGCGCGAACCGCTGACATTATCCCCGTGGAGCTTATGCCACTCCCTGAGGAATGAAACTATACACATAAGTGGTGCATTTCGTGCCTTTTTAGTTCCGTCTTTGATAGAAGCCTTGTTTCGTAACCGTTCCTTATTTTCTTTTCCCGTAGCGGTTTTATGGGCACCGAGCGACGTTTGTGATTTGCTGGATTGGGTCCCAAAGTTGGCGACCCACTCGACCTATGATGAGAGCAGGTGGCGAGCTGTGTCCCAGGGAAAATGGGAAGCAAAACACCATGGTGAGTGCTATGTTATACTTTCCCCTCCCTTCCTACATCTGGAGGGGTATTTTCCCTTTATGCATATTAAGCTTGATGTTGTAGGCATTGAAGAGCCTTTTGAGGCAAGGCCACGCTCCTTTGGAGAGGGGGAAGGGTTGCCAACTAGCGAGTTGAAGAACGACAACAATAAGTGAGAGATGCTTTTACAGGGTGATGGTGCTCAAAATTTAAGCAGAATGGGAACGGGACTTTGGAGCGGAAGTATCGCCCGGACCTGCCGTGTCCATGATTCCTGGCTCTAGAAAGAGGGTTTCTCCGTTGCTGTCTCCTTCTTTTTCTGTCGATAGTACTTCGGGAGATACTAGAAAACTGGGGTCGCATACGCCGAGCGACCATGCTTCGACCGGAGTTGACTCTTTTAGGGATGAAGGAACTGGATTGGTAGGCGTGCGCTCGGCCTTCGAGGAAGCCTAACGGCTTCACTTTGTGGTGAGTTTCGGTGCAGGTCTTTCGAGCTTCGTGCCTTTCCTTCCTTATTGGGTTTTCTTTTGCAGGCATTCGGCGAGATTAAGTCCAGGCTGCTTCATTACGAAGCCAGGCTACGGAAAGCTCTGGATGAGGAGAGATCCCTTAGGCTCCTTTGTGATGAAAAGAAAGTTGAGTTGGTATACTTGCAGTATGAGTTGGATCGGAGCTTGAATTACGAGAACCACCTGAAGGAGTAGGTAAATTTCTATCCTAGGTGAGTGTGCATTCCACCTTGTGGTTCCTGAGGCTAATGCTTAGTTTGTTTTAGTTGCAGAAAAAGACGGAGGCCCTGGAGCACCTTCGAGATGAAGTTGGCTGGGCCAGGCGTGAGCATGATGAGCGAAAAGCTCGGGCGGAGAGTCAAGCTTTAGAGGGGAAGGACGCCCTGGATAAAGTTCCTGCTCTTAAAGCTCAACTTTTCTTAGCTCGTGATAATGCTTTGGTTCAGATAGAAATAATTGCGAAGCTTGAGTCCGAGCTTTCGAAGGTCAAGGCTGAGGTCATTGATGCCCGGGCTGGAGCTACAATGAGCCAGACTAAGGCTGACCAGGAGATGGCGATCTATTCAAAGATGTTGTCGATGCTCAAGCTAAGCCGAGAAGGATCCTCGACCGCGAAGGGAGGATTGAAGAATATGCTTGCTACAAATCTTGAAGAAAGACACTCGAGGAGATCTTTTCTAGGGGTTTCGCCCTTTCGAAAGAATTGGCGCTAGCAAGGGCGGATGAGCGCGATGCTCGGTTGCTTTTGCCTGATGCTGAAGAAAGTTAAGATGAGGCCAGCAGGCCATAGCCCTAGGGGGTGTAGATTTTGTCATCTATGTGTAGCACTTTCATAGCATGCTTGTACATTGAGATTGCACCTTTTCATATTTGTGTATGAAAGAAAACCTTGCGTCTTTATTTCTTTCGTATCTTTTCCTATTTTGAATTTGGCCAGGCGAGCTGGTTTTTGCGTTGGTAGGAATCCTTAGAGCCGTGATGTGGCCTCGGAGCTTGTTAGACTGGCCCGTAGGCTCTTACATACTTTTGCTCTTAGTCATATTTAGGCCGACTGTTTTTGGGCTCAGTCCCCGAGTCGGGCATCGACTCGAGCTTATTTGACCTTCGAATGGCCGAAATTTAAGCTTGCGACGGTGGCTCTTATGCTTTTGGTTGATGCAACCTTTTAGTGTATGTGGGCTAGCAACAATGGCTCTTACGCCTTGGGCCGATGCGGCCTTTTAGTGTATGTGAACCGGCAACAATGGCTCCTACGCCTTTGGCTGATATGGCCTTTTAGTGTATGTGGGCTAGCGACAATGGCTCTTATGATTTTACCCTCTAGCATATTTTGTTAACTATTTTGGATCAAGTCTCCGAGTCGGATTACGACTCGAGCTTATTTTGACCCTCAAGTTTTCAGATTTCAGGCTAGCAACAGTGGCTCTTACGTGCTTGGTCGACCCGACCATTTATGTGTGTGGCCCTAAGGCTCATTAGGCCGGCGACAATGGCTCTTATGCCCTGGGTTGAAGTGACCTTTTATTGGCTTTATTTTCCTCTCGTTAAGGACTTTTTGAAGTAATTTTTGCCTGACCCATCGTCGGTTCAGGAAGAACCTCGATTTCGAGTAACTAGCGGCGATGTTCGAGAACCTTGAAAGGTTTGGCTCAGAGGCTAGTAGCTCGAAGCCTGTGATTTGGAGCTGACATAGTTGAAGTTCTTTTGCCTATGCCGAGGGTAGCCTGTTTAACCTGTTTTTTCTGAAGTAGATTCGGAGTAATTGAAGGCCTGTGTGGGCTGGCAACAATGGCTCTTACGCCTTGTAGCGACGGTCAGGTGTCCCTGAGTTGTGTTAGTTCGGCTGGTATAGCCGTATGACCGGAGTCATTTGTGTTCGGCCGAAGCCTTTGAGTCTCGAATGAGGTAGTTTTGGGATCTATATCGAGGTTATTCCTTTTTAGGGGTCTTACAAGTTCGATATATAGACGAAACTTTGTATCGGGTCTATGACTTTAGTGAGGTCTTACAAGTTTTACATGTCGTTGAGGTCTTACGATTTTTACATGCCGTTGAGGTCTTACAGTTTTTACATGTTGTTGAAGTCTTACAATTTTTGTCAATTGGTACAAGTGTAGTTCATGCCTTGCTTGAAGTCTTACAGATTTTACATGTAGTTGAGGTCTTACAGTTTTTACATGTCGTTGAGGTCTTACAGTTTTTACATGTCGTTGAGGTCTTACATATTTTACATGCTATTGAGGTCTTATGAGAGCGAGTTTGCCTGCTCGGGATCTTATGGCCTCGGGTTGATGGCAGTCCCCGAGTCGTTGAGGGTTTCTTGACTCGAGAGCCATTATTTGCAAACTTTGTATTGCCTCGTCGAGGGCTTATGATTTTGGAGATCCTGACCCTAAGGTGATGCGTTTTTTGTGATTTTGACGCCAGTCCCCGAGTATTCGGGGTACTTTAGGTATTGGAGATGTTTTGTGATTTTCATGTTGCCTCATCTGAGGGCTTATGATTTTGGAGTCCCGACCCGGAGGTCATTCAGGTGTTGAATTATTGACGCCAGTCCCCGAGTATTCGGGACATTTTTGGTGGAGAAGTAGTTTTCGCGGAGGTGCCGGGCTTCTTTTAGAATGCGAGATGCTTTGGTGAAATATATTCTTCAATTATTTGGTACAAGTGTACATATTTTCGCCATCGGGGGTCCGGCTATACGGACACGGCTCGTTTGACCGTTTGGCCTGGTACATCGTTTTCCTATTGGGACCCCATTTGGCGTGTCCTATCTTTCCCGAGTGTACAAACTTCCAGAGTGATGCCCCTCAGTGTTCAGGGTCGATTGCAAAAGGAACCTTGAACACTTGTTGGATTTTCCTAAGGTAGCATATGGATGTTGCCTCGTTAAAAACCTTGCCGGTAAAACCCTTCTTGGGATGAAACCCGGTCGAAGGAAAAAAGTGCAACAGATGCATTAAAACGTTAAGGTCTTCGAGCTGGGTTAATGTTTTGACTGATTTGGTCAGGCACCTACATAAGGGTTAGTATGAAATATGAAATGAAAAGGGAGATGGTTATACCTTAGTGTGGGATGTGGCGGTGATGTTTCGAGGACCGATATCTCCTAGTTACTTGAGATGAGGACACCTTACGGTCCTATAATTTGTATAATCGGTCTTAATCGAAGGCGTATTTAGATTATCCTTCGGCTCTTTTACAGATGGAGGTATCGGTGTCAGCGCAACATCATGCACTGCGAATATTTCCCTTACCACGTGTTGTTCCTCGTAGATGGTTTTAATCCCATCCTTTGTCAGGAATTTCATCATTTGGTGGAGAGTGGATGGTACTGCTCTCATGCAGTGTATCTACAGCTGTCCGAACAAGGCGTTGTACCTCATGTCTTCTTCGATGACATGGAATTTAGTATTTTGGGTGGTGCCGGCCATGGTGACTGGGAAAGTGATTTCTCCTTTCGTTGTTTCACCTTCCATGTTGAATCCGTTGAGGACTTGAGTGGCGGGCACGATTTGGTCAAGCAGTCCGAGTTGCTCTATCACCCTTAACCTAATAATATTGGCCAAGCTACCTGGATCCATAAGTACATGTTTTATTTGAAAAGAATTTACAAGGAAAGAGATTACGTGTAAGGTTGAGACAAGGTCTCGGTGTCCTCTTCGCTGAATGTGAGGGCATCCTCGGGTATATACCCCCAGGTTCGTTTTTCTCTTGTGATGAATATTTTAGTCCTTCTCATCACGGGTTCCTGCGGGGCATCAACGCCTCCCAATATCATGTGGATGACATGTTTTGGTTCATTTTCTTCGTTTATCTTGGCCGCCTCTCTCTCCGAACTGATTTTTGGCTCGGTCGCTAAGGAATTCCCGGAGATGACCTTTGTTAAGCAGTCGAGCTACCTCTTCTCGGAGTTGGTGGCAATCCTCGGACCTGTGGTCGTGCATGATGTGAAACTCGCACACTAAGTTATGATTCCTTTATGAAGGATCTGATTGTACAGGACTAGGCCACCTGGTGTCTCTGATTTTACTGATGGCGAACACGGTTTCCGATACATCGACATTGAAGTTGTATTCTAATAAATGAGGTGCCCCCATTGGCCCTGCGTTCCTATCGAATCTGGCTCTGATGATGAGTCCCTAAGGATCATGTCCTTGGTCTATCCTTCGATCATTGCGAGGTGGGTTGCGCCTCGGGGCATTTCTCCTAACTTTTTCAGTAAGACGAACTCGATCTCGTCGTCCTTTATGTTGTTGCCCTTCACTGCACAAGTGTAAGCAGTAACATGTTCATTGGAGTCCGAGGTCCCGTTGTAGTTTGGGAGTTCTGGTATTCTGAACTTCTTTGGAATGGGTATCAGGGCCGCTTCCTCTAGGAACAGCCTTTGTATGAACTTCTTCGAATCCATGCCTTTCAAGACCGAGGGTGTGCCTGCAATTTGGTCGACCCTGGAATTGTAGGTCTCAACCTCCTTATCATTGGATTCTATCATTTTCTTGCACGATTCGATCCTTTTGGTGAGATTCTCGAGCATTTTTATGATGACAGGGTCGGATATCAACCCGTTATTGCTCGATCTCTCTGGTACCTGCTCGGTTGGGGGAGCTGTCCCCGGTGCTATCATGCTAGGGGTTTTCTGGTGGCTTTGTAGCTGAGCAATAGCTAGTTGTTGTGCCTGCAACAATTCAAAAATAACATGAAGGCTAACCACACGTTCTTCCCTAGTTGGGGTTTTCTGAGCTTCTTGCGAATCTCCTTGATGCACGCTCCTATCGGTATGCGAGCTTATATCGACATGTTGGGATTCATGTGAGACCGCGTCCACGGGGATCTGATCTGGCGCATTTCCAGGGTTTTGTGGAGGCACACCAATATCTGGAACAACCACACCATTTTCCCCGTGATCCTCAAGATTGTTGTTTTCACCTCCATTTACCAAGTTAAACATTTTGACCTGAAATTGAAGATCTTGGACAAGAAAAAGGGTGAAGGATAACTTGCGTTGTGCGACGAAACCAACAAGAAAATAATCACTATTATTTTTAGCCCCACGGTGGGCGCCAAACTATTTAACGTAAAAATGGTAATAACAATTAAATTTGTTGATGGGACTCTAAAAATACGTGATCTATTTTTATGTTAGGTTGTTAAGCAGTTGATGCTAAGTATATGAGATTTAGAGACGAAATAAAGTTAAGACGAGAGCTGTAATCAAACCGATATGTCAGTTATTCGAGGCCTCGGGCTTGTCGATTCTTGGCTTCGAGGTCGATCCCGGGGCTCGATTGTGAGCTATCAAAGGCAGTTACTATGTGACTAACAGTTATAATAAAATCAATGGAGGCTCTTTATGGCTAATGATAAGTAATAAATCAAGAACAAGTATGAAGACAATAAATGGAGGCAATAATATTGAGAGAATATGCTAGAGAGCAAAGAGAAAGTTCTTGTATATGTCGTGTGGAGTAGCTGAAGCAATAGAGAGAGTTTTTAGATGATAGGGATTCCCTTTTTATAAGAGAGAAAATCGCAACATAGTACAAAATACATTAATGATAAAGAAATAGGGATGGGATAGCTAGCTAACTTCATGGCGCAGGTTTAGACAAGCTTCAGACTAGCCTGATAGATTTTATCGGCCCTGGCTACACTCCTCAAGAACCCCCCATATCTGTTGGGGTCGCGGCCAACGTTATCCCTAGTTCGAGCATCGATGGACCCCAAGGGAGGGTACTCGGCCCGTGGTCTCGAGCCTTCGAGGTGATCTTTTGAGATGCCTTTACAACGAGAAATTGGTCCCTCCAATTTCACCGTATACATACCGTGTGAGCTCTCTTCTAACCAAAGGAAGAAGCTTAAATGGGATAGTTTGGACTACTATTGGGATGAGTCTTACTTGTTTAAGATATGCACTAACAGTGTCATCCGAAGATGTGTCCTGGAGGAGAAGCAATTGCGTATTCTAGAGGCTTTCCATTCCTCTCCCTATGGTGGTCATCATGGTGGGGAAAGGACACCTTCAAAGGTTTTTAGTTGTGGTTTTTACTGGTCAACATTGTATAAGGATACAAGTGAACTTATGAAGAAATGCGACGAATGTCAAAGAGCTGGTGGAATTTCAAATAAGGATGAGATTCCTCTCACCACTATTATCGAAGTTGATATCTTTGATGTGTGGGGCATTGATTTCATGGGCCCGTTTGTTAGTTCATGTGGCAACACATACATTCTAGTGGCAGTTGACTATGTTTTAAAGTGGGTTAAGGCCGTGGCTTTACCCAATAATGAGGCCCGGAGTGTTGTTGTGTTTCCCAAGAAGAGTATTTTTACTAGGTTTGGCACTCCACGAGCAATCATAAATGATTAGGGGTCTCATTTTTGCAATAGAGCTTTTGACACTTTGCTTGCAAAGTACGATGTCAATCACAAAGTTTCTACCCCTTATCATGCTCAGGCGAGTAGCAAAGTTAAAGTCTCAGATAGGGAAATCAAGAGTATATTGTCAAAGATGGTCAATGTAAATAGGACCGATTGGTCAAAGAAAATGGATGATGCTCTATGGGCTTATAGGAATGCTTACAAGACCCCGATTGGTATGTCTTCGTACCGGTTGGTGTTTGGGAAAGCTTGCCATCTACCGGTCGAGTTAGAGCACAAGGCCATGTGGGCTTTGAGGAAGCTAAATATTGAATGGGACGTGCCAGCAAATCTTCGTGTGGAGTAGCTTAATGAACTTTATGAATTTCGATTTCATTCCTACTCTAGTCCGTCCTTGTATAAGGATAATATGAAGTACCTTCATGACAAGTATGCTCGTGGAAAGGAGTTCAAAGTGGGTGATTTGGTTCTCTTGTTCAATTCTCGGTTACGTCTATTTTCGGAAAACATAAGTCGAAATGCAGTGGACCTTTTGAAGTGGTGCTTGTGACTCCATTTGGTGCACTTGACTTGAAAAACAAAAATGGAGAGATCTTCAGAGTTAATAGGCATAGAGTCAAGCACTATCTTGGCAAGATTGATGACATCCACGTGGTGGCAATGATCCATCTAACATGATTTGATGGTAACCTGCATCGTGCCACGACGTTAAATCAGGCTCTTCCTAGGAGGCAACCCATGTGTCTTTGTTTTTGTTTTTCTTTGATTTTCTTTTTAGTGTAGGATTTGTTTTTGGACTACCTGGTTGTGAGATGTGTGTAGGGCTGTTTTGATGCAGTGCACGACCAAAATTGGAAAAATGTTGCACGCTTTGAAGTTTGGACCATTGTCGCATTGCATTTTTCGTGGCCGCAATGGCCTTATCGTGGGGGAAAAATTTGATTGCGGTACGTAGTGCTAAATGGTTAAAAGTGGAGGTTCTCAGAAGTTTCAACCGCGGCCGCAATGCATTTTTTGCGGTCCGCGGTGCCTTACTGAGGCCGCAGTGCATTCTCTGTGGTCTGCGGTGAAGTCCTTGTCAGTGTCTTTCTGTGTTTAAGTACCGCGGTCTGTGGGGGATTTTTTGCGGTCCGCAGTGGGTAAGTAGTGTGGGTCCCAGTTCTTTTTCTATAAATAGAACCTCAAGCCCTCTTTTACACTTTTCGCTCTTTGCATTCTCACACATTACTCAGACCCTAATTTGCTCTTTACTGTGACCAAAGTAGTAGAAAGAGTTTCCTTGATGAGTTGAGTCAACACTTGATGCTTTTGTGTCGCACTAAAATCATGGTGCTTAAAAGGTTGTATGTTTTTAATGATTCATTTTCATTGAGGGCAATTGTTAGTCTCAATTGATGCTAGAAGAGGTCACTTTAGGTCAGCTGAATTTTCTTGGTTTTATTCTTAAGAAGGTGGGACTAAATTTGTTTGCTTGAGGAAAAGCAAAAGCTTAAGTTTGGGGGAGTTGATAACTAGGGATTCTAGTCTATCTTATACTCATATTTGCTTGAGTTTTGGATTAAAAATGTATACAAGTAATCTTGAGAGCTTACATGTTGTGCTTGTTTGCAGTGTTTGGTCAAAAAAGTGACAAGAAGTCAAAACCAGCTCAAAAAGGAGTGAAACCTACACAAGTGCCAAGGACAAGTCACAGCACCGATGTAGCAGTAAATCCACTGCGGCTGCAAAAGACCCATCGCGGCCGCGGTCCATTTAGTGTCGTCCGCGATAGCAAAGATCAAAGAAAATGCAATCCTGGAGTTCCAAGCAATGCGGCCTGTGGTAGATTCTTCGCGGATGCAGTAGCCTCATCGCGGCTGCAGTCCATTTGTTGCGGTCCGCGGAGAAGGGATTTAGAGAGCTAGGATTTTGGAAGTTTCAAGACACCGCGGTCCGCGGACCATTTGTTGTGATCCGCGGTGAAGCCATTGCAATCGTGGTCCATTTACTATGGTCCGCAGTGGCCAGAATCAGAGACCAAAACTTGAAGCCAAAAAGTCTCACCACGGCTGCGGTTCATTTTACGCAGTCCGCGGTACCTCCGTTAGGGGTATTTTTGTCCAGAAAATTCGGCTTTGTATAAATACTTCTTTTCAGATTTTTAGGGTATCTTATCTGTAGCTGAGCATGTGAACGATGTTTTTAGTCTATTTTGAGTAATTTTGTATCTAGTTTAACATTGAATCTTCAAATCTTAGCTTGTAATTATATTTATGGGTTATTCTTCATCTCAATATCTGATTTCTTCTATTATTATGAGTAGCTAGACCCATTAGCTAGGGTTGTGCCTCAACCTTAGTGTGGGTATTTGATTGGTCTTTTATTTTAAGGCTTAAATGTTTATGGGTGGTTGATATTTGGCCTGATTTGTGTTTTCCATATTGAATTAGTGGTTGCAAACACTAATTTGTGCCTTTTTGACTTGATCTCTTCTTGAGAAAGAGAGCTTGAGTCTAGGAAAATCAGTCCAACAAGGAATTGTGGCGTATTCAAGAGATTGATAGCCCCAATTAAAGGGTTAAACCTAGAGATAGTAATACCCGACTTGAGCCTATATTGCTTGCACAATTTTGACACCCAATTGGTCTTGAGAAAGTCAATTAGGGCAAAATCACTCAAGCTACTGAGAGGTATAGAGTGTGTGGTTTCGTGCATTGGCTATATCGTGATCCCAATCATAACAACTTTGCCTTAGGCTTTAGAACCAGTCAAGTATTCACCTAGGGAAAAGTCACTTACCTAGTGCCTCTTTAACCATTTAGAAAACCTTACAAGCATTTTTACTTAGCTTAATTTTGCATATCATTAGTATAAACTTAGAAGTAACAAACAAACAAATATGATTGGAAGTGTAATTAAGAGCACTACGCACTGCTAGATTAGATAGAAATCCAACTCCAAACATTGTTGTAGCTCCCTTTGGATTCGATCCCGACCTTCTCGGGTAAAAGCTGCATCGACCGCTCTCGCCACTCTATAGTGGTGTAGGGTTGGACCCGATCACATAGTAAGAACATTACTGACCCAAATAATTGGCTCTACATTCATTATGGTAACACTGGGTATTTCAAAGAAACATGTAAAGCTAGATTTCAGTCCCAACAGAAAAACAAAGTTTTTGCTGAAAAATTAACTATTGCTAAAGAACCTGATCCCTCATATAAAAAACGTGTGATGCCTTCTTGGACAAAAAGAACTTTGATTCACCCTTTTTCCTCATTACAAAGGACCCAAACTCGTTTGGGTTGCTAAGTCTATTCATTGATTCTCTTGTGCAGGGAGTAGTGAAATGAACCAGCCAAAGATGGTATATGGATAGTGGCTGCTCGAAGTATATGATTAGAAGCACTAATGATTTCCTTTCACTCAAAGCCCTGCAAGGAGGGAGTGTGTACTTTGGTAATGACAAAAAGGGATATATTCTAGGAGTAGGATGAATTGGAAAGTCTCTCACTCACTCAATCGAGAATGTGTACTATGTGAATGGATTGAAGTACAGCTTACTGAGTGTTTCTCAGATTTGCGACAAAGGCAACAAGGTGGAATTTCTATAAAAAAATTCTGCACAATTACAAATCTTGTGACTGGTGAAGTGATCCTGATGGCAAGAAGATACAAAAACATCTACGTCACTGATTTTGAGTCCCTACATAATGGGGATCTCACATGTTTGAGTGTTGTGGATGATGATGCTGAACTATGACACAGATGGTTGGGCCATGCAAGTTTTACATTGCTGAACAAATCGGTCAAGAAGGACCTGGTTTGTGGACTGCCTAAGGCCAGTTTCAAAGATCACAAGGTGTGTGATGCATATGTAAAAGGAAAGCAGATCAGGTCCTCTTTCAAACACTAAAATGAAGTAAGCACCTCAAGGACACTTGATCTCCTTCATATGGATGGACCTGTAAGAGTGCCAAGTACAGGAGGAAAGAAGTACATTTTTGTCATATTGGATGACTACTCCAGATTCACATGGACCTTGTTCCTCAGAACTAAATACGAGACTTTTCCAGTGTTTACTGCTTTTTTAAAGAATATCCAAGTAAAGATGAGCCATATTATTGTGAGTATAAGATATGACCATGGCACAGAATTCGATAATGCGTAGTTCGATGACTTCTGTGCTGAAAATGGTATAGGTCATAATTTTTCAGCTCCAAGAACACCTCAAGAAAACGGTGTTGTGGAAAGGAAAAATAGGACTCTTGAAGACATGGCTAGAACAATGTTGATTGACAGTGGTGTTGCAAAAGGTTTCTGGGCAGAGGCAGTAAACACTGCATGTTACTTGGTAAACATGAGCATGATCAGGTCCCTCATTAACAAAACCTCGTATGAATTGCTGAATGGGAGAAAGCCTAAGCTAACACACTTAAGGACATTTGGTTGCAAATGTTTTGTCATCAACAATGATAAAGAAGCTCTAGGAAAATTTAATGCCAAAAGTGATGAAGGAATATTTCTTGGATATTCAATACAAAGCAAAGCTTATAAGGTGTACAACAAAAGAACTCAATGTGTTGAGGAAAGCACACATGTGATCTTCGACGAATCACACCACCTCTTTGGAAGAGCTACACATGATAAGGTTGATAAAGATGGAGATCTATCAAATTTCCCTGGTGAAGTCATTTATATGGCAAATGGAAAGGCTGACATGATGAGTCAGGTCAAAGAATCAAATGACAATGGCATATCTGAATCTAGAGCTGATATAGAGAAACCCGGTCCCTCAATCACAATAACTTAAGTAGAGAGCATAGTTGTGGATGTTGTGCAAGGAACCCCAGATGCTATGGTGAGAAGCAGGGCTCATGAATCATATCCATAAGAACCTAGATCCTCTCATAATGAAATTTGGGTGTCCAGCTGGAAGCATAAGAGCTCACATCCTCTTTAGAATGTGATTACTCCTCTTGACTTAGGGATTAAAACTAGATCAAAGTCAAGAAACTCACTTACCTTCTCAGTCTTTCTCTCTCAAATTGAGCAAAAAAGTATCAAGGAAGCATTGAAAGATGTTGGCTGGATCACTTCCATGCAAGATGAATTCCATCAATTCGAGAGGAACATCATATGGAACTTGGTTCCTCGACCTACTGACAGAACTATTATAGGAATCAGGTGGGTATTTAGAAACAAACTGGATGGGTTCGAAAATATGACAAGGAACAAGACAAGCCTAGTTGTTCAAGGATACAATCAAGAAGAATGGATTGACTATGATGAAACCTTTGCTCCAGCTTCTCGAATGGAGGCCATAAGAATCCTTATTAAATTTGCATCTCATATGGAATTCAAGTTGTTCCAAATGGATGTCAAAAGTGCATTTTTGAATGGTTTTCTAAAAGATGAAGTTTTCGTCAAACAACCTCCTGGCTTCGAATGTCATGAGCATCCTGAACATGTTTTCAAACTTGACAAGGCTTTGTATGGAATGAAGCAGGATCCTCACGCATAGTATGAAAAGTTGTCCAAATTTCTCCAAAAAATGGCTTTACAAGAGGAAAAATTGACAACACCTTATTTCTGAAGAAATGGGGGAGGATCCTGCTCATTGTGCAAGTCTATGTTGACAACATCATCTTTGGTGCAACAAATGACTCTGTGTGAAGAATTTCCAAAGCTCATGGGAAGAGACTTTAAGATGAGCATGATGGGGGAATTAAATTTCTTCTTAGGTCTGCAAGTTAAGCAAACTCAAAGGGGCACAATGATAAGTCAGCAGAAATACATCAAAGATCTTCTAAAGAGATTTGAGATGGAAAGCTCAAAAGTCATTGATACCCCTATTGCCACTTCTACTCGTCTGGACATGGATGAGCATGGTTCTCCTATAAATGAGACCATGTACAGAGGTATTATTGGGTCACTCTTATATCTCACATCATGCAGACCAGATATCATCTTCAATGTGGGACTGTGCGCCAGGTTTCAATTCAATCCAAAGGAGTCTCATCTGAAGGCAGCCAAAAGAATCTTAAGTTATCTTAAAGGGACGCAGGACCTGGTTCTCTAATATCCCCCAAGAGATAATTTCGGTTTGATCGGGTATGCTGACGCTGATTATGCTGGTTATCTAGTGGATATGAAAAGCATTTCTAGCATGGAACACTTTCTGGGATCTTGTATAATCTCATAAGGTACAAGAAAACAAAACACAGTGGCTCTTTCAACAGCAGAAGCTGACTATGTGGCAACTACCTCTTGCTGTGCTCAACTGCTGTGGATCAAGCAGCAACTATAAGATTTTGGTGTCTTCTCTGATTGTGTGCTATTACTGTGTGACAACACCAGTGCTCTCAACATGGCCAAGAATCATGTTCAGCATAAGAAAACAAAGCACATTCATGTGCGACACCACTTCCTTAGAGATAATGTTGAAAAAGGGCATATCCGCATGATGTTTTGCAGTATAGAACTTCACCAAATCACTAAGTAGAGCATTTTGAAATAAATCATTTTGCAATGAGGTTGATCAAATCAAGTGGAGGACTTGGTCCCTTAATGATTGGCTATGAAAGAAATTAACAAATAAAATAGCTAAAAGTATTTTCTAGCAAGGTCTAACTCATTTCTATACCGTTACAGGTAGACACGCATGGCGATTACAGGGCAAAAAAGAAGCTAATAGTAATGCATTTTGGCAAAAGGATGCAGCTCTTATCTACAAAACCTATTAGGGAACCAGGTTCCCTTGACAGAGGTTAGTAGTCCCTTTTGTACTCTTATGCATAATTTTTAAATTGCTAAAAAGGGCTCCACGTCATTAAAATGTCAGTTTTTTTTTTTGGAACCTAAGCGTCCTACCCGTTATGAAATGACTCGCCTACCCATAAACTCAATACCCATTCCTAACCAGTCCCTCACCCCCTTTAAATTAATCCAAACGATTTCACTCTCATAACTGTTCACATCTAAAGCCAAACCTTCCCTTTTATCTCAAACAACTAAACACTCTCTTTTTCCTTAAACTTGCACTACACTCCACTATGTCTGAAAATCTTGAAGCCACGAATGTCCCAAGTCTTGTCCCTACTATGGCTTCATCTATTGAAGCACCGGCGACACAGTCGAAGTCTCCTGTGCCACCCAGTCCAAACCCTAAGCAAAATTCCCAACCACCCACTGTCCCATCTCAAACCTAGTCAAGTTCTGGTTCTCATCGGAGTCACAAGACTTCGAACCCCAAGAGGTTTATAGCTACTACCTCTCCTTTTACCTCATCAGGAAAAATAGCTGAGGGAGAACCAGTATAAGGAGAAGAAAATCCAAAAGTCTTAAGTATGCTAGTAGAAGGGAATCCTGAAGCGCAACAGGATGTGGTTCACAATGGTGATGAATCAGCGATGACTACACCAAGCTTTGATTTGAATGTCGCTGATTCTACATGTAATGCCTTTGTTGTGCCTTCTGAGTTTACATTGGGGTTACAAGAGCAAGAATCCATAGAAAATATGTTGTCAATAGCTGCTGAGGGAAGTTAGGTGGGTAGTTGTGAAGGTGTGTCTAAAACCCATGGGTCTCAGGGGGAAGATGATATCTACAAGTAGAGGGTAGGGAACTAGTGCTTATAAAAAAAATTGCACCTGAAAGTACTACTGGGGAACCACATGAGGGACCTAATCCCTCCGCCCAAAAGGATCCCTCTACTTCTAATTGGGATAAAACCCCTAATTCTCTATAATAACCCCAAGTCAGTACTGATCCCGCTCCCTTTCATCATTTCTATGCTAAGCCATTGGCGATTGTTATTCCTGAAAAGAGATCTCTATCTGAGGAGTAGAATGAGGATAATGAAGAAGACTATGAAGATGTGGCTCTTGGAAGATTCATTAGTGTTAGTAGTAGAAAGGAAACTCCCAAGGAGTCCACTTCTAAGAGTCTTACTACTAGGCTACTGAAGACGGAAGATCATTAACTTGTTCTAAGGCAAAACAAAGAAGAAAAAAAGAAGGGGAGATTGATGAAGGATGGAAAGTTTGTGAATGAGAGGGTAGTGCCTCCAGAACTTGTTGTGGACATTGATGATGAGGTGAACGAGGAACCAAGTTCCTTTGTTCGTAAGTTCTCCAAGAAACCTACAGTTCCGAAATCCAGGAAGGAGTCATCTGAGAGTGTGATGGAGTTTAGCAACGTTGAGGCTGGAAAGTCTGGTGACAAAGTAGCTGAGAGTCTAGTAAGAAAATTGTTGAGGACTCTGATGAGAAGGTGATTGAGAAATTTGTGTCTGAGAAATCTGCAGACAAAAGGAAAAGTGTGAGAAGATTAGTGAAAAGAAAAGCTGGTGAGGAACCCGGTTCCTCTAAAAAGGGCCAAGCTGCGTGTGGATAAGGATGCAGGAAGAGAAAACTTAAGAAATAAAAAGATGTTGTAGGGCAGAACATTTGCCCTTGATATTATGGACATGCCTAGTATGCGCCAACTAGTGGAGATTTGTGAATCTCAACAGTGCACATATTTGTTCATGGTCGAGAATCCTAAGGTGTATGAGGTAGAAGTGTACAGTTTCTATGCTGGCTTTTTCACAGTGGAGGATTACAACATCTGCATGAAGGTGAATGGGGTTGACTTTGTGATGGATGAGAGTGTGTTGGGAACCATCTTGGGAATGCCTACTAGCGCATATCCTCCATTGAAGGTACTTCTTCTTCAAACTTTAGAAATACCATTTGAAGGATAATGCAGTACAACACAGGAAACAGGTACACAAGAAGGCCTTCCTTTCAGTGTACCAACTGCTGTTTGACATGGTCAACAAGGTTCTGCTCCCACGTGCAGAAAGACATTCCATTACGTCACGAGCAGAATTGTTTCTAATGGAAGCACTAGATGCCCACTCTACTATAAACTTGCCTGGTGTAATGATAGAAGATATGAAGAAAGTGGTGGATTTTAAGGATGATAATCATGGGTTGCCGTATGGGTTCCTACTCACCAAAGTATTTAACTATTTCAAGGTCCCCTTGGGAAAGGATACAGTGGGTTCTCGCAAGAAAACCATCTCCAAGACCACCTTTAAAGAGTGTAAGTGCATCGATAAAAGGGGAGGGGCTGGCAGCATTTCCACTAACTCTTAATTCATTGACGTTCAGAATACTGCCACTGAAGAGATAAGGAAACTAAAGGCAAGGAAATCCATTCTCGAAGGTCAGCTCAGTCAGGCCCATGAGGCACCTGGTTCCAGCAGTTCACAAGGCACAGAGGTTGTCCGACTGACAAAGGAATATGCAGATCTGAGGAAATAGGTTGAGGACATGAAGGAGAGGTTGCTCAATGAGCAGGTGTCAGCAAATGCTCGAATGGACATCCTCCTTAGAACACTTTCCTCTTCATATGTGCCCCCCTTCCATTGCTCCCTAAAATCGTTCCCTTCCAAGTGTCAAGTTCAAGTTGTCTGCCCTCTATTTTAATCCTTTTTGTTTGACCGTGTTTAGTGACTGGTACTTTTTTTTTGCTGTTTTAATGTGTGGATGATTATGTAAAACAGGTACTGCTCACTGCATATTTCCAAATTTAATGAATATCTCATCCTTTTGTTGTGCATACTTTGCTCTTATACTTTATTTTTAGTCATGTTTGTGTGCACACATGTGTCATGAGTTAACCAGGCTAGACTTATTTTTGCTTATTGCTTCTGCTTAATCTTTTTATGATACCAAAAGGGGGAAAATGAATTAAGGAGGAACAAGAGAGAGAACACGTTCAGGGGGAATATAGGAAATATGCATGACACTTTGGTTGTTAGGGCGAATTTCAATTACAAGTTTTCCATCATTAAAATGGGAAAAATTGATAGATTTTGTGACCTATAATCTGCTATGTTTTGATGATCTAACAAACTTCAAGAACTAGATGAGAAACCTGCTGTACATCCTCAGGTGCTCAAGAACAACAAGTCTCAAGTCGGGGACATGTCTCAACAATTCAGAGTCAAAGAAATGATAGAGGGAACAAACGGATATCAGTTCTCTTGCTGACTGTACTAAGTCAACTCCCTACAGTTGTAAAGTTGTTGCAACTGTTTCTCTGCACGCATACAACAAGGCAACAATGTAGCAGTCACTTTATGGGGAATGCCTTTGTACCAAATATGCTTGCATCATCCAAGTGACATCACTTGGGTAATATTAACATGAAGCAAAGCAAAAACAAGTAACTTGCACATTCCATAATTGATCAAGCTTTCTCTCAAGCGTGTCAATCTTGCAATTGACTCTCAAGGCTTCAAGAACAAAGAACAACATAACAAAGGACCAGTTTCCTGCATTGAGTCATTGCATGTCCTTATATGTGTTGCACCTTTGATAAAGTGATTTACTTGTAATTCCTACTTAGCTTAGTTAAGAAGCATTGTGTAGGAAACCGTTTGTAAAACCATAAACCTTGTGTTTGTGTCTTGATTAGAGTTAGTCGAGTTATAATCTTTGAAATAGAGTTATTGCAAAGAGGCTTGTAATAGGGTTATTGCAAGTTAGTGAGGGATTAAGAGTTTAATTCCTAGGTTACAATAGTTTGTAATCTAAAGTTTGCTCAGTAGTGAAGTTGAAATCCTACGAGTGTAGGTCGTGATTTTTAATCCCATGAGCTGAGAGTTTTCCACGTAAAACTCCACTGTTCATTAACTTACTGCTTTGTTGTTGTGTGCGTGTGTTCTGTATGAACTAATAAAGAACCTGATTCTCTATATAGTTTGGTGGACCCCTACTTTCTATCATCCACTTCTCTTGAATACTGGTATGGTTCAATTAATTTTTGCAATAGTTAAAATGTCACCTAATGCAACAGAAACTATTTGGTAGACATTAGAAACAATAAAATTGTATTATTTTGAACCAAAAATAATAAGAGAGAGAATGCAACACTATTGGCTCCAACTAGACTGTACTTTATCAGAGTTTCAGTTTGTTTTGTTTTTACAAAGTTGGAGGGGAAAATAATTTTCACCCTGAACTAGTAATCTGGTTAATGGATGATTAATTCATTAACCACGCTATAATCAATTGAGTGACAAACAAAATGGGACCATCCAAGAATTTTCACCATCCTTAATGTTACTCAATGGTGACACGTCGAATGTACATGATTTGTGAATGTGGGTGCTGCGGAGGTGGGGTGAGAGGCAGAGTATGTGTTCATATGAATCTATATATACTGCTCTCAATAAATTTTCAATATTATATTTTCTCAAATTACTTAATTATATGTGCGTGAACTCTTGCCTAAAGACTTTTATGATGCAATTATTATTGGGTATGTAAAATTGGCAATTCAAATTCCACTTTGAACAGTCTTGTTTTCAGCACAAAGTATACACACGCAAGTGAAGCCTGTCAAATATAAATTCTAGATGCACCTCTTCGCAATAGTGTATCCATCCTCTTGAAATCCTTCCTTCTCTGGTGAGAGGCAAGAGGGGTTTGAAGAGTTGTTATGTGTCCTGTCAAAACCATTAATCACGATTTTCAATTCCTAAACTGCATCAAATCGCAGTCTTAGTACCTCGGTGTCATTATGGAGTTATTAATAATGCTAGAAATTAACATTGATGTTAATAGATTTATAACCTTTTTTCTCCTTGACAATAACTGCTTTTTTTTAAAATTCCTGATTTTGCTACATAATTTACAGTTCAAAATGTATGTGGTCAATACGACGAAAAATATACTAATGTACAGCATTGCAACGCAGAACTAAGGAAGACATTTCGCTGTGGTATAACTGACAAGTCTTCTGCCATATTGCTGACTAATGCTTCTTTCATCCTAAATTAGTTGTCCTGTTTAGAGAGTCAATTGGATGAAATCTATTTAATATTTTAAAACTAAAATTTAAATATTCAAAAATAGGTGTAATTTTCCTAATCATAAAGTTTGAGTCTCGAGAAACGAACATAACAATTAATTTTGGGATGGAGGGAGTTGTGATTATGCACTATTCGTCATGGTATATTAGTTAATTCAAGCCTACTTCTCTAAATAATACAATTATTTGAGGGCGATGAACAGTAACAACTTGATTTTTGGGAAACTGATACAAATAAGTTCACACATTTCCGGCAATAATGACTTTGCTGCACAAAAATGTTAAGTTACGTGATCATTTGCGAAATTTACCCCATTATATTAAAGTCATAAATTTTACTTACAATGTTTCTATATTGAAATAGCTAGCTACTTTATCTGATCTGGACAGCCGGAATATAAATAAAATTGCTAGTATTCTACATAATAGATAGAACAGAACATCATAAAATTATTAATGATGAACATGAGTAATGTCATAGGCGGCTTTCCAGTCATGCCCCGTGACCCCTTGGACGCACCTCATGGCATCCTAATAAGCCTCCCAACGCCCAGCGTCATAATCGGCCCCTTAGTCTCGGCAGCGCCAAGTGACAAGTGTTCATGTGCCTCTGTCCACTACTAGAAATCAGGTGATTTCCGTCCAAGGCTTTCCGACCGAAATCGGTCGGAAATAAGAGTATTTGGTCGCAAAAGTCAACAAAAATTGCTTGCCAACAAAAAAATAAAATTTCCGACCTATTTCGGTCGGAAATTGGCCAAATATTTGGTTATACTTGCGTATTATGGACCTCTGGAGAGGTATTGGACCACCGACAAATTCAAGAAGTAGAGTGAACAGGGAAAGAAGGCCCGAGCATCTGAGAAGGATGGCTCCTTGCACTGTCTGGGTTCAAGGAGCATGGGGGATACGAGGAGACATCTGGTAATTCTTTAAAATATTTCGGTCTACTTTTATCCAATTATATTTATATATCTCCCATAATTTTGGAATATCACGGCAAGTTGGCGTTTTAAAAATACATATAATACTCCGATACCTATGTTGGTTGGAAGTAATAGGTACGCTGTGGAATAGTCAAGGTGAATTTAAGCTGCCTTGAATACCACCGTCCTAAAAAAATACATAATCTTACATTACATGAAAGTAGTAGTAAATGATGGCCATCTTCATAATCTTACCTTACATGAAAGTAATTCATGGAAGCACAGTTTATCAAAGAAGCATCTGAGAGATCAAAATGCTATGTCCTTTGTTCCTAGCACAACTGAGTGTGTTGATTAGCAAATGCATTTGTTAAAGGAATGAGAGCTTAGCACTTCTGTGCTAAATCTGAACCTCTAGCTTGTAGATAAAGCATTAATTGTCAACTGTATTATATGATATGATTTATGTAGCACTTATGTTCAAATTTACAACAGTTGATCTCTAGCTCCTTTGATGCGATGCAAATTTACATCTTACTATTTAGCACTTTCCTTGTTTCTCAACTCGTCATCGGAGATGACTAAGATGTTAATTCTGTCATTTTTTCGTTGGAATATAGCGGGAATGCTTCATGCTGTAAATTTGAAGATAGGAGGCAGCTTACATGCATGTTGAAGAAGATTTAAATAGTTGGGACTGTTTATGTTGTCACCTTGTACCATTTTATCTTTTTGGGAAGAAATGGTTTCAATGTTTTGCATCAGCTACATTGAATGGATGATAATATAATGGGTAGGGCTGTCAAATTTGGCCTAAGCCCAAATTACACGCCCAACCCGCCCAAGGTTGGGTTGGTTATTGACCCGCCCATTTATTGAACTTAGTCCATCTTGACCCAACTCATCTCAGCCCAATTAAAGTTCGACTAATTTTTAGCCCAAATTGATCCATGAGTAAGTTTGTCAAAATATATTATAAATAATTTTATTTTTTGTTTAATATTTTTAAATATGACCATAACAAAAGCAAAAAAGCCTTATTTAGTAATTATATAATTTATAAGAAAATAACACATATTAATTAAAGTTTAATAACAGTTGGGCGGGTTGGGTTATGACCCAAATTTTAACCCATCTTGACCCAACCCATCTTATCCCAAGTAACTTTTGGGCGGGTCATTTGACCCGCCCAATTATTGACTCAACCCATTTTGACCCGCCCAAAATTGACCCACCCAAAATTGACCCAACCCGGCCATTTGACACCCCTAATAATGGGTATCAAATCTCACTACATATTTACCATTATATGCAGTGGGCACATCTTTACTGAAACATTGTCATTTTGGGAGAGTGCGATGTATAATCATCTGAACTGGGTGAGCCTATCTGCAAATGGTTTATGATTTTTGCTATTATCTTTATCAAGGTTTGTTTTTTAGTAAAAAAGTAGTAGTAGTATAATATTTCAAAAGGACATGAAGTACTATATAGCACCAACTAGGTGTTGAAATTGTAGTTGGTAAGTTTCATGAACTAGTGCGTCACCAAAACTTAAAATTTTCCAACTCCAGTGTCATTATTCATTAGGACGTAATAAGTATCTATGGCTTAGGTCCAGACTCCAGAGTCCATACTAAGGAGGAATGAAAAGAACTTTAACTAAGGAGATCAACTGACAACTTTTGTTGTCATTGCTGTTTTAGATGAAGTCTCTTAAGCTGGTCCTCTCTTCTTATTACTTCTTAACACTACTTTAACTGACATCTATGCAAAGAATATGTAATTATTGATCTCTTATTTTTGTAAATGATATAAATTTCATGTTGTAACTAGATCTCTTATTTAAAAGATAACTAGATCTCTTATTTACTCAAAATCCTAGCTTCATGTTGTATTTTTTATTCTATGTTTCTCTCAAGGATCTAGTTACTTAAAATTCCTATCTCTTAAATTGCACTATGCATTTACAACAAAATGCGAGTATAGCTACAGCTTTCGTTAACACGTTTATTATATTTGTAGGAAAAAAAATTGGGGAGGAAGATGAGTCATGATGAGTTCTTCATGGAGACTCACATCCGGAAGAAGGCACCGACAGATCCAACTAGATGGGTCGAGCACCGGACAGAGACTACACATGTAAGTTTCATAACTAATATAAATGTTTATATTATTATATAGTTAGTAATTTTCTATCTTCTAAATAAACGGTCGTTACAAGATCAATTTGGAGGAGTACACTCAGAGCTTGCCACCGAATGAGCAAGGCGAGCGACCGCCCATTTCAGACGAAGAAGGGAAGAGGATATGGATGGATACTGTCGGTGGTCTTGAAAAGGGGATAGCATACAACCTTTTAGAAAAATCGTTTCGACGCTACAGGGCTGGATTGCAAGGTATAGGGACTTCCGCCCAAGGCGAGACGATTGATAGTTCGGCTATATCGTCTATGGAAGAGAAGATCGCAAAGCTGACAGCAGAGTTTGAAGAGATCAAGGCTAGAGAAAAGAAGAGATTTGATACCCTTCACGGTCAGCTAGAAAGGAGGGACAAACAATTTGATCTCCTTCAATTTGGTTAATTGTGAATTCGGTAGGAAATTATGAATTTATATTTATTTTTTAAATAAATTAATAATTTACAAATAATTATTTAATTAAAAGTTTTGACCAAACTCAGTCGGGAAACTAAAATTAAAAAAAATAATAATAATTTCCGACCGATTTCGGTTAGAAATTTGAAAATTAAAAAAAAAATATTTAATAATTTTCGACCGATTTCGGTCGAAAAATAAAGTTTGACTGGCAGTCAATGCATTGAATTTTCCGACCGACTTTGGTCGAAAATTTTTGACCAATATTTTCCTACGGATTTCGGTCGGTAATTTTCGACCAATTGCGGTCGGTTTACGTTTGCAACCATTATTTTTCCGTCCAATTAAAAACGGTCGGAAATTATCAATTTTCGACTGATTTCGGTCGGAAATTGTGGACGGAAATCACCTGATTTCTAGTAATGGTCACCCCACCGATAGCCCACGTCAGCACCCAGCGGCTGGCAGATGCCAACAGTGCGGTGCACACAGACAATGCCAGGCGCACAGTTCCTTTTGATGCCAACACCGTCGTGCGCGCAGATTTGATGCCTTGCCAGCGGCCAGCCGCAGGCAGACTCCAAATAGTGTCACGCGCGCCGACAGCACAACGCACGTAGACCCTGATGCGAAAGACAAAGTTGCTGCCAATGGACCTGTCTCTACTTTGTAGAAAACTAAGTCCTTTTCATTATAAATATAGAGTAGTTTATTTCATGTACTTCCATTATGTTTCTCTAGCTTAGTTAGGTTAAGTCTTATAACTTTGGTTTATTTTTTTTAAGCACTATTAGGGGGGATCAAGCAATCAAACTTTCTAGCAAGCAAACATTTCTTTGTACTGGTGTCTCTCCCCCTCGACACAGCGTAGCCTTTTGTAATAGCTTTCATTAATGCAATCAAGCTTTCATTCTCAATTCTTATTTCCGTTTTCGCAATTGCTCTTGACATTGATTTTTTCGTACGACACTGACAATCTCGTCTAGAATACGGAGGGGACCTTAGTTGGCGGACAACATCCGCACTCACATCGGTTGCTTCGCCTTACGTCGCCCTTCCAAGGAATCTCAGGAAGACACCGCGTAACAGTTGGTATCAGAGCCTAGGCTCGACATCGGACGAGGGAACATATTTCCATTACCACCATTTCTGACCATGGTGAATCATGGGGACCGCATTGCATCCCTTGAAGAGACGGTTGACGTATTATGACCCATCGTGGATACAGTGCCTAAACTAAGAACCAGCCTAGCACAAAGGTTGGACGACTTGGATCGCAGAATGCTCCACGCCGAAGTTGACATAGCAAATATCAGTCTTGACTCTGAAGGAGACCGGCAAACGGCAGCCTAGTGCAAAGGTTGGACGACTTGTTACTCTCACTAGACAATATGACTATAGGATTCAACAAATGATTTTGGATCTGTTTCTATGACCTGCCACTGTCTACTATTGCATATATCACCTAGATGTCTTGCTTATAAATTTAACCACTTATAATGTATAATCAGTAGGCAACTGCATAGTCTTTCAGAAATCGTATTAAAAATTGGCTTCTATTTATGAAATTGTCCACCCATACAAATCCAGATTCATATACAGATCCTGCATATAGGTTTTTATAATCTTAACTATTTAAAATCAGCAATTGTCTTTGTTAATATGACTTGCATGCATTTGTTGCCTAATTACAGAGGCCAACTTGAGCCCTTATTTTCTTATAAATAAAAGTCCTAACTATTTTGTCTATCGCTAAGTATTTTTCTCGTTTGATTAACCTAGGTTAAGGTGTAGAACTACTTAAATAGAGGTCCAAAGCCTCCTGGACCATAGGCATGGGACGGAAGTGCACGCAGAGGGTGCGGTTTAGAATCAACTAGTGCGCTTTAGGTAACAACTTAAAGATAGTAATCGGGTAGCAGGAGATGATAGTCTGTGCCCACTGAATAATATGAGTAACATCCTATCTTGAGGAAGTTACAAAGTATTATTTATGTTACACGGGGTGATCCTTTAGGATAAAACATTTAGGACCCCCCCACCTTGTCTTTCATCAATTATTTGCGTTTAATGAACTTCCCAGATTCACTGTTTTTTCTTATCTTTGATCACAAAGACTAATTCATATAATTAAGTTCGGCCGCGACCCACAGTTGTGGACCTCGAATAGTACCTAACACCATCTCTTCGAGGTAATTTCGAGCCCTTACCCGATCTTTGGTGGCCCAAACTGGTTAAACAGAGTTATCTACAAATAGGTGCCCTAACGCACCTTAATTCGTTAAGTGACGACTCTCTCATTAAAACTATTCCTTAAAAGAGTTGTCAATATCGAAACCCAATTTCTCGAGAAAAAGGGGCGCGACAAGGAGAAAACGGGGCCAAGCCCCGCATCATACCGTGCATGCCCATAAAGATGGCCGTTGAAAACATCTCGGCTATGCAGTTGAAGAAGGGAGTCAAAAAACATGAACCTATGGTTCGCGCTACCCTTTGCAACAAGAATCAGAAGTCATGTCTGTGAGCACGTGATTTTTGTTTTCGCGACAATCACTCAAAAATAAAAAAAATTAATAATAGCAATTGGTCTTGCTGTACAATTTTTTGGATTTTACGTGGCATTTTTGGTGGTTATTTGTGATCTTGTCCGTTTTATTTTTACCAAACAAAAAAATAATAAAAAAATATATGTCGTGTGTAGTTGAACCGTAATCCGGTTATTAAAAGGAAAATCACAAAAAAAATTGCATCTTTCATTCTATTTTGTCATTAAATGGTGTTAGTTTAATTGTGTGTTAATTATGGTTTAATGTTTTTATAGCATTATTTGGCATTTTAATTAAGAGATTAAAAAAAAAAAGAGTTTTCGGACTTGGGCCAGTCCAATTTGAAACAAACAGGCCCAAACAACCCAATCCAGAATCCCTGTTTCAATCTGGGCCGTTGATCTCAGGACGATCAACGGCCAAGATCACATCCCCCATACCCACATACAAACCCGACCCATTACCCGAACCAACCCTGACCCTAATACTAAGCCAAACGACACCGTTCGTTTTAAACCTTCAGATCCAGGCCGTTGATCTCGATTGATCTAATGGCCGAGATCAAGTCATCCACCCCATATATAAGCTTTCCTCTCATACCCCACCCCCTATCCAAACACCCCTCCTTCGTCCTCATCCCCTTCACAGACCCAAAACCCTGGAACCCTAGAGCCACCCCCCTTTCCCCTCACCAAACACCCGGCGGCATGGACGCCGGTGACCCCCACCTTAACACCCTAGATACACCTCACTACCCTGAACCGAAATCCACTAACCGCTTGGTTCGAATCAGTCCCTAGGTTCTCGAATCTTTATTTGAAGATTCGAGCAGGACTTCGATCTACACCGATCTACCCCAGATTCACACTAGATACTCCCCTGACATCCCCCGTGGCCAAACCATGCTTGGTTTGGTCCGAATCCACCCAGAAATCCCAAAAACCCAAATCTGGAAAAATCGAACCCTAGAACATAAAGATTTTGTGGGGTCTGTTTGAATTTAGACGAAGTTTGGGGTCTAGTAAACCCTAATCGAAGTGTTTTCGGTCGAGAACACCTCGGTTAGGATTTGTTCGACTTCAAACGGGCAAATCAAGTCGGGCCTAGGGTCAGCTATGTTTAAGGCTTTTCAGGTTTGCTCATTTGTCCCTTTTGTTGTCAATTTTTAGTTTAATTTGTTGGCATGTTTAGTTTGTTTGTCCGGTTCTGGGATTTCTGTTATCAGTTTGTCTCCCCATCTCTACAAGACCTTTTGTTTGGTTGTTTGTTTATTCTGTTATGTTAAGTTCATGTGGTAGTATGCTTATTTCAATTCAGTTGGTATCGTCAAACCAATAATGCCCGTTTGTTTTCCTGTATCGTTGCAAATTGTCAAGAACAGGGTTATACTTTGCTTTGTGTTGTTTTGTTTGGTCGAATGCATATCCTGTGTTACAATTAGTATAGTCGAGTCGATATACGTCGTAAATTAGTTCAGCTTGGAATAGTGATAATCTGATCCCTGTCATTGGTTTATCTGATGAAATTTTGTTTAAACTCAATTAGGAACTGAGTATGTTGTCTGTGTTTTGTTCGATTTGGATCAGAAACATTTATAGTTTAGTTTGTGGTTTCAGTTCAGCTTGAGTTCTGAATTGATAGCATGTGCACTATAGTGCTTTAATAATTAGAGCAAATGGGACAGCATGGGCTGTCAGAACACACCCCTACTGCCCATACCCTGATTTAGTTTAGAAATAATAAACCCCACTTAAAAGATAGATCTGCCAGGGGAATATCATGGGAAGGGTGTTATTTTAAATAGTTGAGTGGAAACTGGAAAGGAGGAGGCCACATGGGAGGGAATCTGAATAGGTTTTACAGATTGTAAAGGGCCTTATACTAGGTTATAAAAGAGGAAAAAAAAAGAGATACAGACATATACAGAGAGAGATACCACAAAGACAGGCATATACAGACATACACTAAGTGAGAAAAAACACAGATAGAGAGAGAGCAAGAAATAGAAAACATACAGACAAAAATCAGAAATTGTTTCTTCCTATTGTTGTTTGGATTTCACTTGTTTTCAACCTGTTTAATCAATACTGATTCTTCCAAGTCTTTAACTGAGGTTACTGGTTGTGTGTTGCATTAGTTTATTCCTGGATTTGGTCTGTCTGGAGTTCTGTTTCTACTACACTACTTGCTACTGTCATTTTGCTACTTTTCCATCGGCTATAGTTGCATCTTGCACTGGGATTTGTTCTGTTGCTACCTGCTGTTACTGTTGTTGTTTGGTGTATGCTACTACTGCTCTACTGACTTTCCTGCTTCTTCAATTGTAAGCACTTTCCAGGTACACACTCGAATCTCATACTGATGTAACACTAAAGGCATGAAATGAAAGATGCAAAGGAACCTGGTCATCTGCTGCACTTACAACTTTTAAATGTGTTTGGGTTTGTGTAACTTTCAGTTTGTAGCTCCATAAAAATATACATTTGTGCAATGTGTACTTAATAGAAGTTTAGTCTATTTAACACTATTTGGTTTCAGTTGTTAAGTCGTCTGTATGACGAGGAGTGCGCGTGTGTTTAGTACATTGGCAGTTAAATCTCAGCTTCTATCTTTATTCCTAAACATGTAAGGCAGGATGCTTTTAATTCGACAAAAGTCGCATCATAATTCTGAGTCATTTAAACTAACTCTATCAAATTGGGTTTCGTTAGGCAGTTTATAGGACCACGTCCGAACCCCATTGGTAGTAGCTTATAGTAGTCAATGCTATTAATCTAGTTAAAAGGTCAGCTTAAATAAAAATGGGACAAACGTCTAGGGTGAGTTTAGCATGCTATTTGTCTTGTATGCAGTTTCTTTTATCAAACTGAAAGCATGTCCAATAAGGTACAAAAATTTCCCACCTCGCAGAGAATTAATCCAATAACTAATAAGAGGTCAAATTGCCCAAGCATGCAATTTAATTAGCACGTATTTTCTCTCTTCATTTATTTTAGAAAAACAAAAAAATAGAAATGTAGTCATGCTAAGATTATCCTTTTAAAAATAATGAGACGAGCCTCGCCAAATAAAAATGCAAATTGCGGGGCCCTCAATAATTGGTCATAATGAATACTTAGAATATGAGATGGACTGTTTAGTGAATTTCACTGTCTTCCCCAAAGATAATAACGCGTTACACTCTTTAGGCGCGACTTAATTAAATTACATTCTTAAATTCGGGTGCGCATTTATGTGACCCAAATTCAAATCTCAACGGAGTCGAAATGTGTTAACAACTACGGGTGCATTGATTGTGACGTGGTTCGAGATGCATTTTCACGACGTTGCAATTCTATAAAAATAAATGATAATAATAAAAGCGGTTTAAACTTAATAAAAGCACATAAGTCACAACATGTATTTAAATCAGATATTTAGCCATTATAACAATTTAAGCGACCGTGCTAGAACCACGGGATTCGAGGGTGCCTAACACCTTCCCTCGGGTCAACAGAATTCCTTACTTAGAATTTCTAGTTCGCAGACTTCATTTGGAAAAGTCGAATATTTTCCTCGATTCGGGATTCAAGATAAACCGGTGACTTGGGACACCAAAAGCCAAACTTTTCCCAAGTGGCGACTCTGATTTAAATAAATAATCCCATTTCGAATATTGTCACTTAAATTGGAAAAACTCCCTCGCGCATTTTTACCCTTCGGGGAGGGCGCGCAAAAAGGAGGTGTGACAACTCTGGCGACTCTGCTGGGGATTTGTTGTAACCCAGAACCACTGGTTCAGGGTTCAAGAATTCGAGCTTAGAATAATTGTTATATTTGGCTTTATTATCTGATATTTATTACATGTTTTGACATAACGTGCTAAATGTTGTCTTTTACCGCTTTGATATTATCTGAACTGTATATAAACTGTGCCGAAACCCTTCTCTCTTCACCTCCGGGGATGTGCTTACTGGTTGAGACTCCCTATTCTGTTAGTGTCAATATCTGAAATAAGAAAGAGGACGGACAAGTTACGAAGCCTGATGGCCTTTTGGTTCCCGGTAAGTTGCCCCCTCCTCGACTCGAGTCGTCCGCTCGGGTACACAGCCTAGAACATATACTTAGTTTATAAACCTAGTATAACGAAACCTCATGCCGGATCCCTAGTAGGAACGTTTATTTGCATCATGTTGCATTCGACCTAGGGGACTCAACACAGGGGTTGGGTCTGTCTAGGACAGGCAACCTGAAATGAAAAGACCATCCTGCTGCATCCCGTTTGTTTTGCGCATCTATTTGCTTCGGGTCTGCATGCTGACCGGTTTCCAAAAGTTTCAAAAAAAAAAAAATAATAGCAGCGTAGGGAGATAATTACTTATTTTTGGAAAAATAAAACCAATGTCCAAGTAATGTTGAAACCTCGCCGGAATTTTCTTAAAAAAAAAAAGAAGAGAAAAATGAAAACAAAGTTTGTCTTTAGTTTGATTTATTCCTTTTAATCACTTTCAAAATCCAAAATATATATATAAATAAAAAAGAAAAAAAATCAAAAAAAAATTATGGTTTCATTTGTAGTATCTCTTTAAAAGATTTTCGAAATTTCAAAAAACAAAATGAAAAAAGAAGTTTAAATGTATAAATATTTCCTTAGTCTCTTTTCAAAAAAATATAAAATAAAATAAAAATATATATAAAATTCCAGAAAAATAGTTATTCCTCTTTTCTTTAAAAAGATTTTATTTGTTTCCCCTATTTCTGATCCGACCGAACTACGCCGGTTTGATTCTCACCGGGTGTGAGATACGTAGGCAACCCCCATCGGGTTCAACCCCACCTTTTGCTAAGATAGCCGAAACCAATAAAACAAAAAAAAATGACAAAATGTCGCCACTTGTATAAAGAGTCGGGTGAGGCCGTTTTTTGTAAAAATAGCCGAATGTTCCCAAGCGGGACGTCGGAAGACTGACATTGCATAAACGGCCATCTTCGGTCATCATTTTTGATCGGTTGGTCCTCGTAGCTTTAAAGTCTTTATTCTCGAAGTACTAAAAGGCCGCATTTTGGAAATCGAGTTCGTCGTTTTGGAAAAAATAATAATAATAAAAAATAAAAAAATAAATCTTGAAAAAATCTAGATAGTTTTATTTTGAGTCTAATAAAAGTCTTTTCATTAGCATAATCACCCTAATAAATGTGCAGGATGAGCACGATACAAAACGAACCCTTTTCAATAATGACCAAGATCCCTTTTGAGTTGCGATTATGGTGGAACGACTTAGGCAAGGAGGGGCAAGACAAAGTAAGGAAATATCTGAAAGATCTCCCGGATTTACTAGACATTCAGACTCGGGGTGATATTATCAGATCATTGGTCACTTGCTGGGATTCAGCGCACAATGTATTTCATTTCTCAGACTTTGAGCTCACCACGACGTTGGAAGAAATAGCGGGATACATTGGAGGTGATGAAGCTCCGTTAAGGTTCAAATACTTGATTGCACCTAGAGCCGTCACGGTACACCGGTTTCTGGATTTCTTAAAAATACCCCGAACATTTCACCATCCAGATCTTGCCAAAGGTTTCTGCAGTCTCCACCTGATGTATGCTAGATACGGCCACGAGAGCGGGTTCAATAAGCCGGATTTCAAACTATGTAGTAGAGGCAACCGACAAAAGTGGGACGAACACAGGCTGTTAGCTTTTATGACAACCTTTTTGGGTCTTATAGTGTTCCCAAGGAAAGACGGAAACATCGATCTAAAAGTAACTGGGGTCGTCAATACTTTGCTCACCCAAGATAAAAGTACTCTGGCACCTATGATTATGGCTGACATTTTCCGGGCTCTCACTGTTTGCCGAGCCAGGGCCGACTTTTTCGAAGGATGTAACCTACTGTTGCAAATGTGGATGACCGATCATTTATGCCACCGCTCCCCGCTTTTGGGTTACGGTTCGCCCGAAAAAACTTGTATTGGAGAATTCTACACAAGAATCAAAGGGTTCAGTCTACCTGAGGGAGTCACAGCATGGACCTCATTTCTCCGAACTCTCACTGCCAACCAAATCCAGTGGACGCTTGGATGGTTACCCGTTGAGGAAATCTTATACATGCCGGCAACCAAGCCCCACTTTCTGTTAATGGGACTTAAAAGCATCCAACCCTATGCACCGTATCGGGTTTTGAGGCAACTTGGGAGGTATCAAATAGTACCAAAAGATGAAGATCTGAGTACTCAAGTGATTGAAATCAGCCCGGACAGTCATTTCCCCGAAGAGGAAGTTCGCCAAATCTGGAGTGAGTGCCAACATCTAACAGCAAACACTTGTGTGATGGATACAGGAAAAGGGGAAGTTGCCCCAGGGTATCACGCTTGGTTCAGAGGTGACCTGTCTTGCGAGAGACCAGCTAAGAGACCTCATCTCAAAGATTTCGTTGAGTCGTCCCAAGGGCAATGGAACTGATTAGCAAAAGAAAAGGGGTATCGGGCAGAGATCGGTGATTTGAAGCTACAAATTGACAGTTTGAAATTCAATAACATCATACACATCGCTGCGGATCGAGGCAAAAGGAATAGATTGATCCAAGAGAATGAAGAACTTAAGGCCCAAATCCAGGAATTGAGATTGGCTCTTGATAAACAGCCCAGAAGTCGATCAGACAAGCAGTTGATAAAAGGTTTGAAAAGAGAAGTCAGGGAATGGCGAGATGGTTTAGAAGAATCTGAAAATGTCATGGCAGAACTCAAAGCACAGTGGGGTACAAGAACAGATAAGCATTGTCGATACTTGAACCAACAGAAACGTGACCACGAGAAAACTGTTGCTAAAATGAAGAGAGAGATGGCTACACTTGAGGTTAAAGCAGCTAAACGGGCCGAGGATTTCTAATTTGAGAGCAAATACTGTTACGACCTGTTGGCCCAAATGAAGACAGAAGTGCGGCAACTGAAGAATCGGCATATACAAGATTCTCAGGTTTTAAAAACGTGCAGTGATCAGATGAAACGTCTGCTCATAGAAAAGAAACAAACCAGAGATAGGATCAGGACCATTGCCCACGCCATCATCAGACGATGTCTACGTTGTGAGAACATGCCCAGCGTTACCATTCTCTCGGCAGTGATGAGTTATGTCCAGCAGACCATGCATGAGTTGGAGCAACTTAAAAGGGATCTCACACCTAGGACCGCGGCGAGGCCGAACGATGCCCCGCGGGCACCAATTTTCAAAACCATAATGTATTCATAGGTCGAGTCTGTATCTTAACATCTTCTGTCTATCTTTTCGCATCAGGGTGTTTTAATCTGTTTGAGTCTATGATTATTTTCAAGTTTTGTTTTTTCCTTTTTCGAAATATTGCTTGTAATAAATCATTTCGGTAATAAAATGTGTGTTTCTTTTACATTCATCTGTTTTTGAACTACGTAATAATCTGATTCACGTGGCATCGTGATACGTAGGCAATCCTCATCGGATCCGGTCGCGGTTTAACCAAAGAGAAAAATTGAAAAAAGAAGAAGAGGAAAATAATAAAAAGGGAAGCCTAAAAAGAATGCCGGAATGACGCATGCATTCGTCGCAAACATGTAGGAATCCACTTAACTGTATAGGTGCATCATGCCCCAACGTGAGATTTCCTATCTATTATTTGTTTCGAATTAACCGTTCGTTTGTCGTTGAGTTCTTCCAGGTTTTTGAAAAGGCGGTTGGTTTGGTGAAAGTCTGGCCTCGTACTCATACTTCACGAGGTCGAAAGGGAGTGTTCACTTAAGTCAGGAGGCGGTGCTCACACTTATTTCACAAGGTCAAAAGGAAGCATAGAAATGTCTGCAGAAATTCGTTTACGAACAGTTCCTGTTTCCGAGGAGAGTTCGATCTCGGCCGTCCTCACGCCCGAGTCCGCAACTGCGGAGGAAAATAGAATCCTGCGGCTCCGCATGTTGGAAATGTTGGACGACTGGAATAACGGAAAAGAGCCACCAAGTGTCATCCCTGGATTCCCTGAGTTATTCTCTAGGACAAGCGGGACTTCTAATGTCCCCATAAGCTATCCTGCTACCCCGTTCGGATACCCAGCCATTTCGACCTTCTCTGCTGGAGCGCCCTCTGATTCTCATCCCCGGATATCAGCAACAGATGTAAACACAAACATCTTTACTGCACCACCCTGCCCGATTACGGCACAACCTGTTACATACAAGCCAAATTTTGACTCATCCTCGTTTACATTCCAAGCACCATCTTTTTCAAGGGAACCAACTCGGTTCGCCACCAGCACTCATCTTCCACAGCCTCAGTGCGAGTTTGCACCTGGGCAGGATTAGAACCCCAAATTTGATGAACGAGATGAGATGGCCAAAAGAATGAGAAGCCTGGAGCAGAGTTTGAAGAACATGCAAGGTTTGAGCGGACAGAAGAGCGTCTCCTATGCCGATCTATGCATGTTCCCTCACGTACACCTACCAGTGGGTCTCAAGACCCCAAAGTTTGAGAAGTACGATGGGCACGGTGACCCCATTGCTCATCTCAAGAAATATTGCAACCAATTGCGGGGAGCCGGCGGAAAAGATGAACTACTAATGGCATATTTTGGGGAAAGTCTGGTAGGGATAGCCTCAGAATGGTATATGGACCAGGAAATGTCCCGATGGCATATATGGGATGATCTCGCCAGAGATTTTGTGAGACAATTCCAGTATAACATCGACATTTCACTAGACCAAAATTCTCTGTCGAACTTGAAGAAGAAACCTTCAGAAAGCTTCAAAGAATATGCTATTAAGTGGCGCGAGCAGGCATCGAGGGTGAAGCCTCCCATGGATGAGGTAGAAATGGTCACTACTTTTCTCCAGGCTCAAGAGTCCGACTATTTCCAAAACATGATGTCAGCCATGGGAAAGCCGTTCGCAGAAGCGATTAAAATTGGAGAAATGGTGGAGAATGGTCTGAAAACAGGTACGATTTTGAGTCAAGCAGCCATAAGGGCAACCTCCCAAGCCGTCCAAAGCGGGTCCGGAGGAATGGTAAGAGGGAAGAAAAAGGAAGAAACGGCCATGGCAGCAGCCGAAACAAGGGAATATCGTAATCCTATGCCCCGTTTTCCGGAAAGGACCCCACAACACTACTACCCCCACTCAAATGTGGCATATCCTCCTCAACCCTACATGGTCATCAACACCCAGCCGTATGTCCATCCGCCGCACCAAGCCAACCGAGGCCAAGCTCCACCTCCCAGAAATCAGCCTCCTTACCGCAACCACTATAACCCACAGCCTCCAAAAAATAACTTCCGTCCTCAGGAGCCACCTAGAAGGCGGACTTTCACGCCCATCGGTGAACCATACTCTACTTTGTTCCCGAAGCTCATCCAGTTGGGTTTCCTGCAGCCAGTCCCTCAGACCAGGCACAATCCGGCGTCACCTTCTTACAAAGTCGGTGCTAGGTGCGCCTATCATTCAGGAGCAGAAGGGCACGATACAAACGACTGCTGGGCTTTGAGAAGAGTGGTCGAGAATTTGATAGAGCAGGGGGAAATAGTGCTAAGGGACGAGGAGGTCCCAAATGTGACTAACAATCCATTACTTGCTCACAACAACGGGCCGCTAATTGGAATGATCTGCGAGGACAAAGAATTTGATCCTGCTTTAAAAGCCATAATCGCCATCGCCGACGCAGAGAAAAGGCCTGGAACAACCCCGAAGTTAGAAAAAGGGAAAAAGAAGGTCAGTACTGTGGAGAGCGAGCCTGAAAAGAAGGTGGAGGAAAAGACAGTAACGGTGGTGCCCGTAAGGAATGAAGTTCTTTACGTCCCGCGGGGTCAAGAAGAGAAGCCACAAAGTTTCGAAGTCAAAAGGGCAAGGCCAATGTATGTACCAAAAGGGGCCTATGTGGTTCGGGGGACGATTCAACCACCTCGGCTGAACGAGCCAGTGGTTATCGGATGCGTGCCACAAAAGCCGATGACCAACACGTCCACAGTGCCATGGAATTATCAAAGGACGTTGGTTACATACAAAGGTAGAGAAATCACGGGAGAACTTCCGGAAAATACTTTCGTTGGAAGGTATTCGAACGCTCGAGAGTTAAACAACGCCACACGGAAGCGCTTCCCACCAAAGAAGCCTGTAAGCATTGAAGAAGCGGAAGTTTTCTTCCAACAAATGAAAATGCCAGACTACGAAGTGGTACACCAACTACGCAAATGCCCCGAGCAAGTTCCCATGCTATCATTGCTGATGAGGTCAGCCAAGCATCAAAAGATCTTACTCAAAACCCTGAACGAAGCATACGTGCCAGTTGAAACCTCAGTCGAACAACTGGAATGAATGACAGAAAGGTTCTTCACCGTTAACCAGGTCTCTTTCAACAAGAACGACTTACCCCCAGAGGGAGCGGCACACAACAAGGCCTTGCATCTAACAGTTAAATGCGAAGACTACTACGTCAAGCGGGTAATATTGGATGGGGGTTCAGGTGTTGACATTTGTCCGCTCTCCACGCTACAGAGAATGGAAATTGGGACCGGAAGAATCCGCCCCAATAATGTCTGCGTGAGGGCTTTTGAAGGCATCAAGAGAGACACCCTTGGGGAAATAGACTTGGCTTTAACCATAGGTCCAGTAGAGTTTGAAGTAACTTTCCAAGTGCTTGACATGGATACGTCCTACAATTTTCTCCTCGGCAGACCTTGGATTCACGCGGCGGGAGCTGTGCCTTCCACTCTTCATCAAATGGTGAAGTTTGAGCACGAAGATCGGGAAATTGTGGTCCACGGAGAAGATGAGCAGTCTATTTATCAGGACCCATCCATCCCATATCTTGAACCAAGGGAAGGGAGCAAGCACACGGTCTACCAGGCTTTCGAAATTGTGTTAGCAGAGTAGCATGAAGAGGGAAGACCTTGCCCCTAACCTTTCTTGTCTAATGCCTCGGTTATAGTGGCTAAAGAGATGATCCGACACAGATTCAGGCCACGGAAAGGGCTCGGACGAACATTGCAAGGAATAACGGAACCCATCACCTTGCCTTCCGCCAAGAAACTTTTTGGGATAGGTTTTCAATCCACTCCAGAAGATGAAGAATTGGCAAAGAAGAGGAAGAATGGGGGTTGGAAACTGCCTCGGCCACTGCCGGATTTATATGAAACCTTCGTCAGACCAAGATACACTGAAGAAGAAGATGATGAGGTTTTCACGGCTGAGGAAATCGAGGAGATATGTGGGGCAATGAGAGAAATGCTTTATGAGGCTCACATGGTTCAACCAGGAGAAGGCACCAGCACCGCCGAGATGATATATATGGGGCCAAATGCCAAACTTCGAAACTGGGAGGCCACGCCATTCCCGACTAGGCAGAAGTCCGGGTAGACCTGTCCTGCCACCTTTCTTGGATCATGAGTTATCTCCAGGATATAACTTGGATATTTTCTTCCCTTCAATTGTTGTTTTGAATTCCCAAGTTGTAAACATTGTTGTCTTCCGAAATTCCAAGAAAAATAAAAAAAATCGTCATTGTTTTCTCATTTTTCCCTTTTGTTCTGATTTTCTTATTTTTTCCTTTATCTTTTCTTTCAGTTATAATAATGCGGCTTTAAATATGACATGCTTGCGGACTTCATGCCCAGATCACAACGAGCTATTTAATTGTGAAATAATGAACCCAGAACCAGAATATGATGAAGAAGAGGCTTTTAGGGAAATAAACCGAGAGTTGGAACATTTTGAGAATAAACCTAAGCCAAATCTGAATGACACCGAACCGGTTAATTTAAGAACTCCTGAAGAAATCCGGGAGACCAAAATAAGCATTCATACGGACAAGAAAATGCGAGACGCGATAATTCAACTTCTTTTTGAATTTAGAGATGTGTTTGCTTGGTCATACAATGACATGCCGGGACTAGGTGTTGATCTAGTGGTTCATAAATTGCCAATTCATCCTGATTGTCCTCCAATTCAACAAAAGCAACGAAAGTTCAAAACTGAGGTCAGTGACAAGATTAAAGAGGAGATCACCAAGCAGCTAAAAACGGGAGTGATTCGGGTAGTCCAGTATACAACATGGTTGGCAAATGTGGTTCCAGTTCCGAAAAAAGATGGGAAGACTCGGGTATGTGTGGACTATCGAGACCTGAATAGAGCGAGTCCCAAAGATAATTTCCCATTGCCCAACATCCACATCCTTGTTGATAATTGCGCCAAACATGAGATCCAGTCTTTCGTAGATTGTTACGCTGGGTATCATCAGGTATTGATGGATGAAGAAGACGCCAAGAAGACTGCCTTCACCATGCCTTGGGGCACTTACTGTTATCGGGTTATGCCATTTGGTCTGAAGAATGCTGGGGCAACTTACATGAGAGCCATGACTGCCATTTTTCATGACATGATGCATCAAGAAATAGAGGTGTACGTGGACGATGTGATAATCAAATCCAGGACGCAGGATAATCACATCCAAGACTTGAGGAAGTTCTTCGGGAGACTGAGGAAGTACGACTTGAAGCTGAACCCAGCCAAATGTGCTTTCGGAGTCCCATCGGGCAAGCTTTTGGGCTTCATAGTGAGCAGGAGAGGTATCGAATTAGATCCAACAAAGATAAAATCTATCAGGGATCTACCTCCCCCAAGAACGAAGAAAGACGTGATAAGTTTGTTGGGCAGGTTGAACTATATCAGTCGATTCATTGCCCAGCTAACTAGCACGTGTGAGCCCATATTTAAGCTATTGAGGAAAGATGCGGCGATCATATGGATGGCTGAGTGTCAAGAAGCTTTTGACAAAATTAAAGAATATCTTTCAAATCCCCCAGTTTTGGTCCCACCAGAGCCAGAAAGACCACTGTTCTTGAATCTGACAGTCTTGGAAAATTCTTTCGGTTGCGTCCTCGGGCAACATGACATAACCGGAAAGAAAGAACAAGCAATCTACTACTTGAGCAAGAAATTCACTGGCTACGAGGCCAAGTACACTCTGCTGGAAAGAACATGTTGCGCTCTGACGTGGGTTGCTCAAAAGCTGAGACATTATCTCCAAGCTCACACTACTTTCCTCATAAGCAGGCTGGATCCTTTGAAGTATATATTTCAGAAACCAATGCCTACTGGAAGACTGGCCAAGTGGCAAAATCTTGCTTACTGAATTCGACATAGTCTATGTCACTCGCACGGCAATGAAAGCCCAGGCGCTAGCAGATCATTTGGCCGAAAATCCAGTCGATGAGGAATACCAGCCATTGAGTACCTATTTTCCAGATGAAGAAATAAACACCGTAGAAGTGGTCTCGGAGAACGCTTATGTTTGGAAGATGTTCTTTGATGGAGCCGTAAACGCCAAAGGTGTAGGAATCAGGGCAATTTTGATTTCGCCTTCCGGTCAGCATTATCCCGCCACAGCTAGACTATGTTTCTTTTGCACAAGCAACAACTGAGTATGAAGCCTACATCATGGGCATGCATATGGCGATCGATCAGGATGTCGAAGACTTACTGATTATGGGAGATTCTGACTTGATTATCCGTCAAGCCCAAGGTGAATGGGAAACTCGGGATATCAAGCTTATTCCTTACCGACAGCACGTGGAGGATCTCGACAAGCGTTTTAAATCAATAGAGTTCAGGTATATCCCGCGATGTCACAATGAATTAGCGGATGCACTTGCTACCATAGCTTCAATGCTACCTTACCCAGGCAACGCCCACGTCGATCCCTTGGAAATCCAAATCAGGGAAAGACACGGCTACTGCAACGCAATCGAGACAGGATCGAGTATACAGCCATGGTACCATGATATCAAGAGGTTCTTGAAAACACAAGAATACCCCGAGCATGCTACTGGAGATCAAAAGAGAACCATTAGGCGACATGCAAGTGGTTTCTTTTTGAGCACTAAGTTGTTGTTTAAGAGGACCTCGGACCTCAATCTACTAAGATGTGTTGACGTCGAGGAGGCAAGAAAGATCATGCACGAAGTACACGCAGGAGTGTGCGGACCTCACATGAACGGGTATGTATTGGCAAAGAAAATCCTTCGAGCAGGTTATTACTGGATGACCATGGAAAGGGACTGTTTTGGCTTCGTTCGGAAGTGTCATCAGTGTCAGGTGCACGGTGATTTAATTCATGCACCTCCCAAGGAGTTGCATCCCATGTCTGCACCTTGTCCATTTGTTGCATGGGGCATGGACGTCATTGGACAAATTGAGCCAAAGGCCTCAAATGGACATAAATTTATACTGGTTGCCATCGACTACTTCATAAAATGGGTAGAGGCTGTCACTCTCAAATCGTTCACCAAAAAAGCTATAGTGGATTTTGTACATTCAAATCTTATTTTTCGTTTCAGTATTCCTGCAACTATCATCACAGATAACGTAGCAAACCTGAATAGTCACTTGATGGGAGATGTATGCGAGCAATTCAAAATAACGCATAGGAATTCTACTCCTTATCGGCCCAAGGCCAATGGCTCTGTAGAAGCAGCAAACAAGAACATCAAGAAGATTTTGAGGAAGACGATCCAGAGTTCCCGACAGTGGCATGAGTAGTTACCGTTTGCATTGTTGGGATATCGCACTACGGTACGCACGTCAGTAGGGGCAACCCCTTATCTTTTGGTTTATGGGACTGAGGCTGTGATACCAGCAGAGGTAGAAATTCCTTCGCTTCGAACCATTGTCGAAGCAGAAATCGAAGACAGCGAGTGGGTTAAGACTCGATTGGAGCAGCTGACTTTGATTGACGAGAAACGAATGGCTGCGGTTTGTCACGGGCAGTTATACCAACGAAGAATGGCTCGTGCTTACAATAAGAAAGTCCGACCCAGGAATTTCGAAGTGGGTCAACTGGTACTGAGGCGCATTCTGCCATATCACCAGGAAGCAAAAGGGAAATTTGCTCCAAACTGGAAAGGCCCATACATCATCAGGAAGATATTGCCGAGAGGAGCATTGTACCTAGGTGATATTGAAGGAAATGATCCCGAAACAATGGTGAATGCTAATGCAGTCAAAAGATACTATGTCTGAGTGACACCCCAGCGATCCTGACACATTTGAAATGAGGGAGGTTTTATTCCCACTACCCCAAACACTATCAACTCTCTCTATAAGCCTTAGAGCCGGTTACAGTTCTTTGGTTACCAATCAAAAAAAAAAAGAGAAAGAAAACGAAAACAAACAAAACAGTTCATTGAAGGTCAGCCTGAACTACGTCTGACTTGATTCCGAAAGGATACGTAGGCAACCTCTCTCTGAGGTTCAGTCACACCAACAATAAAATCCCATTTACCCTGAAATTGAAACCGGGGCACGTCAAGCGGCTTAGAAGTCGTAGTATCATCTACTTTTCTTTGCCAAGCACAAGCCCTTCAGATCAATTACCAAAGGTAGCGGGAAGCCAAGAAGTGTCACGAATGGAGACCGGTACACTGTAAATTGAGAGAAATAAAATGAGAGAGTCTCGTCGGTGAAAACCTTCGGGCACCGCGAGGCGACGGGAGTAGAGAAACCAAAATGAGAGAGCTTGTGTAGTAAAAACTCGCAAAGAGTGCTATCGAGCGACAGCAAGGAGGGAAATGAGAGAGGTCAGCCAGCGAAAACCCGCAAATGGCGCTGTTGGCCGAAAGAACGACTCCACCCAAGGATGTCTCGACAAAGTTCCACCGGTTTGGAAACACAAATCCATTTTGGTTCGGGAGGAAATGCAAGTTCATTGAAGGTGAGGCGTCCAGTCCAAAGAGCATGTCATGTCCATTTAAAGTCAGCATTGTCTTCCTCAGATAAGTCTTTCTTGTCTCGAAAGGGACACTTTTTTTTCTGAAGTTTGCTTTCTCCTTTATTTGTTTTTCTTCGAATCCCATTCATTTTAACCCTAAGTTCCAGATATACCGGAAAGGACAGGTGGCAGGTTTGGTTTCACGGAATTCCGTTTCGCAAGGGAAATGCCCCGTTTCGTTGGTACGTTTGTCCAAACCTGATGAATCATGATGTTTGACTGCGTTTAAAGTAAAGTAAAGTAAAAAAAAAAAATAGGAAGAGAGAAATTTTCCCAGCAAGTCCGCCTTGTACAAATCCCCACAGAACTTCCCTTTGTACAAATCCCCACAGAGCCTCCCTTTGTAAAAATTCCCCAGCGAGCTTGCCCCAACAAATCCTGGCAAGTCCACTTTGCAACAAATCCCCAGCAAGTCCGCCTTGTACAAATCCCCACAGAGCTTACCCTTGTACAAATCCCCACAGAGTATCCCCAATAAAATCCCCGTTGAAAAATCCCCAAGAAAAACCGGATGAAAAAACCAAAGCCTTACAAGGCAAATCATCACAGAATCTGGAAACGCAGGCCTGAGCAGTCTAAAGGGTTTTGCCATTTGAATCAAATCAATGGTAGAGTTTCTCAACAGAAATAAGGACGCAGCAAAGCAACTGGAACAATCAAGGTCACCGAACCAACCGCCATTTCCGAGCTAACAATTGTTCTTTGTTTGAAAAGTTGAAACAGGTATGATCCAAGACAACCGTGCAAGAAGCAGGTGTCACCCAAAGAAGAAAAGAAACACATGAGTGCAAGAAGCAGTTTGGCAATAAGGAATCCACTCGAAAGGGAAGTTTCCACAAAATCCTCTTTTACATTTTTACTAAAACAAGGAAAACTCAAAAAAAAAAAATGGTTGAGTTAGTATCCCCAGAGCATTTTCCATTTAGTCAGCATTAGGGCTCCAACCCTAAACTGAACTTTCCCCAGTTAGTCAGCAATAAGGATCCAACCCTAAACTGAACTTTTCCCTTTAGTCAGCATTAGGGCTACAACCCTAAACTGAACTTTTCCCGTTAGTCAGCATTAGGGTTCCAACCCTGAACTGAACTTTTTCCTGTTAGTCAGCATTAGGGCTCCAAACCTGAACTGAACTCTTTCCATTTAGCCAGCATTAGGGTTTCAACCCCGAACTGAGCATTGTTCTGTTAGTCAGCATTAGGGCTCCAACCCTAAACTGAACTTTTTCCATTTAGTCAGCATTAGAGCTCCAACCCTGAACTGAGCATTGTCTGTTAGTCAGTATTAGGGCTCCAACCCTAAACTGAACTTTTTCATTTCCGCCAGCATTAGGGCTCCAACCCTGAACTGAGCATTGTTTTGTTAGTCAGCATTAGGGCTCCAACCCTAAACTGAACTTTTTCCATTTAGTCAGCATTAGGGCTTCAACCCTAAACTGAACTTTTCCCTTTAGTCAGCATTAGGGCTCCAACCCTAAACTGAACTCTTCCCCAGTTAGTCAGCATTAGGGCTCCAACCCTAAACTAAACTTTTCCCTTTAGTCAGCATTAGGGCTCCAACCCTAACCTGAATTCTTCCCCAGTTAGTCAGCATTAGGGCTCCAACCCTAAACTGAACTTTTCCCTTTAGTCAGCATTAGGGCTCCAACACTAAACTGAACTTTTTCCTTTTTTAGCCAGCATTAGGGATCCAACCCTGAACTGAGCATTGTGTGTTAGTCAGCATTAGGGCTCCAACCCTAAACTGAACTTTTCCCTAGTTAGTCAACATTAGGGCTCCAACCCTAAACTGAACTTTTTCCCTTTAGTCAGCATTAGGGCTACAACCCTAAACTGAACTTTTCCCGTTAGTCAGCATTAGGGCTCCAACCCTAAACTTAACTTTTCCGTTTAGTCAGCATTAGGGATCCAACCCTAAACTGAACTTTTCCCGTTAGTCAGCATTAGGATTCCAACCCTAAACTGAACTTTTTCCTGTTAGTCAGCATTAGGGCTCTAACCCTAAACTGAACTTTTTCCATTTAGACAGCATTAGGGCTCCAACCCTGAACTGAGCATTGTCTGTTAGTCAGTATTAGGGCTCCAACCCTAAACTGAACTTTTTCATTTCCGCCAGCATTAGGGCTCCAACCCTGAACTGAGCATTGTTTTGTTAGTCAGCATTAGGGCTCCAACCCTAAACTGAACTTTTTCCATTTATTCAGCATTAGGGCTCCAACCCTAAACTGAACTTTTCCCTTTAGTCAGCATTAGGGCTCCAACCCTAAACTGAACTCTTCCCCAGTTAGTCAGCATTAGGGCTCCAACCCTAAACTAAACTTTTCCCTTTAGTCAGCATTAGGGCTCCAACCCTAACCTGAATTCTTCCCCAGTTATTCAGCATTAGGGCTCCAACCCTAAACTGAACTTTTCCCTTTAGTCAGCATTAGGGATCCAACACTAAACTGAACTTTTTCCATTTTTAGCCAGCATTAGGGATCCAACCCTGAACTGAGCCTTGTCTGTTAGTCAGCATTAGGGCTCAAACCCTAAACTGAACTTTTCCCTAGTTAGTCAGCATTAGGGCTCCAACCCTAAACTGAACTTTTTCCCTTTAGTCAGCATTAGGGCTCCAACCCTAAACTGAACTTTTCCCCAGTTAGTCAGCATTAGGGCTCCAACCCTAAACTGAACTTTTTCCCTTTAGTCAGCATTAGTGCTCCAACCCTAAATTGAACATTCCCCAGTTAGTCAGCATTAGGGCTCCAACCCTAAACTGAACTTTTCCGTTTAGTCAGCATTAGGGCTCCAACCCTGAACTGAACTCTTTCATTTCCGCCAGCATTAGGGCTCCAACCCTAACCTGAACTCTTCCCAGTTAGTCAGCATTAGGGCTCCAACCCTAAACTGAACTTTTTCCATTTAGTCAGCATTAGGGCTCCAACCCTAAACTGAACTTTTCCCTTTAGTCAGCATTAGGGCTCCAACCCTAAACTGAACTCTTCCCCAGTTAGTCAGCATTAGGGCTCCAACCCTAAACTAAACTTTTCCCTTTAGTCAGCATTAGGGCTCCAACCCTAACCTGAATTCTTCCCCAGTTAGTCAGCATTAGGGCTCCAACCCTAAACTGAACTTTTCCCTTTAGTCAGCATTAGGGCTCCAACACTAAACTGAACTTTTTCCATTTTTAGCCAGCATTAGGGATCCAACCCTGAACTGAGCATTGTCTGTTAGTCAGCATTAGGGCTCCAACCCTAAACTGAACTTTTCCCTAGTTAGTCAGCATTAGGGCTCCAACCCTAAACTGAACTTTTTCCCTTTAGTCAGCATTAGGGCTCCAACCCTAAACTGAACTTTTCCACAGTTAGTCAGCATTAGGGCTCCAACCCTAAACTGAACTTTTTCCCTTTAGTCAGCATTAGGGCTCCAACCCTAAATTGAACTTTCCCCAGTTAGTCAGCATTAGGGCTCCAACCCTAAACTGAACTTTTCCGTTTGGTCAGCATTAGGGCTCCAACCCTGAACTGAACTCTTTCATTTCCGCCAGCATTAGGGCTCCAACCCTAACCTGAACTCTTCCTAGTTAGTCAGCATTAGGGTTCCAACCCTAAACTGAACTTTTCCCTTTAGTCAGCATTAGGGCTCCAACTCTAAACTGAACTCTTCCCCAGTTAGTCAGCATTAGGGCTCCAACCCTAAACTGAACTTTTCCCTTTAGTCAGCATTAGGGCTCCAACCCTAAACTGAACTTTTCCCGTTAGTCAGCATTAGGGTTCCAACCCTAAACTGAACTTTTTCCTGTTAGTCAGCATTAGGGCTCCAACCCTGAACTGAACTTTTTCCATTCCGCCAGCATTGGGGCTCCGACCCTGAACTGAGCATTGTCTGTTAGTCAGCATTAGGGCTCCAACCCTAAACTGAACTTTTTCCATTTTTAGCTAGCATTAGGGATCCAACCCTGAACTGAGCATTGTCTGTTAGTCAGCATTAGGGCTCCAACCCTAAACTGAACTTTTTTTTTTCCTTTAGTCAGCATAAGGGCTCCAACCCTAAACTGAATTTTTTCAGTTAGTCAACATTAGGGCTTCAACCCTAAACTGAACTTTTCCTCAGTTAGTCAGCATTAGGGCTCCAACCCTAAACTGAACTTTTTCCCTTTAGTCAGCATTAGGGCTCCAACCCTATACTGAACTTTCCCCAGTTAGTCAGCATTAGGGCTCCAACCCTAAACTGAACTTTTCCGTTTAGTCAGCATTAGGGCTCCAACCCTGAACTGAACTCTTTCATTTCCGCCAGCATTAGGGCTCCAACCCTGAACTGAGCATTGTCTGTTAGTCAGCATTAGGGCTCCAACCCTAAACTGAACTTTTTCCATTTTAACCAGCATTAGGGCTCCAACCCTGTACTGAGCATTGTCCATTTAGTCAGCATCCGGGCTCCAACTCTGAACTGAACTCTTTCCATTTAGCCATCATTAGGGCTCCAACCCTGAACTGAGCATTGTCTGTTAGTCAGCATTGGGGTTCCAACCCTGAACTGAACTTTTCCATTTAGTCAGCGTCAGGGCTCCAACCTTGAACTGAACTCTTTCCATTTAGCCAACATTAGGGCTCTAACCCTGAACTGAGCATTGTCTGTTAGTCAGCATTGGGTTTCCAACCCTGAATTGAACTTTTCCATTTAGTCAGCATCCGGGCTCCAACCCTGAACTGAACTCTTTCCATTTAGCCAGCATTAGGGCTCCAACCCTAAACTGAGCATTTTTTACCTTGTGGCAATATTAGGGATCCAATCCCGGAGTTGGCATTTATAGACTGAAATTTTCCAATCCTTCATCAATTCCATAAAATTCCTGGCAATTAACTCACAAAACTTTCCTAGTGAAACTGGGGCACGAAATTTCGTTCGTTTGTTTCTCCCGCAGGTCTGACCTCGAGGCGCATGAATCAAGACGACCCACAAGATGAGTCTCGACCCAGAATAAAGAAAAGAAGAAAAAGAAAAAAAGGAGATGTTCCGAGATACTTGGAAAAACGATGGACGGATCACCCCAAGATTCGATCAAGGTCCTGAGTTCTACCTATCCCCTCTCACTCAATAAACAGGCGCCTACAACTTGCAAGCATCAGGATTCAGATCGAAGTCTACAAGCAGAATCAGCTAAGACCCAAGATCAAGTTGCAAAAGAATCATAGATAGGAATCTTGTAACTAGCAGTTGACAAGCATAAGTAAATAGTTCAGTTTCAATTTTCCTTTGGTTGTAATAAGGTGGTCAGTAAAGCAACTGTGGCAACAGCGACAACAGTAACAGCGAGCATTGCAATCCTATGGTAGTCCCAGCTACCAAAATTTCCCGAACTACATTGACCTGATTCCTGTTTAGCCCAGGATATGTAGGAAATCTTTGAAGCGAAGATTCGGTCAAATCTTTCAAAATGTGCTTCACACGGAGTATTCCAATAGCCAAAAATCGCTCGTATCCGCTCACTTTATCTTTGCACGAAAATTCTTCAAGTTTTCGAACAAAGAGGGGCAGCTGTGAGCACGTGATTTTTGTTTCCGCGACAATCACTCCAAAATAAAAAAAACAATAATAGCAATTGGTCTTGCTGTACAATTTTTTGGATTTTATGTGGCATTTTTTGTGGTTATTTGTGATCTTGTCCGTTTTATTTTTACCAAACAAAAAAATAATAAAAACATATATGTCGTGTGTAGTTGAACCGTAATCCGGTTATTAAAAGGAAAATCACAAAAAAAATTGCATCTTTCATTCTATTTTGTCATTAAGTGGTGTTATTTTAATTGTGTGTTAATTATGGTTTAATGTTTTTATAGCATTATTTGGAATTTTACTTAAGAGATTAAAAAAAAAAAGAGTTTTCGGACTTGGGCCAGTCCAATTTGAAACAAACAGGCCCAAACAACCCAATCCAGAATCCCTGTTTACCCGGTCCAGTTGAGCTGGCCACACAACCGTCCAAACGACGTCGTTGAGCCACTTTCAATCTGGACTGTTGATCTCAGGACGATCAACGGCCAAGATCACATCCCCCATACCCACATACAAACCCGACCCATTACCCGAACCAACCCTGACCCTAATACTAAGCCAAACGACACCGTTCGTTTTAAACCTTCAGATCCAGACCGTTGATCTCGATTGATCTAACGGCCGAGATCAAGCCATCCATCCCATATATAAGCTTTCCTCTCATACCCCACCCCCTATCCAAACACCCCTCCTTCGTCCTCATCCCCTTCACAGACCCAAAACCCCGGAACCCTAGAGCCGCCCCCTTTCCCCTTACCAAAAACCCGGCAGCATGGACGCCGGTGACCCCCACCTTAACACCCTAGATACACCTCACAACCCTGAACCCAAATCCACTAACCGCTTGGTTCGAATCAGTCCCTAGGTTCTCGAATCTTCATTTGAAGATTCGAGCAGGACTTCGATCTACACCGATCTACCCCAGATTCACACTAGATACTCCCCTGACATCCCTCGTGGCCAAACCATGCTTGTTTTGGTCCGAATCCACCCACAAATCCCAAAAACCCAAATCTGGAAAAATCGAACCCTAGAACATAAAGTTTTGTGGGGTCTGTTTGAATTTAGACAAAGTTTGGGGTCTAGTAAACCCTAATCGAAGTGTTCTCGGTCGAGAACACCTCGGTTAGGATTTGTTCGACTTCAAACAGGCAAATCAAGTCGGGCCTATGGTCAGCTATGTTTAAGGCTTTTCAGGTTTGCTCATTTGTCCCTTTTGTTGTCCATTTTTAGTTTAATTTGTTGGCATGTTTAGTTTGTTTGTCCGGTTCTGGGATTTCTGTTATCAGTTTGTCTCCCCATCTCTACAAGACCTTTTGTTTGGTTGTTTGTTTATTCTGTTATGTTAAGTTCATGTGGTAGTATGCTTATTTCAATTCAATTGGTATCGTCAAACCAATAATGCCCGTTTGTTTTCCTGTATCATTGCAAATTGTCAAGAATAGTGTTATACTTTGCTTTGTGTTGTTTTGTTTGGTCGAATGCTTATCCTGTGTTACAATTAGTATAGTCGAGTCGATATACGTCGTAAATTAGTTCAGCTTGGAATAGTGATAATCTTATACATATCATTGGTTTGTCTGATGAAATTTTGTTTAAACTCAATTAGGAACTGAGTATGTTGTCTGTGTTTTGTTCGATTTGGATCAGAAACATTTATAGTTTAGTTTGTGGTTTCAGTTCAGCTTGAGTTCTGAATTGATAGCATGTGCACTATAGTGCTTTAATAATTAGAGCAAATGGGACAGCATGGGCTGTTAGAACACACCCCTGCTGCCCATACCCTGATTTAGTTTAGAAATAATAAACCCCACTTAAAAGATAGATCTGCCAGGGGAATATCATGGGAAGGGTGTTATTTTAAATAGTTGAGTGGAAACTGGAAAGGAGGAGGCCACATGGGAGGGAATCTGAATAGGTTTTACAGATTGTAAAGGGCCTTATACTAGGCTATAAAAGAGGAAAAAAAAGAGATACAGACATATACAGAGAGAGATACCACAAAGACAGGCATATACAGACATACACTAAGTGAGAAAAAACACAGATAGAGAGAGAGCAAGAAATAGAAAACATACAGACAAAAATCAGAAAGTGTTTCTTCCTATTGTTGTTTGGATTTCACTTGTTTTCAACCTGTTTAATCAATACTGATTCTTCCAAGTCTTTAACTGAGGTTACTGGTTGTGTGTTGCATTAGTTTATTCCTGGATTTGGTCTGTCTGGAGTTCTGTTTCTACTACACTGCTTGCTGCTGTCATTATGCTACTTTTCTATCGGCTATAGTTGCATCTTGCATTGGGATTTGTTCTGTTGTTACCTGCTGTTACTGCTGCTGTTTGGTGTATGCTACTACTGCTCTACTGACTTTCCTGCTTCTTCAATTGTAAGCACTTTCCAGGTACACACTCGAATCTCATACTGATGTAACACTAAAGGCATGAAATGAAAGATGCAAAAGAACCTAATCATCTGCTGCACTTACAACTTTAAATGTGTTTGGGTTTGTGTAACTTTCAGTTTGTAGCTCCATAAAAAATATACATTTGTGCAATGTGTACTTAATAGAAGTTTAGTCTATTTAACACTATTTGGTTTCAGTTGTTAAGTCGTCTGTATGACGAGGAGTGCGCGTGTGTTTAGTACATTGGCAGTTAAATCTCAGCTTCTATCTTTATTCCTAAACATGTAAGGCAGGATACTTTTAATTCGACAAAAGTCGCATCATAATTCTGAGTCATTTAAACTAACTCTATCAAATTTGGTTTCGTTAGGCAGTTTATAGGACCACGTCCGAACCCCATTGGTAGTAGCTTATAGTAGTCAATGCTATTAATCTAGTTAAAAGGTCAACTTAAATAAAAATGGGATAGACGTCTAGGGTGAGTTTAGCATGCTATTTGTCTTGTATGCAGTTTCTTTTATCAAACTGAAAGCATGTCCAATAAGGTACAAAAAATTCCCACCTCGCAGAGAATTAATCCAATAACTAGTAAGAGGTCAAATTGGCCAAGCATGCAATTTAATTAGCACGTATTTTCTTTCTTCATTTATTTTAGAAAAACAAAAAAATAGAAATGTAGTCATGCTAAGATTATCCTTTTAAAAATAATGAGACGAGCCTCGCCAAATAAAAATGCAAATTGCGGGGCCCTCAATAATTGGTCATAATAAATACTTAGAATTTGTGATTGACTGTTTAGTGAATTTTACTGTCTTCCCCAAAGATAATAACGCGTTAGACTCTTTAGGCGCGACTTAATTAAATTACATTCTTAAATTCGGGTGCGCATTTATGTGACCCAAATTCAAATCTCAACGGAGTCGAAATGTGTTAACAACTACGGGTGCATTGATTATGACGTGGTTCGAGATGCATTTTCACGACGTTGCAATTCTATAAAAATAAATATAATAAAAGCGGTTTAAACTTAGTAAAAGCACATAAGTCACAACATGTATTTAAATCAGATATTTAGCCATTATAACAATTAAAGCGACCGTGCTAGAACCACGGGATTCGAGGATGCCTAACACCTTCCCTCGGGTCAACATAATTCCTTACTTAGAATTTCTGGTTCACAGACTTCATTTGGAAAAGTGGAATATTTTCCTCGATTCGGGATTCAAGATAAACCGGTGACTTGGGACACCAAAAGCCAAACCTTTCCCAAGTGGCGACTCTGATTTAAATAAATAATCCCATTTCGAATATTGTCACTTAAATTGGAAAAACTCCCCTCGCGCATTTTTACCCTTCGAGGCGGGCGCGCAAAAAGGAGGTGTGACAATGTCATCGGCCTCAGATGACTTATGGCGCTCCTCAGTGTGTGAAGACTCGTCAAGCAGACCAAAAGGACAAGTCGGACCGCTCATCACAAACGGGACTCTTGGAGCCACTACATGCCCAGAAAGACCTTGGGAAAGAGTTTCCCTTAACTTCATCACAAGATTGCCCAGTCGGAAACCTTGCATCTATCTTGGTTGTAATATATCAGTTTTCCAATAATGCAACTTTCATAGCAGCTCCACAAAAAAATCAGTATAAGATACAACTCGACTCTTTTTTTCGCACATTGTCAAATATTGGGGTCTGCCCAAAGACATCGTTAGTGGCCGCGGCTCATGCTTCACTAGCAACTTTTGGCCCATCTCTTTAAGTATTTCGGGTCAAAATTGAGTCACAGCTCAAGCTTCTATCCACCATCAGATGACTAGAAGGGATAGTTCTATGACATGCTGGAGGAATATTTTCGTCACTTCGCAACCGGATCACAACAACATTGGGTGAAGCTTTTGGATGCTGCACAACTGTGTTTCAATTCTCAAAAGAGCCCTAATACAGACAAAAGCTCTTTTGAAATTGTTACCGGATAGCAACCGCTTCTCCCGCAAACGGTGAATACATCAACCATGCCGAAATATCCTCGAGCTGCCAACTTCTTGAGGGAATGAGAGCGCAATTTGGAGATATTGTGGAGCTATCTCGTCAGATCCCAAGAGTAGGTGAAAATGTTCGCTAATCAAAATCTTTGCTTTTTCCAACACCAAGTAGGAGACAAAGTGATGCTAAACATCTCAAGGCGGTACTTGTTCGCAGAGAGGACCCATGACCCTCGCCTACTGCAAAAAGACATTAGGCACTTATCCATTGAAATATGCATTGGGAAAGCCACATACCAAGTGAATATCCCAGCCTGGTGGAAGATCCATCCAGTCTTCCATGTCAGTCGCCTGAGATCTCTTCGGAAAGACATGGAACATCATTCACAAAGCCAACTCACAAGACAGAGGGGAACAGACCTCACAACTAACAAGAGCTTGATCAATCATCATCTTACAGGTAAGGCTCCGAGGACGTCGCCAACTCAGGTGGGGGAGAATGTTATGGGCAGCTTTCCAGCCATGCCCCATGACCCTTTGGACGCACCCTATGGCGTCCTGACAAGCCTCCCAACGCCCAGCGCCATGGTCTGTCCCATGGTCTCGGAAGCGCCAAGTGACAAGCGTGCATGTGGCCCTATCGCCCCACTAATAATCCACGCCAATGCCGAGTGGCTGGCAAATGTCAATAGTTTAGCGCGCACAGACAATGTCGAGCGCACAGTTCATGATGATGCCAACAGTGCCGACAGCACCGCGCGCACATACCCTGATGCGAAAGACAAAGTTGCTTCCAACGGACCTGTCTCTACTTTGCAGAAAACTAAGTCCTTTTCATTGTAAATATAGAGTAGTTTATTTCATGTACTTCCATTATGTTTCTCTAGCTTAGTTAGGTTATGTCTTGTAACTTTGGTTTATTTTCTTAAGCACTATTATGGGGGATCAAGCAATCAAACATTTCTCTGTACTGGTGTCTCTCCCCCCGATACCGCGTAGCCTTTTGTAATAGCTTTCACTAATGTAATCAAGCTTTTATTCTCAATTCTCATTTCCGTTTCCGCAATTGCTCTTGACATTGGTTTTTCCATACGGCACTGGCAATCTCGTGTAGCGTACGGAGAGGACCTCAGTTGGCGGACAACAGCCGCACTGGCATCGGTTGCTTAGCCTTACGTCGCCCTTCCAAGGAATCTCAGGAAGGCACTGCGTAACCGTAATAGTGTAGTAAAATCAAGAATAAGTATGAAATCAACTGAAATTAAGTCTATAATATAGAATATCCGCATGCTTGGTCCTCAGTTATGATGTTTGTGAGTTACTCTATGTGCCAGTTTTGAAAAATCGTTTTGCCCATTAGTTTGATTTTGTTCAGAAATACATATATTGAATCAATCTTTAACTTCAATAACTTGCTGATGAGGTGAATACTGTACAAGAATGTAAAAAGCGACTATAAGTTCGCCTTCACCAGATGTGAGACTCTAACTTAATTCGTCGACACATCCACAACTGGACATTTGAAGCGTGAAAGACATAAAATTTGATACCATTTAACGTGTATTTAATAATACACACAAATACTTGTAATTATTTTTCAACTAACCTGGTAGCGTCTCAATTGATTGAATTACATGAACAAGATTATAGATCTAAAAGTTAATCTTTTGTTTTTCTAATACAATTATATTGGAATATTCTCGAACTTCATTTATGCAGAAATCTCTAGGATTTCACAGTAAAGAGCGTTATACATATATTCTAAACTATAGTAGGTTGAATTGATAGGATTTTTCTTGATATATACGAGTTTATGCTGAGTCTCCAACTGATAAGAAATCTATGAATTGTGCGCTCTTATGAAGATCAACAGCTTCCTGTTCAACTTCCTCATCATCTCTTATTCTAGACGCATGGTCTATCACCTCACTCTTGTTAGAGTCAGTATTCACTTGTAGAAAGTCATAGAACTCCGTTGGTTGGTTTTCATCTGTACATAAAACTAGAAGGAAAAGAAATAGGTAAGGGAATATCATTATCAACAAAAGACCCTAGAGCTACTTCCGAAAAACTAATTTGTACTCCCTATGGTCCAATATAATTGATGTTTTAGCAAAATATATAAAAAGTCATTTATTACCTTTTTTTTTTTTTTAATTTATAAATCCAACCTTATTGTTCTAATTAGTGAAATGTTAGTTAAATGAGACATTTAAGGAAGAGACAAAGAATAGTTAGACAAATATTTCGGTAATTTAGCTAGCTACTCAATACATATCTTTTCTTGTAAAAAAAAACCTTAATTATCAATTAGCATGAACAACGGACGACATGTCTTTTTCTTTCCTAAGTTTTCTGGAAAATGGATATCCCTTGAGAAAATCAAAGGAAAAAAGAAAAAGAAAAGTGTTTTACCAGAATAGTAAAGGCAGATGTGGGGGTGGGGGGTGGGGAGGGTTTATTCTTTCTAGTACTAATTAAATATTTTAAAGTTCTTAATTTCAAGAAAATGAAAAATCATATTAGGTGGTTAAAATGAAAAGAAGAGTAGTTTTATGAAGAGTACGTAGAGTAAAATTGAAGAAATTTCATCAAACATTATTAACAGAACTCACAAAGAACAATGTAAGGAGGGTTACCCAAAAAAAAAGTGTCTAAAAACTGGATAACAATATTACCTTGATCCATTTTTGCATGATGAAAAAGATAGTCATTGTGAAGCAGCTTCGGGTAAAAGGAATAGTTGTACGTCAAAGAGTTGAAACACCTTGTTATCATGATCTCATTACTTATTTGCATATAATTATCTTGCTGCCTTGACGACGACGATTCTTGGTCATTGCTCATTGAATTTTTATGAGCAGCAGTAGTAGCAGCAGCGACAGCTCTCCTTGCATGGATCTTGGACCGTTCTCTGCATTTTCGTGCCATAATAACGTGCCAATGATTTTTGACAGCGTTATCAGTCCGACCAGGGAAAAGACGCGCTATAATTGCCCATCGATTGCCATGAATCCGATGAGCAGAAAGAAGCCTTTCTTCTTCCTCCTCTGTGAATGGGTTTCGATTGATTCTTGGATCCAATTGATTGAACCATCTCAGCCTACAACTCTTCCCTAAAAGATATATAGTAACAAGCATGACTTTATCATCTTTTAATATTTCTTTTCCATAATTAAGTTGTTTCACGATGAAAAGAAAATTGAATTATCATGTTTCTTTTTGCTTATTCATATATTTATATTCCCAAATTCATGAAGTCAATGTCACATAGCAATTCAGAGGAAAAAAAACTTACTCTCACTTAGTGTTTACACAAACTCATTTAGTATATAACATGTATTTCTATATTCTTTATTGTCGCTAAACCTTAGTCAATTACACGTATAGACAAGCAGGGATCATGTCAAACCCCATTGTGAGTCAGTATAGCTAGGCTGATGACTTTAATTTAAAAAAATTAATACAAATATAATCCAACCTTAATTAATTACTTAACCATAAAAATTTAATATGATTTAGGTAAAATATCAGCTATGGGTAAGTTTTTGACCGTAATACAGGCATAAGGAAAAGGAGACTTCCTATAAAATTATTGCAATAAAATCCTAGATACATAAAAATAAATTATAAAGGAAAAAAGATAAGAAAATATATTGGGAAAAAAATCAAGCTGAAACTCAATCGAATGTACCCGCATGATAGATGAGTGCTAATAATAAATAAAATATAAATAAAGAGGAACAACAAGGAAATATGACCATCTTCTTGGCGATCGAACAACAACCACTTTCTCTAAAATAAAAAAAATAAAAAAAAGGGAAAATATGAACTGTCCTCATCAACCCCTAGTTTCTGGTGACCACAAACAACCAAATTTGCAGTAGTTTTCTTTAGACCATTTCATAGTCGAAAAAATGAAGCGAAATAACCAAACTCCTTTGAGCTGAATAATAAATAGGCATAAAAACAAAAAATTAAGTAAAAAGGAAATTAGATTAAATTTCTTGAAAATAAATTATACACCACATCTTATGATTATCAAAACCTTGATGGTCTTGAACACTAGACACCACAAAGATATTACTAATATATATGTACTAAAGAAAGAAAGAAAGACAATCTGAAGAAGAAATGGAAAATACTAGTAATATAATAGCTAATATATCAAGTGTTCAATAATGATTTTCAGTTTGTTTTACCAGATCTTCCTTGAAGCTTTTCTGCTATAGCATTCCAATTATGAGGTCCATATTTTACCACTAACTCCCGAAGCTTCTGGTCTTCGTGAGGCCTCCAATGGCCCCTGCTGCACATCTGCTTCTTTCTTTATGAATTATCAAAAAATAATATCCGATATAATAAAACAAAGTTCCTAGCTATAGAAACCTAAATTTAAACTAACCCTCAACGCCTTTCTTTATTTGTGAATTAAAGCTATAAAAACTGTCCAAAAACAAAAGATCAAAGCAATAAAGGAGAAGATCCACAAGAAGAATATTGGATTGTTGAGAAGATTTAAAGAAGATTGGTGGAAAGGGAATAAATGAGTTTTTTGGGTAAGTGAAAAGTAAAGAAGTTCTCAGAGCTAATATTTATATGCTGAGAAACCAGATTTTATAAACAGAATATATGGACGACAGATTAAGGAAGAAATAAGAAGAGGAATAACAATAAAAGGAGATCAGAAAGTGTTTTCCGTTTGTACAGACTTTAGCTTTCTACCAGTGATTGATGCCAACATCTTGGCTAACAAACACCCCTCAATATATATATATTTTGAAAATTCAATATTGAATTATGTCTAGTCTTGTACTCCGCATGCATGTATCTATGCATTATATTTATTTATTTTTAATTTTGCTCCACATGTATTTTCATTTTATTAGTATTTATTTTTTGAGAGGGGGTTGGGAGGGAAGTTGCTTGCTAGGGTGAATTTTGTTCTGCTTTCAACATCTTTCCCAGTTTTTCTAACCTACAAACCTACCTAAGCCGCATTAATTCCTTTGATCTAACTATACGTTAATAATAAATTATTAAAAGAAAAAGGACATGGTAAAATTGATTAAACTCCATAACGCTAAAAAAGTTAATATACTTATATTCATAAGCTGGTATACAGTCTGCATTATAAAACTAAATGACACATCTAATAGTGGAGGCCTTAACGTCCAATCACCACTTTCTTAACACGGATAGAACTTTGCCTTTCTTCTCACCCTCTTTAACCAGATTTAGTAAATGTTAATAATAGCTAAAGATAGAATATTTTTAAAATAAAAATGTTAAGACATTCAAAAGGTTGGTATTGTATAAAAGTATGGTGATAGATTTAGGTCATCTTCAACTTTCTAAACTTAAGTACCTAACTAACAAATTGTCTTAACAATCTTGGAACTGCAGTGGAAACTCGGGGTAACATCTATAATTGGTCCAATTGTTGTATAAGTCAAACCGTCTCTGCTATTTGTAAGTTTTGATCATGCAGTTTAACTATCTTAAGAAAGTTTATTTGCCACAAATCTTGTTTGCGGGTAACATGAATCTTTTCTACTTTCTCTTAACTACCTTGACGGTTTTCTCTTTAGGTCGTATATCTCAAGGTTGAAAGACTAGTCCGACCAACTAATTATATCAAATTCACATAACTTGATCTGATGTTTTATTCCTCCTCCTTCATTGCGCGCAACTCCTTTCCATGCATGTACTCTTTTTCATGTAGCACAAGAATTTCTTTCATAAATCAAATATTATAAAAAAAAAGTTGGGATATGAAAAGATTTTTCCAATAAAAAGACCAATATTTTTCGACAGATATGAGGAGGATTAGACATAATAAAAAATATTTCCAAAATATGTGCAGCTTGGTGCTCATATAATTTGCTAGTTTCAATTGCTGCTACTTCTCTGAAATATTTCTCCCTGAAAAGTTTGTACATTACTTTTCAAGTGAAAAACTATTTCCTTCTGCCTATTCTTCCAAAAGAGAAAGATTCAATTAATGATTGTTTTGCTACCCACTCCCCCCCCCCATACACACAGACCACACCCCAAGAATAGAGCCAAATACGAAAAATACTCATGTCAAAATTCAATAACGGAGGCATAAAAAATATACAAGGTGATTAAAAAAAGTAATATATAAAACTTAGGATTTGCACATGTAATCTAAAATAATTTTTGAACCCCTTTACGGCTACACCTGAAAATTCTATTATGTTAAGGGGATTTAACACGGGAGAATGACACAATTACCCACAAAAATAAAACTATTTACTCTTGTCTATCCATTTGTTATCCTATCAATCAAACTAATTACATTTACTACCTATAGTAGTTTTTGTGGGGAATTTTCTCTTTTTTCTCCAATTCTTTTTATTTCTATGATTCTTTACTTTTTTTCTTTTTTTCTTTCTTTTCTCTTCTTTTTTCTCGTTTTCTTCTTATTTTTTTCTTTTCTAATTTCATTTAACTTCTTTTTTTTATATTCTTTTTCTCTTCATAATCTAATTTCATTTACTATTTTCACTTTTTTATTTTTTATTTTTTATACAATAAGAAAAAATAACTGATATAGTAAATATTTGTTCACCTTTTTAATATAACTAGTATAATATACCTTTTATTTTTTTTTCTCATTTTTAAATTCAATTATTAAACTCAAATAATATTAGTTGTCACTTGATCTAATTCACTGAATATCACACTGATTGCTGCTGAGCACCATAAATTACATAATCAGATTCTAAGAATCAACACGTGATTGACATGTAAACCTTGATCTCCTTCCCTACAAATATCAATACAGACTCTACCATTAGCAGTAATACAACCAGTTATGGAGCAAGAAAACATAATCTATGCCTACCAAATCTCCATATATAAATAGAAATGATAATAAAATATTGAAAAATACAATAAAAGTATAAGTAGCAAAAAAGACTTCTAGTACCATATGATACCAATATGGTATACATGTATACCAACATAGTATATGATTTCTCTAGAATATTTCTTCAACTATCTGTGACTATACTACTGTACGAAAACATTAAAAGTTGCAATAAAAGTATGAGAAAATTATATGCTTGAATTGCACGCTAAATATTCGCAAAGCAACTTGCTCATTCCGTATACTAACAAGGTATATAATTGTATGGGATTGTTCCAAAAATTTCCTATAACTATAAAAACTATTACATAATACACATAATCTATGTCCATCGGCACAAAAAAATTCAGCACTGCAAATCATGTTCTTATAAATAATTTCAGAATAGAATTCACCTAAAATGCAGCTAAAACAACCAAAAAAATGTTCAAACTACCATATGATACCAATATAGCGCATAACTAGACCAACATGGTATACAATTTTACTTGTTAATTCCCGACAACTATATGACTATACTACTATTACATAACACACATGCATAAAGAGAAAAATAAAAAAATAGTGTACCACATATGAATATAATAAAGTGTTTTAAGATATTGTACTATATTACTACTATTAAAAAGAAAATCAAATAAATGTACCAATTAAATGGGGCTAATACAACCAAACTAGAATATGATATCAATACGGTATATAGCTATACTAATAGGGTATATAGTTGTACGGGGTCGTTCCAACAATTGCATATAACTATAAAAATTATTACATAATACACAAAATCTATGTCCATAGGTATAAGAAAATCCAACACAGCAAAACATGATCATATAAATCATTTAGAATAGAATTCACTTAAAAATACAGCTAAAACAACCAAAAAATATTCTAACTACCATATGATACCAATATGGCATATAATTATACCAATAGGTTATACAGTTCTACTAATTAATTTCAGAAAACTATATATGACTATACTACTATTATAAAATACACATGCATAAAGAGAAAAATCAAAAAATAATGTACCACATATTAATATAATAATGTATTTCAAGATATTGTACTATAATACTATTATATAAAACAAACACATAAAGAAAAAATCAAAATGTTTACATAATACACATGCATAAAGGAAAATTTAAAAAAATTCAAGATACTATACTATTCTACTACTCCCTCTATTCCAGTTTATGTGAACCTATTTTCTTCTTGGTCAATTCCAAAAAGAAATCCCTTTCTAAATTTGGTAATAATTTAGCTTAAACTTACAATTCTACCCTTAATGAGAAGCTTTTATAACCACACAAATACTTTGGGCCTCTTTTTGACTTGTTTAGGACCACAAATTCTAAAAGTCTTCATTTTTTCTTAAACTCCGTGCCCAGTCAAACAGGTTCACATAAATTGGAACGGAAGGAGTATTACTAAAGAAAAATCAAATTGTGTACCAATTAAATGTAGCTAATACAAGCAAAAAATATTCCAACTAACATATGATACCAATATAGTATATAGCTATACCAACAGAGTATACAATTGTACGCAAAGAGTTTAAAATAATTTTTTTAACTCAATTATTAAACTGAAATAATATTAGTTGTCAATAAAAATTTCAAAATATTCTAAAAGGACCAAATTGTAAGAGTATACCGTTATATTATATAGCATACTATAATACTATATCATTGGAATGAACTGTATACCAAAATGGTATATAGTATATCATTTTGGCGTACAGTACAAATTCTTCTTTGCTAGTTCAACGCAATAAATTATACACTATTGAATTAATCAAAATGGTTTATAATATGTTATTTTAGTATATAGAGGATTGGTTCATTCCTTCAAAAAAATTAGTAGTATACTATTGTAGTTAATTATATACTCTTGAATTAATTATTGTATATCAATACAATATACAATATACCATTTTGGTAAACTGTACAAATCTGTCTTCTTTGCTAGTTCAACTCAATTTCAACCCAAAATTTAAAATCTCCACCAAATTGACTCAGAATATAGCCACATCCTCCAATTAACATTTCGAACATACTCGGTCAGAATGGGATCAAAATAACCACAAACTCAAGAAATCCAATTTATCAGTTTCAAGCTTCAAGGTTCTCAAATGACAGATTAATGTTTTGCAGTAGTCAAAAGTCTTGGAATTCAAGTCATAAAATAAAACAGAACGAAAAAAGATTTTCATTTTCAATTTGCACATCACGTTGGGTAAAAGCGTAAAGCAAATTAAAAGGGAAAACCCATGTGAATTTACATATAGTAAGTTTAGATTGCCTCGGTAGAAATTGTAATTAATTTCCAAATGGGCAAATTCGGGTAAATATTTTGGGAGTGATAGGCATTTAGTGTTATTTCCTCATTTAACATAGCTTATAGAGGTTCTGAAAATTTGATTTTTACTATATTAGCACAATATAATTTTAGCAAAGGAGGTTCAAATGAACCCTTGTCAACACTTGGATTCGAAAATGGAAACTTACTACACCTATTGTCGTTCGTTCAAGGTAGAACTCTTCTTCTTTGGCGAAGGCCCTTAGCCTTAACGAGTGTTATTTCAAACTTGTCAAAATGTTAACCGGTCGTCATTCGATCAAGGTCGAACTCTTCTTCTTTGGCGAAGGTCCTTGGCCTTAAAGGGTGTTATTTTAAATTTATCAAAATGTTAACCCGTCGTCGTTCGATCAAGGTCAAACTCTTCTTCTTTCGGGAAGGTCCTTGGCCATAAAGTGTATTATTTCGAACTTGTCAGAATGTTAACCTGTCGTCATTCGATCAAGGTCGAACTCTTCTTCTTTGGCGAAGACTCTTGGCCTTAAAGGGTTTTATTTCGGACTTAACGAAATGTTAACCCATCGTCGTTCGATCAAGGTCGAACTCTTCCTCTTTGGCGAAGGCCCTTAGCCTTAAAGGGTGTTATTTCAAATTTATCAAAATGGTAACTCGTCGCCGTTCGATCAAGGTGGAACTCTTCTTCTTTGGCGAAGGCCCTTGGCCTTAAAGTGTCTTATTTCGAACTTGTCGGAATGTTAACCCGTCATCATTCGATCAGGGTCGAACTCTTCTTCTTTGGCGAAGGCCCTTGGCCTTAAATGGTTTTATTTCGAACTTATCAAATGTTAACCCATTGTCGTTTGATCAAGGTCAAACTCTTCTTCTTTGGCGAAGGCCCTTGTCCTTAAAGGGTGTCATTTCGAAGTTATCGAATGGTTAACCCGTCGTCGTTCGATCAAGGTGGAACTCTTCTTCTTTGGCGAAGGCCCTTGGCCATAAAGGATGTTATTTCGAACTTATCGAAATGTTAACCCGTCGTCGTTCGACCAAGGTCGAACTCTTCTTCTTTGGCGAAGGCCCTTGGCGTTAAAGGGTGTCTTTTTGAAGTTATCGAATTGTTAACCCGTCGTCATTCGATCAAGGTCGAACTCTTCTTCTTAGACGAAGGCCCTTGTCCTTAAGGTTGTTATTTCGAACTTATCGAAATGTTAACCCGTCGTCATTCGATCAAGGTCGAACTCTCCTTCTTTGGAAAAGGCCCTTGGCCTTAAAGTGTATTATTTCGAACTTGTCGCAATATTAACCCGTCGTCGTTCGATCAAGGTCGAACACTTCTTCTTTGGCGAAGGCCTTGGCCTTAAAGTGTATTATTTCGGACTTGTCGAAAAGTTAACCTGTCATCGTTCAATCAAGGTATAACTCTTCTTATTTGGCGAAGGCCTTTGGTCTTAAAGTGTGTTATTTTGAACTTATCGACATCTGAACACATCATTGTTCGTTCAAGGTTGAGCTCTTCTTCTTTGGCGAAGGCCCTTGTCCTTAAAGGGTGTTATTTCGAACTTGTCAAAATGTTAACCGGTCGTCATTCTATCGAGGTCGAACTCTTCTTATTTGGCGAAGGTCCTTGGCCTTAAAGGGTGTTATTTTAAATTTATCAAAATGTTAACCCGTCATCGTTCGATAAAGGTCGAACTCTTCTTCTTTGGTGAAGGCCCTTGGCCTTAAAGTGTATTATTTCGAACTTGTCAAAATGTTAACCCGTTGTCGTTCGATCAAGGTCTAACTCTTCTTCTTTGGCGAAGGCCCTTGGCCTTTAAGGGTTTTATTTCGAACTTATTGAAATGTTAACCCATCGTCGTTCGATCAAGGTCAAACTCTTCTTCTTTGGCGAAGGCCCTGGGCCTTAAAGGGTGTTATTTCGAACTTGTCGAAATATTAACCCGTCGTCGTTCGATCAAGGTCGAACACTTCTTCTTTGGCGCAGGCCTTGGCCTTAAAGTGTATTATTTCGAACTTGTCGAAATATTAACCCGTCGTCGTTCGATCAAGGTCGAACACTTCTTCTTTGGCGAAGGCCTTGGCCTTAAAGTGTATTATTTCGAACTTGTCGAAAAGTTAACCCGTCGTCGTTCGATCAAGGTAGAACTCTTCTTATTTGGCGACGGCCCTTGGCCTTAAAGTGTTTTATTTTGAACTTATCGACATCTTAACCCATCGTCGTTCGATCAAGGTCAAACTCATCTTCTTTGGCGAAGGCCCTAGGTTTTAAAGGGTGTTATTTCGAATTTATCAAATTGTTAACCCGTCGTCGTTTGATCATGGTGGAACTCTTCTTCTTTGGCGAAGGCCCTTGGCCTTAAAGTGTATTATTTTGAACTTGTCAGAACGATAACCCGTTATCGTTCGATCAGGGTTGAACTCTTCTTCTTTGGCGAAGGCCATTGGCCTTAAAAGGTTTTATTTCGAACTTACCAAAATGTTAACCCATCGTCGTTAGATCAAGGTAGAACTCTTGTTCTTTGGCGAAGGCCCTTGTCCTTAAAGGGTGTCATTTCGAAGTTATCGAAATGTTAACCCGTCATCGTTTGATCAAGGTCAAACTCTTCTTCTTTGGCGAAGGCCCTTGGCCTTAAAGGGTTTTATTTTGAACTTATCGAAATGTTAACCCATCATCGTTCGATCAAGGTCGAAATCTTCTTCTTTGGTGAAGGCCCTTGGCCTTAAAGGGTGTTATTTCGAACTTATCAAAATGTTAACCCATCGTCGTTCGATCAAGATCGAACTCTTATTTATTGGCCATGGCCCTTGGCCTTAAAGGGTGTTATTTCGAACTTGTTGAAATATTAACCCGTCGTCGTTCGATCAAGGTGGAACTCTTCTTCTTTGGCGAAGGCCCTTGGCCATAACGGATGTTATTTCGAACTTATCGAAATGTTAACCCGTCGTCGTTCGATCAAGGTTGAACTCTTCTTCTTTGGCGAAGGCCCTTGGCCTTTATGGGCGTTATTTCGAACTTATCAAAATGTTAACCCGTCGTCATTCGATCAAGGTCGAACTCTTCTTCTTAGACGAAGGCCCTTGTCTTTAAGGTTGTTATTTCGAACTTATCGAAATGTTAACCCGTTGTCGTTCGATCAAGGTCGAACTCTTCTTCTTTGGTGAAGGCCCTTGGCCTTAAAGTGTATTATTTCGAACTTATCGAAATGTTAACCCGTCGTCGTTCGATCAAGGTCGAACACTTCTTATTTGGCGAAGGCCTTGGCCTTAAAGTGTATTATTTCGAACTTGTCGAAAAGTTAACCCGTCGTCGTTCGATCAAGGTAGAACTCTTCTTCTTTGGCGAAATTCCTTGGCCTTAAAGTGTGTTATTTTGAACTTATCGACATCTTAACCCGTCGTCGTTCGTTCAAGGTTGAACTCTTCTTCTTTGGCGAAGGCACTTAGCCTTAAAGGGTGTTATTTTGAACTTGTCAAAATGTTAACCGGTCGTCATTCGATCAACGTCGAACTCTTCTTCTTTGGCGAAGGTCCTTGTCCTTAAAGGGTGTTATTTTAAATTTATCAAAATGTTAACCCGTCATCGTTTGATCAAGGTCGAACTCTTCTTCTCTGGCGAAGGCCCTTGGCCTTAAAGTGTATTATTTCGAACTTGTCAAAATGTTAACCCGTTATTGTTCGATCAAGGTCTAACTCTTCTTCTTTGGCGAAGGCCCTTGGCCTTTAAGGGTTTTATTTCGAACTTATTGAAATGTTAACCCATCGTCGTTCGATCAAGGTCAAACTCTTCTTCTTTGGCGAAGGCCCTGGGCCTTAAAGGGTGTTATTTCGAATTTATCAAAATGATAACCCGTCGTCGTTAGATCAAGGTCGAATTCTTCTTCTTTGGCGAAGGCCCTTAGCCTTAAAGTGTATTATTTCGAAATTGTCGGAACGTTAACCCGTCACCGTTCGATCAAGGTCGAACTCTTCTTCTTTGGCCAAGGACCTTGGCCTTAAAGGGTTTTATTTCAAACTTATCAAAATGTTAACCCATCGTCGTTCGATCAAGGTGGAACTCTTCTTCATTGGCGAAGGCCCTTGGCCTTAAAGGGTGTTATTTTGAACTTATTGAAATATTAACCCGTCATCGTTCGATCAAGGTCGAACTCTTCTTTATTGGCCATGGCCCTTGGCCTTAAAGGGTGTTATTTCGAACTTGTTGAAATATTAACCCGTCGTCGTTCGATCAAGGTGGAACTCTTCTTCTTTGGCGAAGGCCCTTTGCCATAAAGGATGTTATTTCGAACTTATCGAAATGTTAACCCGTCGTCGTTCGATCAAGGTCGAACTCTTCTTCATTGGCGAAGGCCCTTGGCCTTAAAGGGCATTATTTCGAACTTATCAAAATGTTAACCCGTCGTTGTTCGATCAAGGTCGAACTCTTCTTCTTTTGAGAAGGCCCTTGGCCTTAAAGGGTGTTATTTCTAACTTGTATAAATATTAACCCGTCGTCGTACGGTCAAGGTCGAACTCTTCTTCTTTGGCGAAGGCCCTTGGCGTTAAAGGGTGTCTTTTCGAAGTTATCGAAATGTTAACCCGTCGTCATTCGATCAAGGTCGAACTCTTCTTCTTAGACTAAAGCCCTTGGCCTTTATGGGCGTTATTTCGAACTTATCAAAATGTTAACCCGTCGTCGTTCGATCAAGGTCGAACTCTTCTTCTTTGGAGAAGGCCCTTGGCCTTAAAGGTTGTTATTTCTAACTTGTAGAAATATTAACCCGTCGTCGTACGATCAAGGTTGAACTCTTTTTCTTTGGCGAAGGCCCTTGGCGTTAAAGGGTGTCTTTTAGAAGTTATCAAAATGTTAACCCGTCGTCATTCGATCAAGGTCGAACTCTTCTTCTTAGACGAAGGCCCTTGTCTTTAAGGTTGTTATTTCGAACTTATCGAAATGTTAACCCGTTGTCGTTCGATCAAGGTCGAACTCTTCTTCTTTGGTGAAGGCCCTTGGCCTTAAAGTGTATTATTTCGAACTTATCGAAATGTTAACCCGTCGTCGTTCGATCAAGGTCGAACACTTCTTATTTGGCGAAGGCCTTGGCCTTAAAGTGTATTATTTCGAACTTGTCGAAAAGTTAACCCGTTGTCGTTCGATCAAGGTAGAACTCTTCTTCTTTGGCGAAATTCCTTGGCCTTAAAGTGTGTTATTTTGAACTTATCGACATCATAACCCGTCGTCGTTCGTTCAAGGTTGAACTCTTATTCTTTGGCGAAGGCACTTAGCCTTAAAGGGTGTTATTTTGAACTTGTCAAAATGTTAACCGGTCGTCATTCGATCAAGGTCGAACTCTTCTTCTTTGGCGAAGGTCCTTGTCCTTAAAGGGTGTTATTTTAAATTTATCAAAATGTTAACCCGTCGTCGTTTGATCAAGGTCGAACTCTTCTTCTTTGGCGAAGGCCCTTGGCCTTAAAGTGTATTATTTCGAACTTGTCAAAATGTTAACCCGTTGTCGTTCGATCAAGGTCTAACTCTTCTTCTTTGGCGAAGGCCCTTGGCCTTTAAGGGTTTTATTTCGAACTTATTGAAATGTTAACCCATCGTCGTTCGATCAAGGTCAAACTCTTCTTCTTTGGCGAAGGCCCTGGGCCTTAAAGGGTGTTATTTCGAATTTATCAAAATATTAACCCGTCGTCGTTCGATCAAGGTCGAACACTTCTTCTTTGGCGCAGGCCTTGGCCTTAAAGTGTATTATTTCGAACTTGTCGAAATATTAACCCGTCGTCGTTCGATCAAGGTCGAACACTTCTTCTTTGGCGAAGGCCTTGGCCTTAAAGTGTATTATTTCGAACTTGTCGAAAAGTTAACCCGTCGTCGTTCGATCAAGGTAGAACTCTTCTTATTTGGCGACGGCCCTTGGCCTTAATGTGTTTTATTTTGAACTTATCGACATCTTAACCCATCGTCGTTCGATCAAGGTCAAACTCATCTTCTTTGGCGAAGGCCCTAGGTCTTAAAGGGTGTTATTTCGAATTTATCAAATTGTTAACCCGTCGTCGTTTGATCATGGTGGAACTCTTCTTCTTTGGCGAAGGCCCTTGGCCTTAAAGTGTATTATTTTGAACTTGTCAGAACGATAACCCGTTATCGTTCGATCAGGGTTGAACTCTTCTTCTTTGGCGAAGGCCATTGGCCTTAAAAGGTTTTATTTCGAACTTACCAAAATGTTAACCCATCGTCGTTAGATCAAGGTAGAACTCTTGTTCTTTGGCGAAGGCCCTTGTCCTTAAAGGGTGTCATTTCGAAGTTATCGAAATGTTAACCCGTCATCGTTTGATCAAGGTCAAACTCTTCTTCTTTGGCGAAGGCCCTTGGCCTTAAAGGGTTTTATTTTGAACTTATCGAAATGTTAACCCATCATCGTTCGATCAAGGTCGAAATCTTCTTCTTTGGTGAAGGCCCTTGGCCTTAAAGGGTGTTATTTCGAACTTATCAAAATGTTAACCCATCGTCGTTCGATCAAGATCGAACTCTTATTTATTGGCCATGGCCCTTGGCCTTAAAGGGTGTTATTTCGAACTTGTTGAAATATTAACCCGTCGTCGTTCGATCAAGGTGGAACTCTTCTTCTTTGGCGAAGGCCCTTGGCCATAACGGATGTTATTTCGAACTTATCGAAATGTTAACCCGTCGTCGTTCGATCAAGGTTGAACTCTTCTTCTTTGGCGAAGGCCCTTGGCCTTTATGGGCGTTATTTCGAACTTATCAAAATGTTAACCCGTCGTCATTCGATCAAGGTCGAACTCTTCTTCTTAGACGAAGGCCCTTGTCTTTAAGGTTGTTATTTCGAACTTATCGAAATGTTAACCCGTTGTCGTTCGATCAAGGTCGAACTCTTCTTCTTTGGTGAAGGCCCTTGGCCTTAAAGTGTATTATTTCGAACTTATCGAAATGTTAACCCGTCGTCGTTCGATCAAGGTCGAACACTTCTTATTTGGCGAAGGCCTTGGCCTTAAAGTGTATTATTTCGAACTTGTCGAAAAGTTAACCCGTCGTCGTTCGATCAAGGTAGAACTCTTCTTCTTTGGCGAAATTCCTTGGCCTTAAAGTGTGTTATTTTGAACTTATCGACATCTTAACCCGTCGTCATTCGTTCAAGGTTGAACTCTTCTTCTTTGGCGAAGGCACTTAGCCTTAAAGGGTGTTATTTTGAACTTGTCAAAATGTTAACCGGTCGTCATTCGATCAACGTCGAACTCTTCTTCTTTGGCGAAGGTCCTTGTCCTTAAAGGGTGTTATTTTAAATTTATCAAAATGTTAACCCGTCATCGTTTGATCAAGGTCGAACTCTTCTTCTCTGGCGAAGGCCCTTGGCCTTAAAGTGTATTATTTCGAACTTGTCAAAATGTTAACCCGTTATTGTTCGATCAAGGTCTAACTCTTCTTCTTTGGCGAAGGCCCTTGGCCTTTAAGGGTTTTATTTCGAACTTATTGAAATGTTAACCCATCGTCGTTCGATCAAGGTCAAACTCTTCTTCTTTGGCGAAGGCCCTGGGCCTTAAAGGGTGTTATTTCGAATTTATCAAAATGATAACCCGTCGTCGTTAGATCAAGGTCGAATTCTTCTTCTTTGGCGAAGGCCCTTAGCCTTAAAGTGTATTATTTCGAAATTGTCGGAACGTTAACCCGTCACCGTTCGATCAAGGTCGAACTCTTCTTCTTTGGCCAAGGACCTTGGCCTTAAAGGGTTTTATTTCAAACTTATCAAAATGTTAACCCATCGTCGTTCGATCAAGGTGGAACTCTTCTTCATTGGCGAAGGCCCTTGGCCTTAAAGGGTGTTATTTTGAACTTATTGAAATATTAACCCGTCATCGTTCGATCAAGGTCGAACTCTTCTTTATTGGCCATGGCCCTTGGCCTTAAAGGGTGTTATTTCGAACTTGTTGAAATATTAACCCGTCGTCGTTCGATCAAGGTGGAACTCTTCTTCTTTGGCGAAGGCCCTTTGCCATAAAGGATGTTATTTCGAACTTATCGAAATGTTAACCCGTCGTCGTTCGATCAAGGTCGAACTCTTCTTCATTGGCGAAGGCCCTTGGCCTTAAAGGGCATTATTTCGAACTTATCAAAATGTTAACCCGTCGTTGTTCGATCAAGGTCGAACTCTTCTTCTTTTGAGAAGGCCCTTGGCCTTAAAGGGTGTTATTTCTAACTTGTATAAATATTAACCCGTCGTCGTACGGTCAAGGTCGAACTCTTCTTCTTTGGCGAAGGCCCTTGGCGTTAAAGGGTGTCTTTTCGAAGTTATCGAAATGTTAACCCGTCGTCATTCGATCAAGGTCGAACTCTTCTTCTTAGACTAAAGCCCTTGGCCTTTATGGGCGTTATTTCGAACTTATCAAAATGTTAACCCATCGTCGTTCGATCAAGGTCGAACTCTTCTTCTTTGGAGAAGGCCCTTGGCCTTAAAGGTTGTTATTTCTAACTTGTAGAAATATTAACCCGTCGTCGTACGATCAAGGTTGAACTCTTTTTCTTTGGCGAAGGCCCTTGGCGTTAAAGGGTGTCTTTTAGAAGTTATCAAAATGTTAACCCGTCGTCATTCGATCAAGGTCGAACTCTTCTTCTTAGACGAAGGCCCTTGTCTTTAAGGTTGTTATTTCGAACTTATCGAAATGTTAACCCGTTGTCGTTCGATCAAGGTCGAACTCTTCTTCTTTGGTGAAGGCCCTTGGCCTTAAAGTGTATTATTTCGAACTTATCGAAATGTTAACCCGTCGTCGTTCGATCAAGGTCGAACACTTCTTATTTGGCGAAGGCCTTGGCCTTAAAGTGTATTATTTCGAACTTGTCGAAAAGTTAACCCGTTGTCGTTCGATCAAGGTAGAACTCTTCTTCTTTGGCGAAATTCCTTGGCCTTAAAGTGTGTTATTTTGAACTTATCGACATCATAACCCGTCGTCGTTCGTTCAAGGTTGAACTCTTCTTCTTTGGCTAAGGACCTTGGCCTTAAAGGGTTTTATTTCAAACTTATCAAAATGTTAACCCATCGTCGTTCGATCAAGGTGGAACTCTTCTTCATTGGCGAAGGCCCTTGGCCTTAAAGGGTGTTATTTTGAACTTATTGAAATATTAACCCGTCGTCGTTCGATCAAGGTCGAACTATTCTTTATTGGCCATGGCCCTTGGCCTTAAAGGGTGTTATTTCGAACTTGTTGAAATATTAACCCGTCGTCGTTCGATCAAGGTGGAAATCTTCTTCTTTGGCTAAGGACCTTGGCCTTAAAGGGTTTTATTTCAAACTTATCAAAATGTTAACCCATCGTCGTTCGATCAAGGTGGAACTCTTCTTCATTGGCGAAGGCCCTTGGCCTTAAAGGGTGTTATTTTGAACTTATTGAAATATTAACCCGTCGTCGTTCGATCAAGGTCGAACTATTCTTTATTGGCCATGGCCCTTGGCCTTAAAGGGTGTTATTTCGAACTTGTTGAAATATTAACCCGTCGTCGTTCGATCAAGGTGGAAATCTTCTTCTTTGGCGATGGCCCTTGGCCATAAAGGATGTTATTTCGAACTTATCGAAATGTTAACCCGTCGTCGTTCGATCAAGGTCGAACTCTTCTTCATTGGCGAAGGCCCTTGGCCTTAAAGGGCATTATTTCGAACTTATCAAAATGTTAACCCGTCGTTGTTCGATCAAGGTCGAACTCTTCTTTTTTTGAGAAGGCACTTGGCCTTAAAGGGTGTTATTTCTAACTTGTATAAATATTAACCCGTCATCGTTCGATCAAGGTGGAACTCTTCTTCTTTGGCGAAGTCCCTTGGCCATAAAGGATATTATTTCAAACTTATCGAAATGTTATCCCGTCGTCGTTCGATCAAGGTCGAACTCTTCTTCTTTGGCGAAGGCCCTTGGCCTTAAAGGGCGTTCTTTCGAACTTATCAAAATGGTAACCCGTCGTCGTTCCATCAAGGTCGAACTCTTCTTCTTTGGAGAAGGCCCTTGGCCTTAAAGGGTGTTATTTCTAACTTGTATAAATATTAACCCGTCGTCGTACGGTCAAGGTCGAACTCTTCTTCTTTGGCGAAGGCCCTTGGCGTTAAAGGGTATCTTTTCGAAGTTATCGAAATGTTAACCCGTCGTCATTCGATCAAGGTCGAACTCTTCTTCTTAGACGAAAGCCCTTGTCCTTAAGGTGGTTATTTCGAACTTATCAAAATGTTAACCCGTCGTCGTTCGATCAAGGTCGAACTCTCCTTTTTTGGAAAAGGCCCTTGGCCTTAAAGTGTATTATTTTGAACTTGTCGAAATATTAACCCGTCGTCGTTCGATCAAGGTCGAACACTTCTTCTTTGGCGCAGGCCTTGGCCTTAAAGTGTATTATTTCGAACTTGTCGAAATATTAACCCGTCGTCGTTCGATCAAGGTCGAACACTTCTTCTTTGGCGAAGGCCTTGGCCTTAAAGTGTATTATTTTGAACATGTCGAAAAGTTAACCCGTCGTCGTTCGATCAAGGTAGAACTCTTCTTCTTTGGCGAAGGCCCTTGGCCTTAAAGTGTGTTATTTTGAACTTATCGACATCTTAACCCATCGTCGTTCGTTCAAGGTTGAACTCTTCTTCTTTGGCGAAGGCCCTTGACCTTAAAGGGTGTTATTTCGAACTTATCAAAATGTTAACCCATCGTCGTTCGATCAAGGTCGAACTCTTATTTATTGGCCATGGCCCTTGGCCTTAAAGGGTGTTATTTCGAACTTGTTGAAATATTAACCCGTCGTCGTTCGATCAAGGTGGAACTCTTCTTCTTTGGCGAAGGCCCTTGGCCATAACGGATGTTATTTCGAACTTATCGAAATGTTAATCCGTCGTCGTTCGATCAAGTTCGAACTCTTCTTCTTTGGCGAAGGCCCTTGGCCTTTATGGGCGTTATTTCGAACTTATCAAAATGTTAACCCGTCGTCGTTCGATCAAGGTCGAACTCTTCTTCTTTGGAGATGGACCTTGTCCTTAAAGGGTGTTATTTCTAAATTGTAGAAATATTAACCCGTCGTCGTACGATCAATGTTGAACTCTTTTTCTTTGGCGAAGGCCCTTGGCGTTAAAGGGTGTCTTTTCGAAGTTATCAAAATGTTAACCCGTCGTCATTCGATCAAGGTCGAACTCTTCTTCTTAGACGAAGGCCCTTGTCTTTAAGGTTGTTATTTCGAACTTATCGAAATGTTAACCCGTTGTCGTTCGATCAAGGTCGAACTCTCCTTCTTTGTCGAAGGCCCTTGGCCTTAAAGTGTATTATTTCGAACTTGTCGAAATATTAACCCGTCGTCATTCGATCAAGGTAGAACTCTTCTTCTTTGGCGAAGGCACTTAGCCTTAAAGGGTGTTATTTTGAACTTGTCAAAATGTTAACCGGTCGTCATTCGATCAAGGTCGAACTCTTCTTCTTTGGCGAAGGTCCTTGTCCTTAAAGGATGTTATTTTAAATTTATCATAATGTTAACCCGTCGTCGTTCGATCAAGGTAGAACTCTTCTTCTTTGGCGAAGGCCCTTGGCCTTAAAGTGTGTTATTTTGAACTTATCGACATCTTAACCCGTCGTCGTTCGTTCAAGGTTGAACTCTTCTTCTTTGGCGAAGGCACTTAGCCTTAAAGGGTGTTATTTTGAACTTGTCAAAATGTTAACCGGTCGTCATTCTATCAAGGTCGAACTTTTCTTCTTTGGCGAAGGTCCTTGTCCTTAAAGGGTGTTATTTTAAATTTATCAAAATGTTAACCCGTCGTCGTTCGATCTAGGTGGAACTCTTCTTCTCTGGCGAAGGCCCTTGGCCTTAAAGTGTATTATTTCGAACTTGTCAAAATGTTAACCCGTTGTCGTTCGATCAAGGTCGAACGCTTCTTCTTTGGCGAAGGCCCTTGGCCTTTAAGGGTTTTATTTCGAACTTATTGAAATGTTAACCCATCTTCGTTCGATCAAGGTCGAACTCTTCTTCTTTGGCGAAGGCCCTGGGCCTTAAAGGGTGTTATTTCGAATTTATCAAAATGATAACCCGTCGTCGTTCGATCAAGGTCGAACTCTTCTTCTTTGGCGAAGGCCCTTGGCCTTAAAGTGTATTATTTCGAAATTGTCGGAATGTTAACCCGTCACCGTTAGATCAAGGTCGAACTCTTCTTCTTTGGCCAAGGACCTTGGCCTTAAAGGGTTTTATTTCAAACTTATCAAAATGGTAACCCATCGTCGTTCGATCAAGGTGGAACTCTTCTTCATTGGCGAAGGCCCTTGGCCTTAAAGGGTGTTATTTTGAACTTATTGAAATATTAACCCGGCGTCGTTCGATCAAGGTCGAACTCTTCTTTATTGGCCATGGCCCTTGGTCTTAAAGGGTGTTATTTCGAACTTGTTGAAATATTAACCCGTCGTCGTTCGATCAAGGTGGAACTCTTCTTCTTTGGCGTAGGCCCTTGGCCATAATGGATGTTATTTCGAACTTATCAAAATGTTAACCCATCGTCGTTCGATCAAGGTGGAACTCTTCTTCATTGGCGAAGGCCCTTGGCCTTAAAGGGTGTTATTTTGAACTTATCAAAATGTTAACCCATCGTCGTTCGATCAAGGTCGAACTCTTATTTATTGGCCATGGCCCTTGGCCTTAAAGGGTGTTATTTCGAACTTGTTGAAATATTAACCCGTCGTCGTTCGATAAAGGTGGAACTCTTCTTCTTTGGCGAAGGCCCTTGGCCATAATGGATGTTATTTCGAACTTATCGAAAGGTTAACCCGTCGTCGTTCGATCAAAGTGGAACTCTTCTTCTTTGGCGAAGGCCCTTGGCCTTAAAGTGTATTATTTCAAACTTATCAAAATGTTAACCCGTCGTCGTTCGATCAAGGTCGAACTCTTCTTCTTTGGAGAAGGCCCTTGGCCTTAAAGGGTGTTATTTCTAACTTGTAGAAATATTAACCCGTTGTCGTACGATCAAGGTTGAACTCTTTTTCTTTGGCGAAGGCCCTTGGCGTTAAATGGGCGTTATTTCGAACTTATCAAAATGTTAACCCGTCGTCATTCGATCAAGGTCGAACTCTTCTTCTTAGACGAAGGCCCTTGTCTTTAAGGTTGTTATTTCGAACTTATCGAAATGTTAACCCGTTGTCGTTCGATCAAGGTCGAACTCTTCTTCTTTGGTGAAGGCCCTTGGCCTTAAAGTGTATTATTTCGAACTTATCGAAATGTTAACCCGTCGTCGTTCGATCAAGGTCGAACTCTCCTTCTTTGTCGAAGGCCCTTGGCCTTAAAGTGTATTATTTCGAACTTGTCGAAATATTAACCCGTCGTCGTTCGATCAAGGTCGAACACTTCTTATTTGGAGAAGGCCCTGGCCTTAAAGTGTATCATTTCGAACTTGTCGAAAAGTTAACCCGTCGTCGTTCGATCAAGGTAGAACTCTTCTTCTTTGGCGAAGGCCCTTGGCCTTAAAGTGTGTTATTTTGAACTTATCGACATCTTAACCCGTCGTCGTTCGTTCAAGGTTGAACTCTTCTTCTTTGGCGAAGGCACTTAGCCTTAAAGGGTGTTATTTTGAACTTGTCAAAATGTTAACCGGTCGTCATTCTATCAAGGTCGAACTTTTCTTCTTTGGCGAAGGTCCTTGTCCTTAAAGGGTGTTATTTTAAATTTATCAAAATGTTAACCCGTCGTCGTTCGATCAAGGTCGAACTCTTCTTCTCTGGCGAAGGCCCATGGCCTTAAAGTGTATTATTTCGAACTTGTCAAAATGTTAACCCGTTGTCGTTCGATCAAGGTCTAACTCGTCTTCTTTGGCGAAGGCCCTTGGCCTTAAAGGGTTTTATTTCGAACTTATCGAAATGTTAACCCATCGTTGTTCGATCAAGGTCAAACTCTTCTTCTTTGGCGAAGGCCCTGGGCCTTAAAGGGTGTTATTTCGAATTTATCAAAATGATAACCCGTCGTCGTTCGATCAAGGTCGAACTATTCTTCTTTGGCGAAGGCCCTTGGCCTTAAAGTGTATTATTTCGAAATTGTCGGAATGTTAACCCGTCACCGTTCGATCAAGGTCGAACTCTTCTTCTTTGGCCAAGGACCTTGGCCTTAAAGGGTTTTATTTCAAACTTATCAAAATGTTAACCCATCGTCGTTCGATCAAGGTGGAACTCTTCTTCATTGGTGAAGGCCCTTGGCCTTAAAGGGTGTTATTTTGAACTTATTGAAATATTAACCCGTCGTCGTTCGATCAAGGTCAAACTATTCTTTATTGGCCATGGCCCTTGGCCTTAAAGGGTGTTATTTCGAACTTGTTGAAATATTAACCCGTCGTCGTTCGATCAAGGTGGAACTCTTCTTCTTTGGCGAAGGCCCTTGGCCATAAAGGATGTTATTTCGAACTTATCGAAATGTTAACCCGTCGTCGTTCGATCAAGGTCGAACTCTTCTTCATTGGCGAAGGCCCTTGGCCTTAAAGGGCGTTATTTCGAATTTATCAAAATGTTAACCAGTCATTGTTCGATCAAGGTCGAACTCTTCTTCTTTGGAGAAGGCCCTTGGCCTTAAAGGGTGTTATTTCTAACTTGTATAAATATTACCCCGTCATCGTTCGATCAAGGTGGAACTCTTCTTCTTTGGCGAAGTCCCTTGGCCATAAAGGATGTTATTTCAAACTTATTGAAATGTTAACCCGTCATCGTTCGATCAAGGTCGAACTCTTCTTCTTTGGCGAAGGCCTTTGGCCTTAAAGGGCGTTCTTTCGAACTTATCAAAATTTAACCCGTCGTCGTTCGATCAAGGTTGAAATCTTCTTCTTTGGAGAAGGCCCTTGGCCTTAAAGGTTGTTATTTCTAACTTGTAGAAATATTAACCCGTCGTCGTACGATCAAGGTCAAACTCTTCTTCTTTGGCGAAGGCCCTTGGCGTTAAATGGTGTCTTTTTGAAGTTATCGAAATGTTAACCCGTCGTCATTCGATCAAGGTCGAACTCTTCTTCTTAAGCGAAAGCCCTTGTCCTTAAGGTGGTTATTTCGAACTTATCGAAATGTTAACCCGTCGTCGTTCGATCAAGGTCGAGCTCTCCTTTTTTGGAAAAGGCCCTTGGCCTTAAAGTGTATTATTTCGAACTTGTCGAAATATTAACCCGTCGTCGTTCGATCAAGGTCGAACACTTCTTCTTTGGCGCAGGCCTTGGCCTTAAAGTGTATTATTTTGAACTTGTCGAAATATTAACCCGTCGTCGTTCGATCAAGGTCGAACACTTCTTCTTTGGCGAAGGCCTTGGCCTTAAAGTGTATTATTTCGAACTTGTCGAAAAGTTAACCCGTCGTCGTTCGATCAAGGTAGAACTCTTCTTCTTTGGCGAAGGCCCTTGGCCTTAAAGTGTGTTATTTTGAAATTATCGACATCTTAAGCCATCGTCGTTCGTTCAAGGTTGAACTCTTCTTCTTTGGCGAAGACCCTTGGACTTAAAGGGTGTTATTTCAAACTTATCAAAATGTTAACCCATCGTCGTTCGATCAAGGTCGAACTCTTATTTATTGGCCATGGCCCTTGGCCTTAAAGGGTGTTATTTCGAACTTGTTGAAATATTAACCCGTCGTCGTTCGATCAAGGTGGATCTCTTCTTATTTGGCAAAGGCCCTTGGCCATAACGGATGTTATTTCGAACTTATCGAAATGTTAACCCGTCGTCGTTCGATCAAGGTCGAACTCTTCATCTTTGGCGAAGGCCCTTGGCCTTTATGGGCATTATTTCGAACTTATCAAAATGTTAACCCGTCGTTCGATCAAGGTCGAACTCTTCTTCTTTGGAGAAGGCCCTTGGCCTTAAAGGGTGTTATTTCTAACTTGTAGAAATATTAACCCGTCGTCGTACGATCAAGGTTGAACTCTTTTTCTTTGGCGAAGGCCCTTGGCGTTAAAGGGTGTCTTTTCGAAGTTATCAAAATGTTAACCCGTCGTCATTCGATCAAGGTCGAACTCTTCTTCTTAGACGAAGGCCCTTGTCTTTAAGGTTGTTATTTCGAACTTATCGAAATGTTAACCCGTTGTCGTTCGATCAAGGTCGAACTCTTCTTCTTTGGTGAAGGCCCTTGGCCTTAAAGTGTATTATTTCGATCTTATCAAAATGTTAACCCATCGTCGTTCGATCAAGGTCGAACTCTCCTTCTTTGTAGAAGGCCCTTGGCCTTAAAGTGTATTATTTCGAACTTGTCGAAATATTAACCCGTCATCGTTCGATCAAGGTCGAACACTTCTTATTTGGCGAAGGCCTTGGCCTTAAAGTGTATTATTTCAAACTTGTCGAAAAGTTAACCCGTCGTCGTTCGATCAAGGTAGAACTCTTCTTCTTTGGCGAAGGCCCTTGGCCTTAAAGTGTGTTATTTTGAACTTATCGACATCTTAACCCGTCGTCGTTCGTTCAAGGTTGAACTCTTCTTCTTTGGCGAAGGCACTTAGCCTTAAAGGGTGTTATTTTGAACTTGTCAAAATGTTAACCGGTCGTCATTCTATCAAGGTCGAACTTTTCTTCTTTGGCGAAGGTCCTTGTCCTTAAAGGGTGTTATTTTAAATTTATCAAAATGTTAACCCGTCGTCGTTCGATCAAGGTGGAACTCTTCTTCTCTGGCAAAGGCCCTTGGCCTTAAAGTGTATTATTTCGAACTTGTCAAAATGTTAACCCGTTGTCGTTCGATCAAGGTCGAACTCTTCTTCTTTGGCGAAGGCCCTTGGCCTTTAAGGGTTTTATTTCGAACTTATTGAAATGTTAACCCATCTTCGTTCGATCAAGGTCGAACTCTTCTTCTTTGGCGAAGGCCCTGGGCCTTAAAGGGTGTTATTTCGAATTTATCAAAATGATAACCCGTCGTCGTTCGATCAAGGTCGAACTCTTCTTCTTTGGCGAAGGCCCTTGGCCTTAAAGTGTATTATTTCGAAATTGTCGGAATGTTAACCCGTCACCGTTCGATCAAGGTCGAACTCTTCTTCTTTGGCCAAGGACCTTGGCCTTAAAGGGTTTTATTTCAAACTTATCAAAATGTTAACCCATCGTCGTTCGATCAAGGTGGAACTCTTCTTCATTGGCGAAGGCCCTTGGCCTTAAAGGGTGTTATTTTGAACTTATTGAAATATTAACCCGGAGTCGTTCGATCAAGGTCGAACTCTTCTTTATTGGCCATGGCCCTTGGCCTTAAAGGGTGTTATTTCGAACTTGTTGAAATATTAACCCGTCGTCGTTCGATCAAGGTGGAACTCTTCTTCTTTGGAGAAGGCCCTTGGCCATAAAGGATGTTATTTCGAACTTATCGAAATGTTAACCCGTCGTCGTTCGATCAAGGTCGAACTCTTCTTCATTGGCGAAGGCCCTTAGCCTTAAAGGGCGTTATTTCGAACTTATCAAAATGTTAACCCGTCGTTGTTCGATCAAGGTCGAACTCTTCTTCTTTGGAGAAGGCCCTTGGCCTTAAAGGGTGTTATTTCTAACTTGTATAAATATTAACCCGTCGTCGTTCGATCAAGGTGGAACTCTTCTTCTTTGGCGAAGGCCCTTGGCCATAAAGGATGTTATTTCGAACTTATCGAAATGTTAACCCGTCGTCGTTCGATCAAGGTCGAAACTCTTCTTCATTGGCGAAGGCCCTTGGCCTTAAAGGGCGTTATTTCGAACTTATCAAAATGTTAACCCGTCGTTGTTCGATCAAGGTCGAACTCTTCTTCTTTGGAGAAGGCCCTTGGCCTTAAAGGGTGTTATTTCTAACTTGTATAAATATTAACCCGTCATGGTTCGATCAAGGTGGAACTCTTCTTCTTTGGCGAAGTCCCCTGGCCATAAAGGATGTTATTTCAAACTTATCGAAATGTTAACCCATCATCGTTCGATCAAGGTCGAACTCTTCTTCTTTGGAGAAGGCCCTTGGCCTTAAAGGGTGTTATTTCTAACCTGTAGAAATATTAACCCGTCGTCGTACGATCAAGGTCGAACTCTTCTTCTTTGGCGAAGGCCCTTGGCGTTAAAGGGTGTCTTTTCGAAGTTATCGAAATGTTAACCCGTCGTCATTCGATCAAGGTCGAACTCTTCTTCTTAGACGAAAGCCCTTGTCCTTAAGGTGGTTATTTCGAACTTATCGAAATGTTAACCCGTCGTCGTTCGATCAAGGTCGAACTCTCCTTTTTTGGAAAAGGCCCTTGCCCTTAAAGTGTATTATTTCGAACTTTTCGAAATATTAACCCGTCATCGTTCGATCAAGGTCGAACACTTCTTCTTTGGCGCAGGCCTTGGCCTTAAAGTGTATTATTTCGAACTTATCGACATCTTAACCCATCGTCGTTCGTTCAAGGTTGAACTCTTCTTCTTTGGCGAAGGCCCTTGGCCTTAAAGGGTGTTATTTAAAACTTATTAAAATGTTAACCCATCGTCGTTCGATCAAGGTCGAACTCTTATTTATTGGCCATGGCCCTTGGCCTTAAAGGGTGTTATTTCGAACTTGTTGAAATATTAACCCGTCGTCGTTCGATCAAGGTGGAACTCTTCTTCTTTGGCAAAGGCCCTTGGCCATAACGGATGTTATTTCGAACTTATCGAAATGTTAACCCGTCGTCGTTCGATCAAGGTGGAACTCTTCTTCTTTGGCAAAGGCCCTTGGCCTTTATGGGCATTATTTCGAACTTATCAAAATGTTAACTCGTCGTCGTTCAATCAAGGTCGAACTCTTCTTCTTTGGAGAAGGCCCTTGGCCTTAAAGGGTGTTATTTCTAACTTGTAGAAATATTAACCCGTTGTCGTACGATCAAGGTTGAACTCTTTTTCTTTGGCGAAGGCCCTTGGCGTTAAAGGGTGTCTTTTCGAAGTTATCAAAATGTTAACCCTTCGTCATTAGATCAAGGTCGAACTCTTCTTCTTAGACGAAGGCCCTTGTCTTTAAGGTTGTTATTTCGAACTTATCGAAATGTTAACCCGTTGTCATTCGATCAAGGTCGAACTCTTCTTCTTTGGTGAAGGCCCTTGGCCTTAAAGTGTATTATTTCGAACTTATCGAAATGTTAACTCGTCGTCGTTCGATCAAGGTCGAACTCTCCTTCTTTGTCGAAGGCCCTTGGCCTTAAAGTGTATTATTTCGAACTTGTCGAAATATTAACCCGTCGTCGTTCGATCAAGGTCGAACACTTCTTATTTGGAGAAGGCCTTGGCCTTAAAGTGTATTATTTCGAACTTGTCGAAAAGTTAACCCGTCGTCGTTCGATCAAGGTAGAACTCTTCTTCTTTGGCGAAGGCCCTTGGCCTTAAAGTGTGTTATTTTGAACTTATCGACATCTTAACCCGTCGTCGTTCGTTCAAGGTTGAACTCTTCTTCTTTGGCGAAGGCACTTAGCCTTAAAGTGTATTATTTCGAACTTGTCGAAAAGTTAACCCGTCGTCGTTCGATCAAGGTAGAACTCTTCTTCTTTGGCGAAGGCCCTTGGCCTTAAAGTGTATTATTTCGAACTTATCGACATCTTAACCCATCGTCGTTCGTTCAAGGTTGAACTCTTCTTCTTTGGCGAAGGCCCTTGGCCTTAAAGGGTGTTATTTAAAACTTATCAAAATTTTAACCCATCGTCGTTCGATCAAGGTCGAACTCTTATTTATTGGCCATGGCCCTTGGCCTTAAAGGGTGTTATTTCGAACTTGTTGAAATATTAACCCGTCGTCGTTCGATCAAGGTAGAACTCTTCTTCTTTGGCGAAGGCCCTTGGCCTTAAAGTGTGTTATTTTGAACTTATCGACATCTTAACCCATCGTTGTTCGTTCAAGGTTGAACTCTTCTTTTTTGGCGAAGGCCCTTGGCCTTAAAGGGTGTTATTTCGAACTTATCAAAATGTTAACCCATCGTCGTTCGATCAAGATCGAACTCTTATTTATTGGCCATGGCCCTTGGCCTTAAAGGGTGTTATTTCGAACTTGTTGAAATATTAACCCGTCGTCGTTCGATCAAGGTGGAACTCTTCTTCTTTGGCGAAGGCCCTTGGCCATAACGGATGTTATTTCGAACTTATCGAAATGTTAACCCGTCGTCGTTCGATCAAGGTGGAACTGTTCTTCTTTGGCAAAGGCCCTTGGCCTTTATGGGCGTTATTTCGAACTTATCAAAATGTTAACCCGTCGTCGTTCGATCAAGGTCGAACTCTTCTTCTTTGGAGAAGGCCCTTGGCCTTAAAGGGTGTTATTTCTAACTTGTAGAAATATTAACCCGTTGTCGTACGATCAAGGTTGAACTCTTTTTCTTTGGCGAAGGCCCTTGGCGTTAAAGGGTGTCTTTTCGAAGTTATCAAAATGTTAACCCTTCGTCATTAGATCAAGGTCGAACTCTTCTTCTTAGACGAAGGCCCTTGTCTTTAAGGTTGTTATTTCGAACTTATCGAAATGTTAACCCGTTGTCGTTCGATCAAGGTCGAACTCTTCTTCTTTGGTGAAGGCCCTTGGCCTTAAAGTGTATTATTTCGAACTTATCGAAATGTTAACTCGTCGTCGTTCGATCAAGGTCGAACTCTCCTTCTTTGTCGAAGGCCCTTGGCCTTAAAGTGTATTATTTCGAACTTGTCGAAATATTAACCCGTCGTCGTTCGATCAAGGTCGAACACTTCTTATTTGGCGAAGGCCTTGGCCTTAAAGTGTATTATTTCGAACTTGTCGAAAAGTTAACCCGTCGTCGTTCGATCAAGGTAGAACTCTTCTTCTTTGGCGAAGGCCCTTGGCCTTAAAGTGTGTTATTTTGAACTTATCGACATCTTAACCCGTCGTCGTTCGTTCAAGGTTGAACTCTTCTTCTTTGGCGAAGGCACTTAGCCTTAAAGGGTGTTATTTTGAACTTGTCAAAATGTTAACCGGTCGTCATTCTATCAAGGTCGAACTTTTCTTCTTTGGCGAAGGTCCTTGTCCTTAAAGGGTGTTATTTTAAATTTATCAAAATGTTAACCCGTCGTCGTTCGATCAAGGTCGAACTCTTCTTCTCTGGCGAAGGCCCTTGGCCTTAAAGTGTATTATTTCGAACTTGTCAAAATGTTAACCCGTTGTCGTTCGATCAAGGTCTAACTCTTCTTCTTTGGCGAAGGCCCATGGCCTTAAAGGGTTTTATTTTGAACTTATCGAAATGTTAACCCATCGTAGTTCGATCAAGGTCAAACTCTTCTTCTTTGGCGAAGGCCCTGGGCCTTAAAGGGTGTTATTTCGAATTTATCAAAATGATAACCCGTCGTCGTTCGATCAAGGTCGAACTCTTCTTCTTTGGCGAAGGCCCTTGGCCTTAAAGTGTATTATTTCGAAATTGTCGGAATGTTAACCCGTCACCGTTCGATCAAGGTCGAACTCTTCTTCTTTGGCCAAGGACCTTGGCCTTAAAGGGTTTTATTTCAAACTTATCAAAATGTTAACCCATCGTCGTTCGATCAAGGTGGAACTCTTCTTCATTGGTGAAGGTCCTTGACCTTAAAGGGTGTTATTTTGAACTTATTGAAATATTAACCCGTCGTCGTTCGATCAAGGTCAAACTATTCTTTATTGGCCATGGTCCTTGGCCTTAAAGGGTGTTATTTCGAACTTGTTGAAATATTAACCCGTCGTCGTTCGATCAAGGTGGAACTCTTCTTCTTTGGCGAAGGACCTTGGCCATAAAGGGCGTTATTTCGAACTTATCAAAATGTTAACCCGTCGTTGTTCGATCAAGGTCGAACTCTTTTTCTTTGGAGAAGGCCCTTGGCCTTAAAGGGTGTTATTTCTAACTTGTATAAATATTAACCCGTCATCGTTCGATCAAGGTGGAACTCTTCTTCTTTGGCGAAGGCCCTTGGCCATAACGGATGTTATTTCGAACTTATCGAAATGTTAACCCGTCGTCGTTCGATCAAGGTGGAACTCTTCTTCTTTGGCGAAGGCCCTTGGATTTAAAGGGCGTTCTTTCGAACTTATCAAAATGTTAACCCGTCGTCGTTCGATCAAGGTCGAACTCTTCTTCTTTGGAGAAGGCCCTTGGCCTTAAAGGTTGTTATTTCTAACTTGTAGAAATATTAACCCGTCGTCGTACGATCAAGGTCAAACTCTTCTTCTTTGGCGAAGTCCCTTGGCGTTAAAGGGTGTCTTTTTGAAGTTATCGAAATGTTAACCCGTCGTCATTCGATCAAGGTCGAACTCTTCTTCTTAGACGAAAGCCCTTGTCCTTAAGGAGGTTATTTCGAACTTGTTGAAATATTAACCCGTCGTCGTTCGATCAAGGTCGAACTCTCCTTTTTTGGAAAAGGCCCTTGGCCTTAAAGTGTATTATTTCGAACTTGTCGAAATATTAACCCGTCATAGTTCGATCAAGGTCGAACACTTCTTCTTTGGCGCAGGCCTTGGCCTTAAAGTGTATTATTTCGAACTTGTCGAAAAGTTAACCCGTCGTCGTTCGATCAAGGTAGAACTCTTCTTCTTTGGCGAAGGCCCTTGGCCTTAAAGTGTTATTTTGAACTTATCGACATCTTAACCCGTCGTCATTCGATCAAGGTCGAACTCTTGTTCTTTGGTGAAGGCCCTTGGCCTTAAAGTGTATTATTTCGAACTTATCGAAATGTTAACTCGTCGTCGTTCGATCAAGGTCGAACTCTCCTTCTTTGTCGAAGGCCCTTGGCCTTAAAGTGTATTATTTCGAACTTGTCGAAATATTAACCCGTCGTCGTTCGATCAAGGTCGAACACTTCTTATTTGGCGAAGGCCTTGGCCTTAAAGTGTATTATTTCGAACTTGTCGAAAAGTTAACCCGTCGTCGTTCGATCAAGGTAGAACTCTTCTTCTTTGGCGAAGGCCCTTGGCCTTAAAGTGTGTTATTTTGAACTTATCGACATCTTAACCCGTCGTCGTTCGTTCAAGGTTGAACTCTTCTTCTTTGGCGAAGGCACTTAGCCTTAAAGGGTGTTATTTTGAACTTGTCAAAATGTTAACCGGTCGTCATTCTATCAAGGTCGAACTTTTCTTCTTTGGCGAAGGTCCTTGTCCTTAAAGGGTGTTATTTTAAATTTATCAAAATGTTAACCCGTCGTCGTTCGATCAAGGTCGAACTCTTCTTCTCTGGCGAAGGCCCTTGGCCTTAAAGTGTATTATTTCGAACTTGTCAAAATGTTAACCCGTTGTCGTTCGATCAAGGTCTAACTCTTCTTCTTTGGCGAAGGCCCTTGGCCTTAAAGGGTTTTATTTCGAACTTATCGAAATGTTAACCCATCGTAGTTCGATCAAGGTCAAACTCTTCTTCTTTGGCGAAGGCCCTGGGCCTTAAAGGGTGTTATTTCGAATTTATCAAAATGATAACCCGTCGTCGTTCGATCAAGGTCGAACTCTTCTTCTTTGGCGAAGGCCCTTGGCCTTAAAGTGTATTATTTCGAAATTGTCGGAATGTTAACCCGTCACCGTTCGATCAAGGTCGAACTCTTCTTCTTTGGCCAAGGACCTTGGCCTTAAAGGGTTTTATTTCAAACTTATCAAAATGTTAACCCATCGTCGTTCGATCAAGGTGGAACTCTTCTTCATTGGTGAAGGTCCTTGACCTTAAAGGGTGTTATTTTGAACTTATTGAAATATTAACCCGTCGTCGTTCGATCAAGGTCAAACTATTCTTTATTGGCCATGGTCCTTGGCCTTAAAGGGTGTTATTTCGAACTTGTTGAAATATTAACCCGTCGTCGTTCGATCAAGGTGGAACTCTTCTTCTTTGGCGAAGGACCTTGGCCATAAAGGGCGTTATTTCGAACTTATCAAAATGTTAACCCGTCGTTGTTCGATCAAGGTCGAACTCTTTTTCTTTGGAGAAGGCCCTTGGCCTTAAAGGGTGTTATTTCTAACTTGTATAAATATTAACCCGTCATCGTTCGATCAAGGTGGAACTCTTCTTCTTTGGCGAAGGCCCTTGGCCATAACGGATGTTATTTCGAACTTATCGAAATGTTAACCCGTCGTCGTTCGATCAAGGTGGAACTCTTCTTCTTTGGCGAAGGCCCTTGGATTTAAAGGGCGTTCTTTCGAACTTATCAAAATGTTAACCCGTCGTCGTTCGATCAAGGTCGAACTCTTCTTCTTTGGAGAAGGCCCTTGGCCTTAAAGGTTGTTATTTCTAACTTGTAGAAATATTAACCCGTCGTCGTACGATCAAGGTCAAACTCTTCTTCTTTGGCGAAGTCCCTTGGCGTTAAAGGGTGTCTTTTTGAAGTTATCGAAATGTTAACCCGTCGTCATTCGATCAAGGTCGAACTCTTCTTCTTAGACGAAAGCCCTTGTCCTTAAGGTGGTTATTTCGAACTTGTTGAAATATTAACCCGTCGTCGTTCGATCAAGGTCGAACTCTCCTTTTTTGGAAAAGGCCCTTGGCCTTAAAGTGTATTATTTCGAACTTGTCGAAATATTAACCCGTCATAGTTCGATCAAGGTCGAACACTTCTTCTTTGGCGCAGGCCTTGGCCATAAAGTGTATTATTTCGAACTTGTCGAAATATTAACCCGTCGTCGTTCGATCAAGGTAGAACTCTTCTTCTTTGGCGAAGGCCCTTGGCCTTAAAGTGTTATTTTGAACTTGTCGAAAAGTTAACCCGTCGTCGTTCGTTCAAGGTTGAACTCTTCTTCTTTGGCGAAGGCACTTAGCCTTAAAGGGTGTTATTTTGAACTTGTCAAAATGTTAACCGGTCGTCATTCTATCAAGGTCGAACTTTTCTTCTTTGGCGAAGGTCCTTGTCCTTAAAGGGTGTTATTTTAAATTTATCAAAATGTTAACCCGTCGTCGTTCGATCAAGGTCGAACTCTTCTTCTCTGGCGAAGGCCCTTGGCCTTAAAGTGTATTATTTCGAACTTGTCAAAATGTTAACCCGTTGTCGTTCGATCAAGGTCTAACTCTTCTTCTTTGGCGAAGGCCCTTGGCCTTAAAGGGTTTTATTTCGAACTTATCGAAATGTTAACCCATCGTAGTTCGATCAAGGTCAAACTCTTCTTCTTTGGCGAAGGCCCTGGGCCTTAAAGGGTGTTATTTCGAATTTATCAAAATGATAACCCGTCGTCGTTCGATCAAGGTCGAACTCTTCTTCTTTGGCGAAGGCCCTTGGCCTTAAAGTGTATTATTTCGAAATTGTCGGAATGTTAACCCGTCACCGTTCGATCAAGGTCGAACTCTTCTTCTTTGGCCAAGGACCTTGGCCTTGGTTTTATTTCAAACTTATCAAAATGTTAACCCATCGTCGTTCGATCAAGGTGGAACTCTTCTTCATTGGTGAAGGTCCTTGACCTTAAAGGGTGTTATTTTGAACTTATTGAAATATTAACCCGTCGTCGTTCGATCAAGGTCAAACTATTCTTTATTGGCCATGGTCCTTGGCCTTAAAGGGTGTTATTTCGAACTTGTTGAAATATTAACCCGTCGTCGTTCGATCAAGGTGGAACTCTTCTTCTTTGGCGAAGGACCTTGGCCATAAAGGGCGTTATTTCGAACTTATCAAAATGTTAACCCGTCGTTGTTCGATCAAGGTCGAACTCTTTTTCTTTGGAGAAGGCCCTTGGCCTTAAAGGGTGTTATTTCTAACTTGTATAAATATTAACCCGTCATCGTTCGATCAAGGTGGAACTCTTCTTCTTTGGCGAAGGCCCTTGGCCATAACAGATGTTATTTCGAACTTATCGAAATGTTAACCCGTCGTCGTTCGATCAAGGTGGAACTCTTCTTCTTTGGCGAAGGCCCTTGGATTTAAAGGGCGTTCTTTCGAACTTATCAAAATGTTAACCCGTCGTCGTTCGATCAAGGTCGAACTCTTCTTCTTTGGAGAAGGCCCTTGGCCTTAAAGGTTGTTATTTCTAACTTGTAGAAATATTAACCCGTCGTCGTACGATCAAGGTCAAACTCTTCTTCTTTGGCGAAGTCCCTTGGCGTTAAAGGGTGTCTTTTTGAAGTTATCGAAATGTTAACCCGTCGTCATTCGATCAAGGTCGAACTCTTCTTCTTAGACGAAAGCCCTTGTCCTTAAGGTGGTTATTTCGAACTTGTTGAAATATTAACCCGTCGTCGTTCGATCAAGGTCGAACTCTCCTTTTTTGGAAAAGGCCCTTGGCCTTAAAGTGTATTATTTCGAACTTGTCGAAATATTAACCCGTCATAGTTCGATCAAGGTCGAACACTTCTTCTTTGGCGCAGGCCTTGGCCTTAAAGTGTATTATTTCGAACTTGTCGAAATATTAACCCGTCGTCGTTCGATCAAGGTCGAACACTTTCTTCTTTGGCGAAGGCCTTGGCCTTAAAGTGTATTATTTCGAACTTGTCGAAAAGTTAACCCGTCGTCGTTCGATCAAGGTAGAACTCTTCTTCTTTGGCGAAGGCCCTTGGCCTTAAAGTGTGTTATTTTGAACTTATCGACATCTTAACCCATCGTCGTTCGTTCAAGGTTGAACTCTTCTTCTTTGGCGAAGGCCCTTGGCCTTAAAGGGTGTTATTTAAAACTTATCAAAATGTTAACCCATCGTCGTTCGATCAAGGTCGAACTCTTATTTATTGGCCATGGCCCTTGGCCTTAAAGGGTGTTATTTCGAACTTGTTGAAATATTAACCCGTCGTCGTTCGATCAAGGTGGAACTCTTCTTATTTGGCGAAGGCCCATGGCCATAACGGATGTTATTTAGAACTTATCGAAATGTTAACCCGTCGTCGTTCGATCAAGGTCGAACTCTTCATCTTTAGCGAAGGCCCTTGGCCTTTATGGGCGTTATTTCGAACTTATCAAAATGTTAACCCATCGTTCGATCAAGGTCGAACTCTTCTTCTTTGGAGAAGGCCCTTGGCCTTAAAGGGTGTTATTTCTAACTTGTAGAAATATTAACCCGTCGTCGTACGATCAAGGTTGAACTCTTTTTCTTTGGCGAAGGCCCTTGGCGTTAAAGGGTGTCTTTTCGAAGTTATCAAAATGTTAACCCGTCGTCATTCGATCAAGGTCGAACTCTTCTTCTTAGACGAAGGCCCTTGTCTTTAAGGTTGTTATTTCGAACTTATCGAAATGTTAACCCGTTGTCGTTCGATCAAGGTCGAACTCATCTTCTTTGGCGAAGGCACTTAGCCTTTAAGGGTTTTATTTCGAACTTATTGAAATGTTAACCCGTCGTCGTTCGATCAAGGTCGAACTCTTCTTACTTGGCGAAGGCCCTAGGCCTTAAAGGGTGTTATTTCGAATTTATCAAAATGATAACCCGTCGTCGTTCGATCAAGGTCGAACTCTTCTTCTTTGGCGAAGGCCCTTGGCCTTAAAGTGTATTATTTCGAAATTGTCGGAATGTTAACCCGTCACCGTTCGATCAAGGTCGAACTCTTCTTCTTTGGCCAAGGACCTTGGCCTTAAAGGGTTTTATTTCAAACTTATCAAAATGTTAACCCATCGTCGTTCGATCAAGGTGGAACTCTTCTTCATTGGCGAAGGCCCTTGGCCTTAAAGGGTGTTATTTTGAACTTATTGAAATATTAACCCGTCGTCGTTCGATCAAGGTCGAACTCTTCTTTATTGGCCATGGCCCTTGGCCTTAAAGGGTGTTATTTCGAACTTGTTGAAATATTAACCCGTCGTCGTTCGATCAAGGTGGAACTCTTCTTCTTTGGCGAAGGCCCTTGGCCATAAAGGATGTTATTTCGAACTTATCGAAATGTTAACCCGTAGTTGTTCGATCAAGGTCGAACTCTTCTTCATTGGCGAAGGCCCTTGGCCTTAAAGGGCGTTATTTCGAACTTATCAAAATGTTAACCCGTCGTTGTTCGATCAAGGTCGAACTCTTCTTCTTTGGAGAAGGCCCTTGGCATTAAAGGGTGTTATTTCTAACTTGTATAAATATTAACCCGTCGTCGTTCGATCAAGGTGGAACTCTTCTTCTTTTGCGAAGGCCCTTGGCCATAAAGGATGTTATTTCGAACTTATCGAAATGTTAACCCGTCGTCGTTCGATGAAGGTCAAACTCTTCTTCATTGGCGAAGGCCCTTGTCCTTAAAGGGCGTTATTTCGAACTTATCAAAATGTTAACCCGTCGTTGTTCGATCAAGGTCGAACTCTTCTTCTTTGGAGAAGGCCCTTGGCCTTAAAGGGTGTTATTTCTAACTTGTATAAATATTAACCCGTCATCGTTCGATCAAGGTGGAACTCTTCTTCTTTGGCGAAGTCCCCTGGCCATAAAGGATGTTATTTCAAACTTATCGAAATGTTAACCCATCATCGTTCGATCAAGGTCGAACTCTTCTTCTTTGGCGAAGGCCCTTGGCCTTTAAGGGCGTTCTTTCGAACTTATCAAAATGTTAACCCGTCGTCGTTCGATCAAGGTCGAACTCTTCTTCTTTGGAGAAGGCCCTTGGCCTTAAAGGGTGTTATTTCTAACCTGTAGAAATATTAACCCGTCGTCGTACGATCAAGGTCGAACTCTTCTTCTTTGGCGAAGGCCCTTGGCGTTAAAGGGTGTCTTTTCGATGTTATCGAAATGTTAACCCGTCGTCATTCGATCAAGGTCGAACTCTTCTTCTTAGACGAAAGCCCTTGTCCTTAAGGTGGTTATTTCGAACATATCGAAATGTTAACCCGTCGTCGTTCGATCAAGGTCGAACTCTCCTTTTTTGGAAAAGGCCCTTGCCCTTAAAGTGTATTATTTCGAACTTTTCGAAATATTAACCCGTCGTCGTTCGATCAAGGTCGAACACTTCTTCTTTGGCGCAGGCCTTGGCCTTAAAGTGTATTATTTCGAACTTATCGACATCTTAACCCATCGTCGTTCGTTCAAGGTTGAACTCTTCTTCTTTGGCGAAGGCCCTTGGCCTTAAAGGGTGTTATTTAAAACTTATCAAAATGTTAACCCATCGTCGTTCGATCAAGGTCGAACTCTTATTTATTGGCCATGGCCCTTGGCCTTAAAGGGTGTTATTTCGAACTTGTTGAAATATTAACCCGTCGTCGTTCGATCAAGGTGGAACTCTTCTTATTTGGCGAAGGCCCATGGCCATAACGGATGTTATTTCGAACTTATCGAAATGTTAACCCGTCGTCGTTCGATCAAGGTCGAACTCTTCATCTTTAGCGAAGGCCCTTGGCCTTTATGGGCGTTATTTCGAACTTATCAAAATGTTAACCCGTCGTTCGATCAAGGTCGAACTCTTCTTCTTTGGAGAAGGCCCTTGGCCTTAAAGGGTGTTATTTCTAACTTGTAGAAATATTAACCCGTCGTCGTACGATCAAGGTTGAACTCTTTTTCTTTGGCGAAGGCCCTTGGCGTTAAAGGGTGTCTTTTCGAAGTTATCAAAATGTTAACCCGTCGTCATTCGATCAAGGTCGAACTCTTCTTCTTAGACGAAGGCCCTTGTCTTTAAGGTTGTTATTTCGAACTTATCGAAATGTTAACCCGTTGTCGTTCGATCAAGGTCGAACTCTTCTTCTTTGGTGAAGGCCCTTGGCCTTAAAGTGTATTATTTCGATCTTATCAAAATGTTAACCCGTCGTCGTTCGATCAAGGTCGAACTCTCCTTCTTTGTCGAAGGCCCTTGGCCTTAAAGTGAATTATTTCGAACTTGTCGAAATATTAACCCGTCATCGTTCGATCAAGGTCGAACACTTCTTATTTGGCGAAGGCCTTGGCCTTAAAGTGTATTATTTCGAACTTGTCGAAAAGTTAACCCGTCGTCGTTCGATCAAGGTAGAACTCTTCTTTTTTGGAGAAGGCCCATGGCCTTAAAGTGTGTTATTTTGAACTTATCGACATCTTAACCCGTCGTCGTTCGTTGAAGGTTGAACTCTTCTTCTTTGGCGAAGGCACTTATCCTTAAAGGGTGTTATTTTGAACTTGTCAAAATGTTAACCGGTCGTCATTCTATCAAGGTCGAACTTTTCTTCTTTGGCGAAGGTCCTTGTCCTTAAAGGGTGTTATTTTAAATTTATCAAAATGTTAACCCGTCGTCGTTCGATCAAGGTCGAACTCTTCTTCTCTGGCGAAGGCCCTTGGCCTTAAAGTGTATTATTTCGAAATTGTCGGAATGTTAACCCGTCACCGTTCGATCAAGGTCGAACTCTTCTTCTTTGGCCAAGGACCTTGGCCTTAAAGGGTTTTATTTCAAACTTATCAAAATGTTAACCCATCGTCGTTCGATCAAGGTAGTACTCTTCTTCATTGGCGAAGGCCCTTGGCCTTAAAGTGTGTTATTTTGAACTTATTGAAATATTAACCCGTCGTCGTTCGATCAAGGTCGAACTCTTCTTCTTTGGCGAAGGCCCTTGGCCTTAAAGTGTATTATTTCAAAATTGTCGGAATGTTAACCCGTCACCGTTCGATCAAGGTCGAACTCTTCTTCTTTGGCCAAGGACCTTGGCCTTAAAGGGTTTTATTTCAAACTTATCAAAATGTTAACCCATCGTCGTTCGATCAAGGTGGAACTCTTCTTCATTGGCGAAGGCCCTTGGCCTTAAAGGGTGTTATTTTGAACTTATTGAAATATTAACCCGTCGTCGTTCGATCAAGGTCGAACTCTTCTTTATTGGCCATGGCCCTTGGCCTTAAAGGGTGTTATTTCGAACTTGTTGAAATATTAACCCGTCGTCGTTCGATCAAGGTGGAACTCTTTTTCTTTGGCGAAGGACCTTGGCCATAAAGGATGTTATTTTGAACTTATCGAAATGTTAACCCGTCGTTGTTCGATCAAGGTCGAACTTTTCTTCATTGGCGAAGGCCCTTGGCCTTAAAGGGCGTTATTTCGAACTTATCAAAATGTTAACCCGTCGTTGTTCGATCAAGGTCGAACTCTTCTTCTTTGGAGAAGGCCCTTGGCATTAAAGGGTGTTATTTCTAACTTGTATAAATATTAACCCGTCGTCGTTCGATCAAGGTGGAACTCTTCTTCTTTTGCGAAGGCCCTTGGCCATAAAGGATGTTATTTCGAACTTATCGAAATGTTAACCCTTCGTCGTTCGATCAAGGTCAAACTCTTCTTCATTGGCGAAGGTCCTTGGCCTTAAAGGGCGTTATTTCGAACTTATCAAAATGTTAACCCGTCGTTGTTCGATCAAGGTCGAACTCTTCTTCTTTGGAGAAGGCCCGTGGCCTTAAAGGGTGTTATTTCTAACTTGTATAAATATTAACCCGTCATCGTTCAATCAAGGTGGAACTCTTCTTCTTTGGCGAAGTCCCCTGGCCATAAAGGATGTTATTTCAAACTTATCGAAATGTTAACCCATCATCGTTCGATCAAGGTCGAACTCTTCTTCTTTGGCGAAGGCCCTTGGCCTTTAAGGGCGTTCTTTCGAACTTATCAAAATGTTAACCCGTCGTCGTTCGATCAAGGTCGAACTCTTCTTCTTTGGAGAAGGCCCTTGGCCTTAAAGGGTGTTATTTCTAACCTGTAGAAATATTAACCCGTCGTCGTACGATCAAGGTCGAACTCTTCTTCTTTGGCGAAGGCCCTTGGCGTTAAAGGGTGTCTTTTCGAAGTTATCGAAATGTTAACCCGTCGTCATTCGATCAAGGTCGAACTCTTCTTCTTAGACGAAAGCCCTTGTCCTTAAGGTGGTTATTTCGAACTTATCGAAATGTTAACCCGTCGTCGTTCGATCAAGGTCGAACTCTCCTTTTTTGGAAAAGGCCCTTGCCCTTAAAGTGTATTATTTCGAAATTTTCGAAATATTAACCCGTCGTCGTTCGATCAAGGTCGAACACTTCTTCTTTGGCGCAGGCCTTGACCTTAAAGTGTATTATTTCGAACTTATCGACATCTTAACCCATCGTCGTTCGTTCAAGGTTGAACTCTTCTTCTTTGGCGAAGGCCCTTGGCCTTAAAGGGTGTTATTTAATATCAAAATGTTAACCAATCGTCGTTCGATCAAGGTCGAACTCTTATTTATTGGCCATGGCCCTTGGCCTTAAAGGGTGTTATTTCGAACTTGTTGAAATATTAACCCGTCGTCGTTCGATCAAGGTGGAACTCTTCTTATTTGGCGAAGGCCCACGGCCATAACGGATGTTATTTCGAACTTATCGAAATGTTAACCCGTCGTCGTTCGATCAAGGTCGAACTCTTCATCTTTAGCGAAGGCCCTTGGCCTTTATGGGCGTTATTTCGAACTTATCAAAATGTTAACCCGTCGTTCGATCAAGGTCGAACTCTTCTTCTTTGGAGAAGGCCCTTGGCCTTAAAGGGTGTTATTTCTAACTTGTAGAAATATTAACCCGTCGTCGTACGATCAAGGTTGAACTCTTTTTCTTTGGCGAAGTCCCTTGGCGTTAAAGGGTGTCTTTTCGAAGTTATCAAAATGTTAACCCGTCGTCATTCGATCAAGGTCGAACTCTTCTTCTTAGACGAAGGCCCTTGTCTTTAAGGTTGTTATTTCGAACTTATCGAAATGTTAACCCGTTGTCGTTCTATCAAGGCCGAACTCTTCTTCTTTGGTGAAGGCCCTTGGCCTTAAAGTGTATTATTTCGATCTTATCGAAATGTTAACCCGTCGTCGTTCGATCAAGGTCGAACTCTCCTTCTTTGTCGAAGGCCCTTGGCCTTAAAGTGTATTATTTCGAACTTGTCGAAATATTAACCCGTCATCGTTCGATCAAGGTCGAACACTTCTTATTTGGCGAAGGCCTTGGCCTTAAAGTGTATTATTTCGAACTTGTCGAAAAGTTAACCCGTCGTCGTTCGATCAAGGTAGAACTCTTCTTCTTTGGCGAAGGCCCTTGGCCTTAAAGTGTGTTATTTTGAACTTATCGACATCTTAACCCGTCGTCGTTCGTTCAAGGTTGAACTCTTCTTCTTTGGCGAAGGCACTTAGCCTTAAAGGGTGTTATTTTGAACTTGTCAAAATGTTAACCGGTCGTCATTCTATCAAGGTCGAACTTTTCTTCTTTGGCGAAGGTCCTTGTCCTTAAAGGGTGTTATTTTAAATTTATCAAAATGTTAAACCGTCGTCGTTCGATCAAGGTCGAACTCTTCTTCTCTGGCGAAGGCCCTTGGCCTTAAAGTTTATTATTTCGAAATTGTCGGAATGTTAACCCGTCACCGTTCGATCAAGGTCGAACTCTTCTTCTTTGGCCAAGGACCTTGGCCTTAAAGGGTTTTATTTCAAACTTATCAAAATGTTAACCCATCGTCGTTCGATCAAGGTGGAACTCTTCTTCATTGGCGAAGGCCCTTGGCCTTAAAGGGTGTTATTTTGAACTTATTGAAATATTAACCCGTCGTCGTTCGATCAAGGTCGAACTCTTCTTTATTGGCCATGGCCCTTGGCCTTAAAGGGTGTTATTTCGAACTTGTTGAAATATTAACCCGTCATCGTTCGATCAAGGTGGAACTCTTCTTTTTTGGCGAAGGCCCTTGGCCATAAAGGATGTTATTTCGAACTTATCGAAATGTTAACCCGTCGTTGTTCGATCAAGGTGGAACTCTTCTTTTTTGGCGAAGGCCCTTGGCCATAAAGGATGTTATTTCGAACTTATCGAAATGTTAACCCGTCGTTGTTCGATCAAGGTCGAACTCTTCTTCATTGGCGAAGGCCCTTGGCCTTAAAGGGCGTTATTTCGAACTTATCAAAATGTTAACCCGTCGTTGTTCGATCAAGGTCGAACTCTTCTTCTTTGGAGAAGGCCCTTGGCATTAAAGGGTGTTATTTCTAACTTGTATAAATATTAACCCGTCGTCGTTCGATCAAGGTGGAACTCTTCTTCTTTGGCGAAGGCCCTTGGCCATAAAGGATGTTATTTCGAACTTATCAAAATGTTAACCCGTCGTTGTTCGATCAAGGTCGAACTCTTCTTCTTTGGAGAAGGCCCTTGGCCTTAAAGGGTGTTATTTCTAACTTGTATAAATATTAACCCGTCATCGTTCGATCAAGGTGGAGCTCTTCTTCTTTGGCGAAGTCCCCTGGTCATAAAGGATGTTATTTCAAACTTATCGAAATGTTAACCCATCATCGTTCGATCAAGGTCGAACTCTTCTTCTTTGGCGAAGGCCCTTGGCCTTTAAGGGCGTTCTTTCGAACTTATCAAAATGTTAACCCGTCGTCGTTCGATCAAGGTCGAACTCTTCTTCTTTGGAGAAGGACCTTGGCCTTAAAGGGTGTTATTTCTAACCTGTAGAAATATTAACCCGTCGTCGTACGATCAAGGTCGAACTCTTCTTCTTTGGCGAAGGCCCTTGGCATTAAAGGGTGTCTTTTCGAAGTTATCGAAATGTTAACCCGTCGTCATTCGATCAAGGTCGAACTCTTCTTCTTAGACGAAAGCCCTTGTCCTTTAGGTGGCTATTTCGAACTTATCGAAATGTTAACCTGTCGTCGTTCGATCAAGGTCGAACTCTCCTTTTTTGGAAAAGGCCCTTGCCCTTAAAGTGTATTATTTCGAACTTTTCGAAATATTAACCCGTCGTCGTTCGATCAAGGTCGAACACTTCTTCTTTGGCGCAGGCCTTGGCCTTAAAGTGTATTATTTCGAACTTGTCGAAATATTAACCCGTCGTCGTTCGATCAAGGTCGAACACTTCTTCTTTGGTGAAGGCCTTGGCCTTAAAGTGTATTATTTCGAACTTGTCGAAAAGTTAACCCGTCGTCGTTCGATCAAGGTAGAACTCTTCTTCTTTGGCGAAGGCCCTTGGCCTTAAAGTGTGTTATTTTGAACTTATCGACATCTTAACCCATCGTTGTTCGTTCAAGGTTGAACTCTTCTTCTTTGGCGAAGGCCTTGGCCTTAAAGTGCATTATTTCGAACTTGTCGAAAAGTTAACCCGTCGTCATTCGATCAAGGTAGAACTCTTCTTCTTTGGCGAAGGCCCTTGGCCTTAAAGTGTGTTATTTTGAACTTATCGACATCTTAACCCATCGTTGTTCGTTCAAGGTTGAACTCTTCTTCTTTGGCGAAGGCCCTTGGCCTTAAAGGGTGTTATTTCGAACTTATCAAAATGTTAACCCATCGTCGTTCGATCAAGGTCGAACTCTTATTTATTGGCCATGGCCCTTGGCCTTAAAGGGTGTTATTTCGAACTTGTTGAAATATTAACCCGTCGTCGTTCGATCAAGGTGGAACTCTTCTTCTTTGGCGAAGGCCCTTGGCCATAACGGATGTTATTTCGAACTTATCAAAATGTTAACCCGTCGTCGTTCGATCAAGGTGGAACTCTTCTTCTTTGGCGAAGGCCCTTGGCCTTTATGGGCGTTATTTCGAACTTATCAAAATGTTAACCCGTCGTCGTTCGATCAAGGTCGAACTCTTCTTCTTTGGAGAAGGCCCTTGGCCTTAAAGGGTGTTATTTCTAACTTGTAGAAATATTAACCCGTTGTCGTACGATCAAGGTTGAACTCTTTTTCTTTGGAGAAGGCCCTTGGTGTTAAAGGGTGTCTTTTCGAAGTTATCAAAATGTTAACCCGTCGTCATTCGATCAAGGTCGAACTCTTCTTCTTAGACGAAGGCCCTTGTCTTTAAGGTTGTTATTTCGAACTTATCGAAATGTTAACCCGTTGTCGTTCGATCAAGGTCGAACTCTTCTTCTTTGGTGAAGGCCCTTGGCCTTAAAGTGTATTATTTCGAACTTATCGAAATGTTAACTCGTCGTCGTTATATCAAGGTCGAACTCTCCTTCTCTGTCGAAGGCCCTTGGCCTTAAAGTGTATTATTTCGAACTTATCGAAATATTAACCCGTCGTCATTCGATCAAGGTCGAACACTTCTTATTTGGCGAAGGCCTTGGCCTTAAAGTGTATTATTTCGAACTTGTCGAAAAGTTAACCCGTCGTCGTTCGATCAAGGTAGAACTCTTCTTCTTTGGCGAAGGCCCTTGGCCTTAATGTGTGTTATTTTGAACTTATCGACATCTTAACCCGTCGTCGTTTGTTCAAGGTTGAACTCTTCTTCTTTGGCGAAGGCACTTAGCCTTAAAGGGTGTTATTTTGAACTTGTCAAAATGTTAACCGGTCGTCATTCTATCAAGGTCGAACTTTTCTTCTTTGGCGAAGGTCCTTGTCCTTAAAGGGTGTTATTTTAAATTTATCAAAATGTTAACCCGTCGTCGTTTGATCAAGGTCGAACTCTTCTTCTCTGGCGAAGGCCCTTGGCCTTAAAGTGTATTATTTCGAACTTGTCAAAATGTTAACCCGTTGTCGTTCGATCAAGGTCTAACTCTTCTTCTTTGGCGAAGGCCCTTGGCCTTAAAGGGTTTTATTTCGAACTTATCGAAATGTTAACCCATCGTTGTTCGATCAAGGTCAAACTCTTCTTCTTTGGCGAAGGCCCTGGGCCTTAAAGTGTGTTATTTTGAACTTATCGACATCTTAACCCATCATTGTTCGTTCAAGGTTGAACTCTTCTTCTTTGGCGAAGGCCCTTGGCCTTAAAGGGTGTTATTTCGAACTTATCAAAATGTTAACCCATCGTCGTTCGATCAAGGTCGAACTCTTATTTATTGGCCATGGCCCTTGGCCTTAAAGGGTGTTATTTCGAACTTGTTGAAATATTAACCCGTCGTCGTTCGATCAAGGTGGAACTCTTCTTCTTTGGCGAAGGCCCTTGGCCATAACGGATGTTATTTCGAACTTATCAAAATGTTAACCCGTCGTCGTTCGATCAAGGTGGAACTCTTCTTCTTTGGCGAAGGCCCTTGGCCTTTATGGGCGTTATTTCGAACTTATCAAAATGTTAACCCGTCGTCGTTCGATCAAGGTCGAACTCTTCTTCTTTGGAGAAGGCCCTTGGCCTTAAAGGGTGTTATTTCTAACTTGTAGAAATATTAACCCGTTGTCGTACGATCAAGGTTGAACTCTTTTTCTTTGGCGAAGGCCCTTGGTGTTAAAGGGTGTCTTTTCGAAGTTATCAAAATGTTAACCCGTCGTCAATCGATCAAGGTCGAACTCTTCTTCTTAGACGAAGGCCCTTGTCTTTAAGGTTGTTATTTCGAACTTATCGAAATGTTAACCCGTTGTCGTTCGATCAAGGTCGAACTCTTCTTCTTTGGTGAAGGCCCTTGGCCTTAAAGTGTATTATTTCGAACTTATCGAAATGTTAACTCGTCGTCGTTATATCAAGGTCGAACTCTCCTTCTTTGTCGAAGGCCCTTGGCCTTAAAGTGTATTATTTCGAACTTATCGAAATATTAACCCGTCGTCATTCGATCAAGGTCGAACACTTCTTATTTGGCGAAGGCCTTGGCCTTAAAGTGTATTATTTCGAACTTGTCGAAAAGTTAACCCGTCGTCGTTCGATCAAGGTAGAACTCTTCTTCTTTGGCGAAGGCCCTTGGCCTTAAAGTGTGTTATTTTGAACTTATCGACATCTTAACCCGTCGTCGTTCGTTCAAGGTTGAACTCTTCTTCTTTGGCGAAGGCACTTAGCCTTAAAGGGTGTTATTTTGAACTTGTCAAAATGTTAACCGGTCGTCATTCTATCAAGGTCGAACTTTTCTTCTTTGGCGAAGGTCCTTGTCCTTAAAGGGTGTTATTTTAAATTTATCAAAATGTTAACCCGTCGTCGTTTGATCAAGGTCGAACTCTTCTTCTTTGGTGAAGGCCCTTGGCCTTAAAGTGTATTATTTCGAACTTATCGAAATGTTAACTCGTCGTCGTTATATCAAGGTCGAACTCTCCTTCTTTGTCGAAGGCCCTTGGCCTTAAAGTGTATTATTTCGAACTTATCGAAATATTAACCCGTCGTCATTCGATCAAGGTCGAACACTTCTTATTTGGCGATGGCCTTGGCCTTAAAGTGTATTATTTCGAACTTGTCGAAAAGTTAACCCGTCGTCGTTCGATCAAGGTAGAACTCTTCTTCTTTGGCGAAGGCCCTTGGCCTTAATGTGTGTTATTTTGAACTTATCGACATCTTAACCCGTCGTCGTTCGTTCAAGGTTGAACTCTTCTTCTTTGGCGAAGGCACTTAGCCTTAAAGGGTGTTATTTTGAACTTGTCAAAATGTTAACCGGTCGTCATTCTATCAAGGTCGAACTTTTCTTCTTTGGCGAAGGTCCTTGTCCTTAAAGGGTGTTATTTTAAATTTATCAAAATGTTAACCCGTCGTCGTTTGATCAAGGTCGAACTCTTCTTCTCTGGCGAAGGCCCTTGGCCTTAAAGTGTATTATTTCGAACTTATCGAAATGTTAACTCGTCGTCGTTATATCAAGGTCGAACTCTCCTTCTTTGTCGAAGGCCCTTGGCCTTAAAGTGTATTATTTCGAACTTATCGAAATATTAACCCGTCGTCATTCGATCAAGGTCGAACACTTCTTATTTGGCGAAGGCCTTGGCCTTAAAGTGTATTATTTCGAACTTGTCGAAAAGTTAACCCGTCGTCGTTCGATCAAGGTAGAACTCTTCTTCTTTGGCGAAGGCCCTTGGCCTTAATGTGTGTTATTTTGAACTTATCGACATCTTAACCCGTCGTCGTTCGTTCAAGGTCGAACTCTTATTTATTGGCCATGGCCCTTGGCCTTAAAGGGTGTTATTTCGAACTTGTTGAAATATTAACCCGTCGTCGTTCGATCAAGGTAGAACTCTTCTTCTTTGGCGAAGGCCCTTGGCCATAACGGATGTTATTTCGAACTTATCAAAATGTTAACCCGTCGTCGTTCGATCAAGGTGGAACTCTTCTTCTTTGGCGAAGGCCCTTGGCCTTTATGGGCGTTATTTCGAACATATCAAAATGTTAACCCGTCGTCGTTCGATCAAGGTCGAACTCTTCTTCTTTGGAGAAGGCCCTTGGCCTTAAAGGGTGTTATTTCTAACTTGTAGAAATATTAACCCGTTGTCGTACGATCAAGGTTGAACTCTTTTTCTTTGGCAAAGGCCCTTGGTGTTAAAGGGTGTCTTTTTGAAGTTATCAAAATGTTAACCCGTCGTCATTCGATCAAGGTCGAACTCTTCTTCTTAGACGAAGGCCCTTGTCTTTAAGGTTGTTATTTCGAACTTATCGAAATGTTAACCCGTTGTCGTTCGATCAAGGTCGAACTCTTCTTCTTTGGTGAAGGCCCTTGGCCTTAAAGTGTATTATTTCGAACTTATCGAAATGTTAACTCGTCGTCGTTATATCAAGGTCGAACTCTCCTTCTTTGTCGAAGGCCCTTGGCCTTAAAGTGTATTATTTCGAACTTATCGAAATATTAACCCGTTGTCATTCGATCAAGGTCGAACACTTCTTATTTGGCGAAGGCCTTGGCCTTAAAGTGTATTATTTCGAACTTGTCGAAAAGTTAACCCGTCGTCGTTCGATCAAGGTAGAACTCTTCTTCTTTGGCGAAGGCCCTTGGCCTTAAAGTGTGTTATTTTGAACTTATCGACATCTTAACCCGTCGTCGTTCGTTCAAGGTTGAACTCTTCTTCTTTGGCGAAGGCACTTAGCCTTAAAGGGTGTTATTTTGAACTTGTCAAAATGTTAACCGGTCGTCATTCTATCAAGGTCGAACTTTTCTTCTTTGGCGAAGGTCCTTGTCCTTAAAGGGTGTTATTTTAAATTTATCAAAATGTTAACCCGTCGTCGTTTGATCAAGGTCGAACTCTTCTTCTCTGGCGAAGGCCCTTGGCCTTAAAGTGTATTATTTCGAACTTGTCAAAATGTTAACCCGTTGTCGTTCGATCAAGGTCTAACTCTTCTTCTTTGGCGAAGGCCCTTGGCCTTAAAGGGTTTTATTTCGAACTTATCGAAATGTCAACCCGTCGTCATTCGATCAAGGTCAAACTCTTCTTCTTTGGCGAAGGCCCTGGGCCTTAAAGGGTGTTATTTCGAATTTATCAAAATGATAACCCGTCGTCGTTCGATGAAGGTCGAACTCTTCTTCTTTGGCGAAGGCCCTTGGCCTTAAAGTGTATTATTTCAAAATTGTCGGAATGTTAACTCATTACCGTTCGATCAAGGTCGAACTCTTCTTCTTTGGCCAAGGACCTTGGCCTTAAAGGGTTTTATTTCAAACTTATAAAAATGTTAACCCATCGTCGTTCGATCAAGGTGGAACTCTTCTTCATTGGCGAAGGCCCTTGGCCTTAAAGGGTGTTATTTTGAACTTATTGAAATATTAACCTGTCGTCGTTCGATCAAGGTCGAACTCTTCTTTATTGGCCATGGCCCTTGGCCTTAAAGGGTGTTATTTCGAACTTGTTTAAATATTAACCCGTCGTCGTTCGATCAAGGTGGAACTCTTCTTCTTTGGCGAAGGCCCTTGGCCATAAAGGATGTTATTTCGAACTTATCGAAATGTTAACCCGTCGTTGTTCGATCAAGGTCGAACTCTTCTTCATTGGCGAAGGCCCTTGGCCTTAAAGGGCATTATTTCGAACTTATCAAAATGTTAACCCGTCGTTGTTCAATCAAGGTCGAACTCTTCTTCTTTGGAGAAGGCCCTTGGCTTTAAAGGGTGTTATTTCTAACCTGTATAAATATTACCCCGTCATCGTTCGATCAAGGTGGAACTCTTCTTCTTTGGCGAAGTCCCTTGGCCATAAAGGATGTTATTTCAAACTTATCGAAATGTTAACCCGTCGTCGTTCGATCAAGGTCGAACTCTTCTTCTTTGGCGAAGGCCCTTGGCCTTAAAGGGCGTTCTTTCGAACTTATCAAAATGTTAACCCGTCGTCGTTCGATCAAGGTCGAACTCTTCTTCTTTGGAGAAGGCCCTTGGCCTTAAAGGGTGTTATTTCTAACTTGTAGAAATATTAACCCGTCGTCGTACGATCAAGGTAAAACTCTTCTTCTTTGGCGAAGGCCGTTGGCGTTAAAGGGTGTCTTTTCGAAGTTATCGAAATAATAACCCGTCGTCATTCGATCAAGGTCGAACTCTTCTTATTAGACGAAAGCCCTTGTCCTTAAGGTGGTTATTTCGAACTTATCGAAATGTTAACCCGTCGTCGTTCGATCAAGGTCGAACTCTCCTTTTTCGGAAAAGGCCCATGGCCTTAAAGTGTATTATTTCGAACTTGTCGAAATATTAACCCGTCGTCGTTCGATCAAGGTCGAACACTTCTTCTTTGGCGCAGGCCTTGGCCTTAAAGTGTATTATTTCGAACTTGTCGAAATATTAACCCGTCGTCGTTCGATCAAGGTCGAACACTTCTTCTTTGGCGAAGGCCTTGGCCTTAAAGTGTATTATTTCGAACTTGTCGAAAAGTTAACCCGTCGTCGTTCGATCAAGGTAGAACTCTTCTTCTTTGGAGAAGGTCCTTGGCCTTAAAGTGTGTTATTTTGAACTTATCGACATCTTAACCCATCGTCGTTCGTTCAAGGTTGAACTCTTCTTCTTTGGCGAAGGCCCTTAGCCTTAAAGGATGTTATTTTGAACATTTCAAAATGTTAACCGGTCATCATTCGATCAAGGTCGAACTCTTCTTCTTTGGTAAAGGTCCTTGGACTTAAAGGGTGTTATTTTAAATTTATTAAAATGTTAACCCATCGTCGTTCGATCAAGGTCGAACTCTTCTTCTTTGAAAAAGGCCCTTGGTCTTAAAGTGTGTTATTTCGAACTTGTCGGAATGTTAACCCATCGTCATTCGATCAAGGTCGAACTCTTCTTCTTTGGCGAAGGCCCTTGGCCTTTAAGGGTTTTATTTCAAACTTATCGAAATGTTAACCCATCGTCGTTCGATCATGGTCGAAATCTTCTTCTTTGGGGAAGGCCCTTGGGCTTAAAGGGTGTTATTTCAAACTTATCTAAATGTTAACCCGTCGTCGTTCGATCAAGGTCGAACTCTTCTTTATTGGCCATGGCCCTTGGCCTAAAAGGATGTTATTTAGAACTTGTTGAAATATTAACCCGCCGTCGTTCGATCAAGGTGGAACTCTTCTTCTTTGGCGAAGGCCCTTGGCCATAAAGGATGTTATTTCGAACTTATCGAAATATTAACCCGTCGTCGTTCGATCAAGGTCGAACTCTTCTTCTTTGGCGAAGGCCCTTGGCCTTAAAGGGCGTTATTTCGAACTTATCAAAATGTTAACCCGTCGTCATTCGATCAAGGAGGAACTCTTCTTCTTCGGAGAAGGCCCTTGGACTTAAAGGGTGTTATTTCTAACTTGTAGAAATATTAACCCGTCGTCGTACGATCGAGGTCGAACTCTTTTTATTTGGCGAAGGCCCTTGGCGTTAAAGGGTGTCTTTTCGAAGTTATCAAAATGTTAACTCATCGTCATCGATCAAGGTCGAACTCTTCTTCTTAGACGAAGGCCCTTGTCTTTAAGGTTGTTATTTCAAACTTATTGAAATGTTAATCCGTCGTCATTCGATTAAGGTCGAACTCTTCTTCTTTGGTGAAGGCCCTTGGCCTAAAAGTGTATTATTTCGAACTTGTCAAAATGTTAACCTGTCGTCGTTCGATCAAGGTCAAACTCTCCTTCTTTGGTGAAGGCCCTTGGCCTTAAAGTGTATTATTTCGAATTTGTCGAAATATTAACCCGTCGTCGTTCGATCAAGGTCGAACACTTCTTCTTTGGCGAAGGACTTGGCCTTAAAGTGTATTATTTCGAACTTGTCGAAAAGTTAACCCGTCGTCGTTCAATGAAGGTAAAACTCTTCTTCTTTGGCGAAGTCCCTTGGCCTTAAAGTGTGTTATTTTGAACTTATCGACATCTTAACCCATCATCGTTCGTTCAAGGTTGAACTCTTCCTCTTTGGCGAAGGCCCTTAGCCTTAAAGGGTTTTATTTTGAACTTGTCAAAATGTTAACCGGTCATCATTCGATCAAGGTCGAATTCTTCTTCTTTGGCGAAGGTCCTTGGCCTTAAAGGGTGTTATTTTAAATTTATCAAAATGTTAACCCGTCGTCGTTCGATCAAGGTCAAACTCTTCTTCTTTGGCGAAGGCCCTTGGCCTTAAAGTGTATTATTTCGATCTTGTCGGAATATTAACCCGTCGTCGTTCGATAAAGGTCGAACACTTCTTATTTGGTGAAGGCCTTGGCCTTAAAGTGTATTTTTTCGAACTTGTCGAAAAGTTAACCCGTCGTCGTTCGATCAAGGTAGAACTCTTCTTCTTTGGCGAAGGCCCTTGGCCTAAAAGTGTGTTATTTTGAACTTATCGACATCTTAACCCATCGTCGTTCGTTCAAGGTTGAACTCTTCTTCTTTGGCGAAGGCCCTTAGCCTTAAAGGGTGTTATATTGAACTTGTCAAAATGTTAACCGGTCGTCATTCGATCAAGGTCGAACTCTTCTTCTTTAGCGAAGGTCCTTGGCCTTAAAGGGTGTTATTTCGAACTTATCAAAATGTTAACCCATCGTCGTTCGATCAAGGTCGAACTCTTATTTATTGGCCATGGCCCTTGGCCTTAAAGGGTGTTATTTCGAACTTGTTGAAATATTAACCCGTCGTCGTTCGATCAAGGTGGAACTCTTCTTATTTGGCGAAGGCCCTTGGCCATAACGGATGTTATTTCGAACTTATCGAAATGTTAACCCGTCGTCGTTCGATCAAGGTCGAACTCTTCATCTTTGTTGAAGGCCCTTGGCCTTTATGGGCTTTATTTCGAACTTATCAAAATGTTAACCCGTCGTTCGATCAAGGTCGAACTCTTCTTCTTTGGAGAAGGCCTTGGACTTAAAGGGTGTTATTTCTAACTTGTAGAAATATTAACCCGTCGTCGTACGATCAAGGTTGAACTCTTTTTCTTTGGCGAAGGCCCTTGGCGTTAAAGGGTGTCTTTTCGAAGTTATCAAAATGTTAACATGTCGTCATTCGATCAAGGTCGAACTCTTCTTCTTAGACGAAGGCCCTTGTCTTTAAGGTTGTTATTTCGAACTTATCGAAATGTTAACCCGTTGTCGTTCGATCAAGGTCGAACTCTTCTTCTTTGGTGAAGGCCCTTGGCCTTAAAGTGTATTATTTCGAACTTATCGAAATGTTAACCCGTCGTCGTTCGATCAAGGTCGAACTCTCCTTCTTTGTCGAAGGCCCTTGGCCTTAAAGTGTATTATTTTGAACTTGTCGAAATATTAACCCGTCATCGTTCGATCAAGGTCGAACACTTCTTATTTGGCGAAGGCCTTGGCCTTAAAGTGTATTATTTCGAAATTGTCGAAAAGTTAACCCGTCGTCGTTCGATCAAGGTAGAACTCTTCTTCTTTTGCGAAGGCCCTTGGCATTAAAGTGTGTTATTTTGAACTTATCGACATCTTAACTCGTCGTCGTTCGTTCAAGGTTGAACTCTTCTTCTTTGGCGAAGGCACTTAGCCTTAAAGGGTGTTATTTTGAACTTGTCAAAATGTTAACCGGTCGTCATTCTATAAAGGTCGATCTTTTCTTCTTTGGCGAAGGTCCTTGTCCTTAAAGGGTGTTATTTTAAATTTATCAAAATGTTAACCCGTCGTCGTTCGATCAAGGTCGAACTCTTCTTCTCTGGCGAAGGCCCTTGGCCTTAACGTGTATTATTTCGAACTTGTCAAAATGTTAACCCGTTGTCGTTCGATCAAGGTCTAACTCTTTTTCTTTGGCGAAGGCCCTTAGCCTTAAAGGGTTTTATTTTGAACTTATTGAAATGTTAACCCATCGTCGTTCGATCAAGGTCAAACTCTTCTTCTTTGGCGAAGGCCCTGGGCCTTAAAGGGTGTTATTTCGAATTTATCAAAATGATAACCCGTCGTCGTTAAATCATGGTCGAACTCTTCTTCTTTGGTGAAGGCCCTTGGACTTAAAGTGTATTATTTCGAACTTGTCAAAATGTTAACCCGTCGTCGTTCGATCAAGGTCAAACTCTCCTTCTTTGGCGAAGGCCCTTGGCCTTAAAGTGTATTATTTCGAAATTGTCGAAAAGTTAACCCGTCGTCGTTCGATCAAGGTAGAACTCTTCTTCTTTGGCGAAGGACCTTGGCCTAAAAGTGTGTTATTTTGAACTTATCGACATCTTAACCCATCGTCGTTCGTTCAAGGTTGAACTCTTCTTCTTTGGCGAAGGCCCTTAGCCTTAAAGGGTGTTATTTTGAACTTGTCAAAATGTTAACCGGTCGTCATTCGATCAAGGTCGAACTCTTCTTCTTTGGCGAAGGTCCTTGGCCTTAAAGGGTGTTATTTCGAACTTATCAAAATGTTAACCCGTCGTCGTTCGATCAAGGTGGAACTCTTCTTATTTGGCGAAGGCCCTTGGCCATAACGGATGTTATTTCGAACTTATCGAAATGTTAACCCGTCGTCGTTCGATCAAGGTCGAACTCTTCATCTTTGTCGAAGGCCCTTGGCCTTTATGGGCTTTATTTCGAACTTATCAAAATGTTAACCCGTCGTTCGATCAAGGTCAAACTCTTCTTCTTTGGAGAAGGCCCTTGGCCTTAAAGGGTGTTATTTCTAACTTGTAGAAATATTAACCCGTCGTCGTACGATCAAGGTTGAACTCTTTTTCTTTGGCGAAGGCCCTTGGCGTTAAAGGGTGTCTTTTCGAAGTTATCAAAAGGTTAACCTGTCGTCATTCGATCAAGGTCGAACTCTTCTTCTTAGACGAAGGCCCTTGTCTTTAAGGTTGTTATTTCGAACTTATCGAAATGTTAACCCGTTGTCGTTCGATCAAGGTCGAACTCTTCTTCTTTGGTGAAGGCCCTTGGCCTTAAAGTGTATTATTTCGAACTTATCGAAATGTTAACCCGTCGTCGTTTGATCAAGGTCGAACTCTCCTTCTTTGTCGAAGGCCCTTGGCCTTAAAGTGTATTATTTCGAACTTGTCGAAATATTAACCCGTCATCATTCGATCAAGGTCGAACACTTCTTATTTGGCGAAGGCCTTGGCCTTAAAGTGTATTATTTCGAAATTGTCGAAAAGTTAACCCGTCGTCGTTCAATCAAGGTAGAACTCTTCTTCTTTGGCGAAGGCCCTTGGCCTTAAAGTGTGTTATTTTGAACTTATCGACATCTTAACCCGTCGTCGATCGTTCAAGGTTGAACTCTTCTTCTTTGGCGAAGGCACTTAGCCTTAAAGGGTGTTATTTTGAACTTGTCAAAATGTTAACCCGTCGTCGTTCGATCAAGGTCGAACTCTTCTTCTCTGGCGAAGGACCTTGGCATTAAAGTGTATTATTTCGAACTTGTCAAAATGTTAACCCGTTGTCGTTCGATCAAGGTCTAACTCGTCTTCTTTGGCGAAGGCCCTTGGCCTTAAAGGGTTTTATTTCGAACTTATCGAAATGTTAACCCATCGTTGTTCAATCAAGGTCAAACTATTCTTCTTTGGCGAAGGCCCTAGGCCTTAAAGGGTGTTATTTCGAATTTATCAAAATGATAACCCGTCGTCGTTCGATCAAGGTCGAACTCTTCTTCTTTGGCGAAGGCCCTTGGCCTTAAAGTGTATTATTTCGAAATTGTCGAAATGTTAACCCGTCACCGTTCGATCAAGGTCGAAATCTTCTTCTTTGGCGAAGGTCCTTGGCCTTAAAGGGTTTTATTTCAAACTTATCAAAATGTTAACCCATCGTCGTTCGATCAAGGTGGAACTCTTCTTTATTGGCCATGGCCCTTGGCCTTAAAGGGTGTTATTTCGAACTTGTTGAAATATTAACCCGTCATCGTTCGATCAAGGTGGAACTCTTCTTCTTTGGCGAAGGCCCTTGGACATAAAGGATGTTATTTCGAACTTATCGAAATGTTAACCCGTCGTCGTTCGATCAAGGTCGAACTCTTCTTCATTGGCGAAGGCCCTTGGCCTTAAAGCGCATTATTTCGAACTTATCAAAATGTTAACCCATCGTCGTTCGATCAAGGTCGAACTCTTCTTTTTTGGAGAAGGCCCTTGGCTTTAAAGGGTGTTATTTCTAACTTGTATAAATATTACCCCGTCATCGTTCGATCAAGGTGGAACTCTTCTTCTTTGGCGAAGTCCCTTGGCCATAAAGGATGTTATTTCAAACTTATCGAAATGTTAACCCATCGTCGTTCGATCAAGGTCGAACTCTTCTTCTTTGGCGAAGGCCCTTGGCCTTAAAGGGCGTTCTTTCGAACTTATCAAAATGTTAACCCGTCGTCGTTCGATCAAGGTCGAACTCTTCTTCTTTGGAGAAGGCCCTTGGCCTTAAAGGGTGTTATTTCTAACTTGTAGAAATATTAACACGTCGTCGTACGATCAAGGTAAAACTCTTCTTCTTTGGCGAAGGCCCTTGGCGTTAAAGGGTGTCTTTTCGAAGTTATCGAAATGTTAACCCGTCGTCATTCGATCAAGGCCAAACTCTTCTTCTTAGACGAAAGACCTTGTCCTTAAGGTGGTTATTTCGAACTTATCGAAATGTTAACCCGTCGTCGTTCGATCAAGGTCGAACTCTCCTTTTTTGGAAAAGGCCCTTGGCCTTAAAGTGTATTATTTCGAACTTGTCGAAATATTAACCCGTCGTCGTTCGATCAAGGTCGAACACTTCTTATTTGGCGCAGGCCTTGGCCTTAAAGTATATTATTTCGAACTTGTCGAAATATTAACCCGTCGTCGTTCGATCAAGGTCGAACACTTCTTCTTTGGCGAAGGCCTTGGCCGTGAAGTGTATTATTTCGAACTTGTCGAAAAGTTAACCCGTCGTCGTTCGATCAAGGTAGAACTCTTCTTCTTTGGCGAAGGTCCTTGGCCTTAAAGTGTGTTATTTTGAACTTATCGACATCTTAACCCATCGTCGTTCGTTCAAGGTTGAACTCTTCTTCTTTGGCGAAGGCCCTTAGCCTTAAAGGATGTTATTTTGAACTTGTCAAAATGTTAACCGGTCATCATTCGATCAAAGGTCGAACTCTTCTTCTTTGGCAAAGGTCCTTGGACTTAAAGGGTGTTATTTTAAATTTATTAAAATGTTAACCCATCATCGTTCGATCAAGGTCGAACTCTTCTTCTTTGAAAAAGTCCCTTGGTCTTAAAGTATATTATTTCGAACTTGTCGGAATGTTAATCCGTCGTCATTCGATCAAGGTCGAACTCTTCTTCTTTGGTGAACGCCCTTCGCCTTAAAGTGTATTATTTCGAACTTGTCAAAATGTTAACCCGTCGTTGTTCGATCAAGGTCAAACTCTCCTTCTTTGGCGAAGGCCCTTGGCATTAAAGTGTATTATTTCGAATTTGTCGAAATATTAACCCGTCGTCGTTCGATCAAGGTCGAACACTTCTTCTTTGGCGAAGGACTTGGCCTTAAAGTGTATTATTTCGAACTTGTCGACATCTTAACCCATCATCGTTCGTTCAAGGTTGAACTCTTCTTCTTTGGCGAAGGCCCTTAGCCTTAAAGGGTGTTATTTTGAACTTGTCAAAATGTTAACCGGTCATCATTCGATCAAGGTCGAACTCTTCTTCTTTGGCGAAGGCCCTTGGCCTTAAAGGGCGTTATTTCGAACTTATCAAAATGTTAACCCTTCGTCATTCGATCAAGGTGGAACTCTTCTTCTTTGGAGAAGGCCCTTGGACTTAAAGGGTGTTATTTCTAACTTGTAGAAATATTAACTCGTCATCGTACGATCAAGGTCGAACTCTTTTTATTTGGCGAAGGCCCTTGGCGTTAAAGGGTGTCTTTTCGAAGTTATCAAAATGTTAGCTCATCGTCATCGATCAAGGTCGAACTCTTCTTCTTAGACGAAGGCCCTTGTCTTTATGGTTGTTATTTCGAACTTATTGAAATGTTAATCCGTCGTCATTCGATCAAGGTCGAACTCTTCTTCTTTGGTGAAGGCCCTTCGCCTTAAAGTGTATTATTTTGAAATTGTCAAAATGTTAACCCGTCGTCGTTCGATCAAGGTCAAACTCTCCTTCTTTGGCGAAGGCCCTTGGCCTTAAAGGGTGTTATTTTAAATTTATTAAAATGTTAACCCATCGTCCTTCAATCAAGGTCGAACTATTCTTCTTTGAAAAAGGCCCTTGGTCTTAAAGTGTATTATTTTGAACTTGTCGGAATGTTTACCCGTCGTCATTCGATCAAGGTCGAACTCTTCTTCTTTGGCGAAGGCCCTTGGCCTTTAAGGGTTTTATTTCAAACTTATCGAAATGTTAACCCATCGTCGTTCGATCATGGTCGAAATCTTCTTCTTTGGTGAAGGCCCTTGGCCTTAAAAGGTGTTATTTCAAACTTATCTAAATGTTAATCCGTCGTCGTTCTATCAAGGTCGAACTCTTCTTTATTGGCCATGGCCCTTGGCCTTAAAGGATGTTATTTAGAACTTGTTGAAATATTAACCCGTCGTCGTTCGATCAAGGTGGAACTCTTCTTCTTTGGCGAAGGCCCTTGGCCATAAAGGATGTTATTTCGAACTTATCGAAATGTTAACCCATCGTCGTTCGATCAAGGTCGAACTCTTCTTCTTTGGCGAAGGCCCTTGGCCTTAAAGGGCGTTATTTCGAACTTATCAAAATGTTAACCCTTCGTCATTCGATCAAGGTGGAACTCTTCTTCTTTGGAGAAGGCCCTTGGCCTTAAAGGGTGTTATTTCTAACTTGTAGAAATATTAACCCGTCATCGTACGATCAAGGTCGAACTCTTTTTATTTGGCGAAGGCCCTTGGCGTTAAAGGGTGTCTTTTCGAAGTTATCAAAATATTAGCTCATCGTCATCGATCAAGGTCGAACTCTTCTTCTTAGATGAAGGCCCTTGTCTTTAAGGTTGTTATTTCGAACTTATTGAAATGTTAATCCGTCGTCATTCGATCAAGGTCGAACTCTTCTTCTTTGGTGAAGGCCCTTCGCCTTAAAGTGTATTATTTCGAACTTGTCAAAATGTTAACCCGTCGTCGTTCGATCAAGGTCAAACTCTCCTTCTTTGGCGAAGGCCCTTGGCATTAAAGTGTATTATTTCGAATTTGTCGAAATATTAACCCGTCGTCGTTCGATCAAGGTCGAACACTTCTTCTTTGGCGAAGGACTTGGCCTTAAAGTGTATTATTTCGAACTTGTCGACATCTTAACCCATCATCGTTCGTTCAAGGTTGAACTCTTCTTCTTTGGCGAAGGCCCTTAGCCTTAAAGTGTGTTATTTTGAACTTGTCAAAATGTTAACCGGTCATCATTCGATCAAGATCGAACTCTTCTTCTTTGGCTAAGGCCCTTGGCCTTAAAGGGCGTTATTTCGAACTTATCAAAATGTTAACCCTTCGTCATTCGATCAAGGTGGAACTCTTCTTCTTTGGAGAAGGCCCTTGGCCTTAAAGGGTGTTATTTCTAACTTGTAGAAATATTAACCCGTCATCGTACGATCAAGGTCGAACTCTTTTTATTTGGCGAAGGCCCTTGGCGTTAAAGGGTGTCTTTTCGAAGTTATCAAAATGTTAGCTCATCGTCATCGATCAAGGTCGAACTCTTCTTCTTAGACGAAGGCCCTTGTCTTTAAGGTTGTTATTTCGAACTTATTGAAATGTTAATCCGTCGTCATTCGATCAAGGTCGAACTCTTCTTCTTTGGTGAAGGCCCTTCGCCTTAAAGTGTATTATTTCGAACTTGTCAAAATGTTAACCCGTCGTCGTTCGATCATGGTCAAACTCTCCTTCTTTGGCGAAGGCCCTTGGCCTTAAAGGGTGTTATTTTAAATTTATTAAAATGTTAAACCATCGTCTTTCGATCAAGGTCGAACTCTTCTTCTTTGAAAAAGGCCCTTGGTCTTAAAGTGTATTATTTTGAACTTGTCGGAATGTTTACCCGTCGTCATTCGATCAAGGTCGAACTCTTCTTCTTTGGCGAAGGCCCTTGGCCTTTAAGGGTTTTATTTCAAACTTATCGAAATGTTAACCCATCGTCGTTCGATCATGGTCGAAATCTTCTTCTTTGGTGAAGGCCCTTGGCCTTAAAAGGTGTTATTTCAAACTTATCTATATGTTAACCCGTCGTAGTTCTATCAAGGTCGAACTCTTCTTTATTGGCCATGGCCCTTGGCCTTAAAGGATGTTATTTAGAACTTGTTGAAATATTAACCCGTCGTCGTTCGATCAAGGTGGAACTCTTCTTCTTTGGCGAAGGCCCTTGGCCATAAAGGATGTTATTTCGAACTTATCGAAATGTTAACCCGTCGTCGTTCGATCAAGGTCGAACTCTTCTTCTTTGGCGAAGGCCCTTGGCCTTAAAAGGCGTTATTTCGAACTTATCAAAATGTTAACCCTTCGTCATTCGATCAAGGTGGAACTCTTCTTCTTTTGAGAAGGCCCTTGGCCTTAAAGGGTGTTATTTCTAACTTGTAGAAATATTAACCCGTCATCGTACGATCAAGGTCGAACTCTTTTTATTTGGCGAAGGCCCTTGGCGTTAAAGGGTGTCTTTTCGAAGTTATCAAAATGTTAGCTCATCGTCATCGATCAAGGTCGAACTCTTCTTCTTAGACGAAGGCCCTTGTCTTTAAGGTTGTTATTTCGAACTTATTGAAATGTTAATCCGTCGTCATTCGATCAAGGTCGAACTCTTCTTCTTTGGTGAAGGCCCTTCGCCTTAAAGTGTATTATTTCGAACTTGTCAAAATGTTAACCCGTCGTCGTTCGATCAAGGTCAAACTCTCCTTCTTTGGCGAAGGCCCTTGGCATTAAAGTGTATTATTTTGAATTTGTCGAAATATTAACCCGTCGTCGTTCGATCAAGGTCGAACACTTCTTCTTTGGCGAAGGACTTGGCCTTAAAGTGTATTATTTCGAACTTGTCGACATCTTAACCCATCATCGTTCGTTCAAGGTTAAACTCTTCTTCTTTGGAGAAGGCCCTTAGCCTTAAAGGGTGTTATTTTGAACTTGTCAAAATGTTAACCGGTCATCATTCGATCAAGGTCGAACTCTTCTTCTTTGGCGAAGGTCCTTGGCCTTAAAGGGTGTTATTTTAAATTTATCAAAATGTTAACCCGTCGTCGTTCGATCAAAGTCAAACTCTTCTTCTTTGGCGAAGGCCCTTGGCCTTAAAGTGTATTATTTCGATCTTGTCGGAATATTAACCCGTCGTCGTTCGATAAAGGTCGAACACTTCTTATTTGGCGAAGGCCTTGGCCTTAAAGTGTATTTTTTTGAACTTGTCGAAAAGTTAACCCGTCGTCGTTCGATCAAGGTAGAACTCTTCTTCTTTGGCGAAGGCCCTTGGCCTAAAAGTGTGTTATTTTGAACTTATCGACATCTTAACCCATCGTCGTTCGTTCAAGGTTGAACTCTTCTTCTTTTTCGAAGGCCCTTAGCCTTAAAGGGTGTTATTTTGAACTTGTCAAAATGTTAACCGTTCGTCATTCGATCAAGGTCGAACTCTTCTTCTTTGGCGAAGGTCCTTGGCCTTAAAGGGTGTTATTTTAAATTTATCAAAATGTTAACCCGTCGTCGTTCGATCAAGGTTGAACTCTTCTTCTTTGGCGAAGGCCCTTAGCCTTAAAGGGTGTTATTTTGAACTTGTCAAAATGTTAACCGTTCGTCATTCGATCAAGGTCGAACTCTTCTTCTTTGGCGAAGGCCCTTGGCCTTAAAGTGTATTATTTCGAACTTGTCGGAATGTTAACCCGTTGTCGTTCGATCAAGGTCAAACTCTTCTTCTTTTGCGAAGGCCCTTGGCCTTAAAGGGTTTTATTTCGAACTTATCAAAATCTTAACCCATCGTCGTTCGATCAAGGTCAAATTCTTCTTCTTTGGCGAAGGCCCTTGGCCTTAAAGGGTGTTATTTCGAATTTATCAAAATGTTAACCCGTCATCGTTCGATCAAGGTCGAACTCTTCTTCTTTGGTGAAGGCCCTTGGCATTCAATTGTATTATTTCGAAATTGTCAGAATGTTAACACGTCATCGTTCGATCAAGGTCGAACTCTTCTTCTTTGGCGAAGGTCCTTGGCCTTAAAGGGTTTTATTTCAAACTTATCGAAATGTTAACCCATCGTCGTTCGATCAAGGTGGAACTCTTCTTCTTTGGCGAAGGCTCTTGGCCTTAAAGGGTGTTATTTCTAACTTGTAGAAATATTAACCCGTCGTCGTACGATCAAGGTCGAACTCTTCTTCTTTGGCGAAGGCCCTTGGCGTTAAAGGGTGTCTTTTCGAAGTTATCGAAATGTTAACCCGTCGTCATTCGATCAAGGTCGAACTCTTCTTCTTAGATGAAGGACCTTGTCCTTAAGGTTGTTATTTCGAACTTATCGAAATGTTAACCCGTCGTCATTCGATCAAGGTCGAACTCTTCTTCTTTGGTGAAGGCCATTGGCCTTAAAGTGTATTATTTCGAACTTGTCGAAATGTTAACCCGTCGTCGTTTGATCAAGGTCGAACTCTCCTTCTTCGGCGAAGGCCCTTGGCCTTAAAGTGTATTATTTCGAACTTGTCGAAATATTAACCCGTCGTCGTTCGATCAAGGTCGAACACTTCTTCTTTCGGGCAGGCCTTGGCCTTAAAGTGTATTATTTCGAACTTGTCAAAAAGTTAACTCGTCGTCGTTAGATCAAGGTAGAACTCTTCTTCTTTGGCGAAGGCCCTTGGCCTTAAAGTGTGTTATTTTTTACTTATCGACATCTTAACCCGTCGTCGTTTGATCAAGGTCGAACACTTCTTTATTGGTCATGGCCCTTGGCCTTAAAGGGTGTTATTTCGAACTTGTTGAAATATTAACCCGTCGTCGTTCGATCAAGGTGGAACTCTTCTTCTTTGGCGAAGGCCCTTGGCCATAAAGGATGTTATTTCGAACTTATCGAAATGTTAACCCGTCGTCGTTCGATCAAGGTTGAACTCTTCTTCTTTGGAGAAGGACCTTGGCCTTAAAGGGTGTTATTTCTAACTTGTAGAAATATTATCCCGTCGTCGTACGATCAAGGTCGAACTCTTCTTCTTTGGCGAAGGCCCTTGGCGTTAAAGGGTGTCTTTTCGAAGTTATCGAAATGTTAACCCGTCGTCATTCGATCAAGGTCGAACTCTTCTTCTTAGATGAAGGACCTTGTCCTTAAGGTTGTTATTTCGAACTTATCGAAATGTTAACCCGTCGTCATTCGATCAAGGTCGAACTCTTCTTCTTTGGTGAAGGCCCTTGGCCTTAAAGTGTATTATTTCGAACTTGTCAAAATGTTAACCCGTCGTCGTTTGATCAAGGACGAACTCTCCTTCTTCGGCGAAGGCCCTTGGCCTTAAAGTGTATTATTTCGAACTTGTCGAAATATTAACCCGTCGTCGTTCGATCAAGGTCGAACACTTCTTCTTTCGGGCAGGCCTAGGCCTTAAAGTGTATTATTTCGAACTTGTCAAAAAGTTAACTCGTCGTCGTTAGATCAAGGTAGAACTCTTCTTCTTTGGCGAAGGCCCTTGGCCTTAAAGGGTGTTATTTTAAATTTATCGAAATGTTAACCCGTCGTCGTTCGATCAAGGTCGAACTCTTCTTCTTTGGAGAAGGCCCTTGGCCGTAAAGGGTGTTATTTCTAACTTGTAGAAATATTAACCCGTCGTCGTACGATCAAGGTTGTACTCTTCTTCTTTGGCGAAGGCCCTTGGCCTTAAAGTGTGTTATTTTTTACTTATCGACATCTTAACCCATCGTCGTTCGTTCAAGGTTGAACTCTTCTTCTTTGGTAAAGGGTCTTAGCCTTAAAGGATGTTATTTTGAACTTGTCAAAATGTTAACCGGTCATCATTCGATCAAGGTCGAACTCTTCTTCTTTGGCAAAGGTCCTTGGAATTAAAGGGTGTTATTTTAAATTTATTAAAATGTTAACCCATCGTCGTTCGATCAAGGTCGAACTCTTCTTCTTTGGAAAAGGCCCTTGGCCTTAAAGTATATTATTTCGAACTTGTCGGAATGTTAACCCGTCGTCGTTCGATTAAGGTCGAACTCTTCTTCTTTAGCGAAGGCCCTTGGCCTTAAAGGGTTTTATTTCAAACTTATCGAAATGTTAACCCATCGTCGTTCGATCATGGTCGAAATCTTCTTCTTTGGTGAAGGCCCTTGGCCTTAAAGGGTGTTATTTCAAACTTATCTAAATGTTCACCCGTCGTCGTTCGATCAAGGTCGAACTCTTCTTTATTGGCCATGGCCCTTGGCCTTAAAGGGTGTTATTTCGAACTTGTTGAAATATTAATCTATCGTCGTTCGATCATGGTCGAAATCTTCTTCTTTGGTGAAGGCCCTTGGCCTTAAAGGGTGTTATTCAAACTTATCTAAATGTTAACCCGTCGTCGTTCGATCAAGGTCGAACTCTTCTTTATTGGCCATGGCCCTTGGCCTTAAAGGGTGTTATTTCGAACTTGTTGAAATATTAACCCGTCGTCGTTCGATCAAGGTCGAACTCTTCTTTTTTAGCGAAGGCCCTTGGCCTTAAAGGGTTTTATTTCAAACTTATCGAAATGTTAACCCATCGTCGTTCGATCATGGTCAAAATCTTCTTCTTTGGTGAAGGCCCTTGGCCTTAAAGGGTGTTATTTCAAACTTATCTAAATGTTAACCCGTCGTCGTTCAATCAAGGTCGAACTCTTCTTTATTGGCCATGGCCCTTGGCCTTAAAGGGTGTTCTTTCGAACTTATCAAAATGTTAACCCGTCGTCGTTCGATCAAGGTCGAACTCTTCTTCTTTGGAGAAGGCCCTTGGCTTTAAAGGGTGTTATTTCTAAATTGTAGAAATATTAACCCGTCGTCGTACGATCAAGGTCGAACTCTTCTTCTTTGGCGAAGGCCCTTAGCGTTAAAGGGTGTCTTTTCGAAGTTATTGAAATGTTATCCCGTCGTCATTCGATCAAGGTCGAACTCTTCTTCTTAGAGATAGGCCCTTGTCCTTAAGGTTGTTATTTCGAACTTATCGAAATGTTAACCCGTCGTCGTTCGATCAAGGTCGAACTCTCCTTTTTTAGAAAAGGCCCTTGGCCTTAAAGTGTATTATTTCGAACATGTCGAAATAATAACCCGTCATCGTTCGATCAAGGTCGAACACTTCTTCTTTGGCGCAGGCCTTGGAATTAAAGTGTATTATTTTGAACTTGTCGAAATATTAACCCGTCGTCGTTCGATCAAGGTAGAACACTTCTTCTTTGGCGAAGGCCTTGGCCTTAAAGTGTGTTATTTCGAACTTGTCGAAAAGTTAACCCATCGTCGTTCGATCAAGGTAGAACACTTCTTTGGCGAAGGCCCTTGGCCTTAAAGTGTGTTATTTTGAATTTATCGACATCTTAACCCATCGTCGTTCGTTCAAAGTTGAACTCTTCTTCTTTGGCGAAGGCCCTTAGCCTTAAAGGATGTTATTTTGAACTTGTCAAAATGTTAACCGGTCATCATTCGATCAAGGTCGAACTCTTCTTCTTTGGCAAAGGTCCTTGGACTTAAAGGGTGTTATTTTAAATTTATTAAAATGTTAACCCATCGTCGTTCGATCAAGGTCGAACTCTTCTTCTTTTTAAAAGGCCCTTGGTCTTAAAGTGTATTATTTCGAACTTGTTGGAATGTTAACCCGTCGTCATTCGATCAAGGTCGAACTCTTCTTCTTTGGCGAAGGCCCTTGGCCTTTAAGGGTTTTATTTCAAACTTATCGAAATGTTAACCAATCGTCGTTCGATCATGGTCGAAATCTTCTTCTTTGGTGAAGGCCCTTGGCCTTAAAGGGTGTTATTTCAAACTTATCTAAATTTTAACCCATCGTCGTTCGATCAAGGTCGAACTCTTCTTTATTGGCCATGGCCCTTGGCCTTAAAGGGTGTTATTTAGAACTTGTTGAAATATTAACCCGTCGTCGTTCGATCAAGGTGAAACTTTTCTTCTTTGGCGAAGGCCCTTGGCCATAAAGGATGTTATTTCGAACTTATCGAAATGTTAACCCGTCGTCGTTCGATCAAGGTCGAACTCTTCTTCTTTGGCGAAGGCCCTTGGCCTTAAAGGGCGTTATTTCGAACTTATCAAAATGTTAACCCGTCGTCATTCGATCAAGGAGGAACTCTTCTTCTTCGGAGAAGGCCCTTGGACTTAAAGGGTGTTATTTCTAACTTGTAGAAATATTAACCCGTCGTCGTACGATCAAGGTCGAACTCTTTTTATTTGGCGAAGGCCCTTGGCGTTAAAGGGTGTGTTTTCGAAGTTATCAAAATGTTAACTCGTCGTCATCGATCAAGGTCGAACTCTTCTTCTTAGAGATAGGCCCTTGTCCTTAAGGTTGTTATTTCGAACTTATCGAAATGTTAACCCGTCGTCGTTCGATCAAGGTCGAACTCTCCTTTTTTAGAAAAGGCCCTTGGCCTTAAAGTGTATTATTTCGAACATGTCGAAATAATAACCCGTCGTCGTTCGATCAAGGTCAAACTCTCATTCTTTGGCGAAGGCCCTTGGCCTTAAAGTGTATTATTTCGAATTTGTCGAAATATTAACCCGTCGTCGTTCGATCAAGGTAGAACACTTCTTCTTTGGCGAAGGCCTTGGCCTTAAAGTGTGTTATTTCGAACTTGTCGAAAAGTTAACCCGTCGTCGTTCAATCAAGGTAAAACTCTTCTTCTTTGGCGAAGGCCCTTGGCCTTAAAGTGTGTTATTTTGAATTTATCGACATCTTAACCCATCGTCGTTCGTTCAAAGTTGAACTCTTCTTCTTTGGCGAAGGCCCTTAGCCTTAAAGGATGTTATTTTGAACTTGTCAAAATGTTAACCGGTCATCATTTGATCAAGGTCGAACTCTTCTTCTTTGGCAAAGGTCCTTGGACTTAAAGGGTGTTATTTTAAATTTATTAAAATGTTAACCCATCGTCGTTCGATCAAGGTCGAACTCTTCTTCTTTTTAAAAGGCCCTTGGTCTTAAAGTGTATTATTTCGAACTTGTTGGAATGTTAACCCGTCGTCATTCGATCAAGGTCGAACTCTTCTTCTTTGGCGAAGGCCCTTGGCCTTTAAGGGTTTTATTTCAAACTTATCGAAATGTTAACCAATCGTCGTTCGATCATGGTCGAAATCTTCTTCTTTGGTGAAGGCCCTTGGCCTTAAAGGGTGTTATTTCAAACTTATCTAAATTTTAACCCATCGTCGTTCGATCAAGGTCGAACTCTTCTTTATTGGCCATGGCCCTTGGCCTTAAAGGGTGTTATTTAGAACTTGTTGAAATATTAACCCGTCGTCGTTCGATCAAGGTGAAACTTTTCTTCTTTGGCGAAGGCCCTTGGCCATAAAGGATGTTATTTCGAACTTATCGAAATGTTAACCCGTCGTCGTTCGATCAAGGTCGAACTCTTCTTCTTTGGCGAAGGCCCTTGGCCTTAAAGGGCGTTATTTCGAACTTATCAAAATGTTAACCCGTCGTCATTCGATCAAGGAGGAACTCTTCTTCTTCGGAGAAGGCCCTTGGACTTAAAGGGTGTTATTTCTAACTTGTAGAAATATTAACCCGTCGTCGTACGATCAAGGTCGAACTCTTTTTATTTGGCGAAGGCCCTTGGCGTTAAAGGGTGTGTTTTCGAAGTTATCAAAATGTTAACTCGTCGTCATCGATCAAGGTCGAACTCTTCTTCTTAGACGAAGGCCCTTGTCTTTAAGGTTGTTATTTCGAACTTATTGAAATGTTAATCCGTCGTCATTCAATCAAGGTCGAACTCTTCTTCTTTGGTGAAGGACCTTGGCCTTAAAGTGTATTATTTCAAACTTGTCGAAATGTTAACCCGTCGTCGTTCGATCAAGGTCAAACTCTCCTTCTTTGGCGAAGGCCCTTGGCCTTAAAGTGTATTATTTCGAATTTGTCGAAATATTAACCCGTCGTCGTTCGATCAAGGTCGAACACTTCTTCTTTGGCGAAGGCCTTGGCCTTAAAGTGTATTATTTCGAACTTGTCGAAAAGTTAACCCGTCGTCGTTCAATCAAGGTAAAACTCTTCTTCTTTGGCGAAGGCCCTTGGCCTTAAAGTGTGTTATTTTGAACTTATCGACATCTTAACCCATCATCGTTCGTTCAAGGTTGAACTCTTCTTCTTTGGCGAAGGCCCTTAGCGTTAAAGGGTGTTATTTTGAACTTGTGAAAATGTTAACCGGTCATCATTCGATCAAGGTCGAACTCTTCTTCTTTGGCGAAGGTCCTTGGCCTTAAAGGGTGTTATTTTAAATTTATCAAAATGTTAACCTGTCGTCGTTCAATCAAGGTCAAACTCTTCTTCTTTGGCGAAGGCCCTTGGCCTTAAAGTGTATTATTTCGAACTTGTCGGAATATTAACCCGTCGTCGTTCGATCAAGGTCGAACACTTTTTATTTGGCGAAGGCCTTGGCCTTAAAGTGTATTTTTTCGAACTTGTCGAAAGGTTAACCCGTCGTCGTTCGATCAAGGTAGAACTCTTCTTCTTTGGCGAAGGACCTTGGCCTAGAAGTGTGTTATTTTGAACTTATCGACATCTTAACCCATCGTCGTTCGTTCAAGGTTGAACTCTTCTTCTTTGGCGAAGGCCCTTAGCCTTAAAGTTTGTTATTTTGAACTTGTCAAAATGTTAACCGGTCGTCATTCGATCAAGGTCGAACTATTCTTCTTTGGCGAAGGTCCTTGGCCTTAAAGGGTGTTATTTTAAATTTATCAAAATGTTAACCCGTCGTCGTTCAATCAAGGTAGAACTCTTCTTCTTTGGTGAAGGCCCTTGGCCTTAAAGTGATTTATTTCTAACTTGTCGGAATGATAACCCGTTGTCGTTCGAGCAAGGTCAAACTCTTCTTCTTTGGCGAAGGCCCTTGGCCTTAAAGGGTTTTATTTCGAACTTATCAAAATCTTAACCCATCGTCGTTCGATCAAGGTCAAATTCTTCTTCTTTGGCGAAGGCCCTTGGCCTTAAAGGGTGTTATTTCGAAATTATCAAAATGTTAACCCGTCGTCGTTCGATCAAGGTTGAACTCTTCTTCTTTGGCGAAGGCCCTTGGCATTAAAGGGTGTCTTTTCGAAGTTATCAAAATGTTAACCCGTCGTCATTCGATCAAGGTCGAACTCTTCTTCTTAGATGAAGGACCTTGTCCTTAAGGTTGTTATTTCGAACTTATCGAAATGTTAACCCGTCGTCGTACGATCAAGGTCGAACTCTTCTTCTTTCGTGAAGGCCCTTGGCCTTAAAGTGTATTATTTCGAACTTGTCGAAATGTTAACCCGTCATCGTTTGATCAAGGTCAAACTCTCCTTCTTTGGCGAAGGCCCTTGGCCTTAAAGTGTATTATTTCGAACTTGTCGAAATATTAACCCGTCGTCGTTCGATCAAGGTCGAACACTTCTTCTTTGGTGCAGGCCTTGGCCTTAAAGTGTATTATTTCGAACTTGTCAAAAAGTTAACCCGTCGTCGTTAGATCAAGGTAGAACTCTTCTTCTTTGGCGAAGGCCCTTGGCCTTAAAGTGTGTTATTTTGAACTTATCGACATCTTAACCCATAGTCGTTCGTTCAAGGTTGAACTCTTCTTCTTTGGTGAAGGCTCTTAGCCTTAAAGGATGTTATTTTGAACTTGTCAAAATGTTAACTGGTCATCATTCGATCAAGGTCGAACTCTTATTCTTTGGCAAAGGTCCTTGAACTTAAAGGGTGTTATTTTAAATTTATTAACATGTTAACCCGTCGTCGTTCGATCAAGGTCGAACTCTTCTTCTTTGGCGAAGGCCCTTGGCCTTAAAGTGTATTATTTCGAACTTGTCAGAATGTTAACCCGTCGTCGTTCTATCAAGGTCAAACTCTTCTTTATTGTCCATGCCCCTTGGCCTTAAAGGGTGTTATTTCGAACTTGTTGAAATATTAACCCGTCGTCGTTCGATCAAGGTGGAACTCTTCTTCTTTGGAGAAGGCCCTTGGACATAAAGGATGTTATTTCGAACTTATCGAAATGTTAACCCGTCGTCGTTCGATCAAGGTCGAACTCTTCTTCTTTGGTGAAGGCCCTTGGCCTTAAAGGGCGTTATTTCGAACTTATAAAAGTGTTTACCCGTCGTCGTTCGATCAAGGTCGAACACTTCTTCTTTGGCGAAGGCCTTGGCCTTAAAGTGTATTATTTCGAACTTGTCGAAAAGTTAACCCGTCGACGTTCAATCAAGGTAAAACTCTTCTTCTTTGGCGAAGGACCTTGGCCTTAAAGTGTGTTATTTTGAACTTATCGACATCTTAACCCATCATCGTTCGTTCAAGGTTGAACTCTTCTTCTTTGGCGAAGGCCCTTAGCCTTAAAGGGTGTTATTTTTAACTTGTGAAAATGTTAACCGGTCATCATTCGATCAAGGTCGAACTCTTCTTCTTTGGCGAAGGTCCTTGGCCTTAAAGGGTGTTATTTTAAATTTATCGAAATGTTAACCCGTCGTCGTTCGATCAAGGTCGAACTCTTCTTCTTTGGAGAAGGCCCTTGGCCTTAAAGGGTGTTATTTCTAACTTGTAGAAATATTAACCCGTCGTCGTACGATCAAGGTTGTACTCTTCTTCTTTGGCGAAGGCCCTTGGCATTAAAGGGTGTCTTTTCGAAGTTATTAAAATGTTAACCCGTCGTCATTCGATCAAGGTCTAACTCTTCTTCTTAGATGAAGGACCTTGTCCTTAAGGTTGTTATTTAGAACTTATCGAAATGTTAACCCGTCGTCGTACGATCAAGGTCGAACTCTTCTTCTTTCGTGAAGGCCCTTGGCCTTAAAGTGTATTATTTCGAACTTGTCGAAATGTTAACCCGTCGTCGTTTGATCAAGGTCAAACTCTCCTTCTTTGGCGAAGGCCCTTGGCCTTAAAGTGTATTATTTCGAACTTGTCGAAACATTAACCCGCCGTCATTCGATCAAGGTCGAACACTTCTTCGTTGGTGCAGGCCTTGGCCTTAAAGTGTATTATTTCGAACTTGTCAAAAAGTTAACCCGTCGTCGTTAGATCAAGGTAGAACTCTTCTTCTTTGGCGAAGGCCCTTGGCCTTAAAGTGTGTTATTTTGAACTTATCGACATCTTAACCCATAGTCGTTCGTTCAAGGTTGAACTCTTCTTCTTTGGTGAAGGCTCTTAGCCTTAAAGGATGTTATTTTGAACTTGTTAAAATGTTAACCGGTCATCATTCGATCAAGGTCGAACTCTTATTCTTTGGCAAAGGTCCTTGAACTCAAAGGGTGTTATTTTAAATTTATTAACATGTTAACCCGTCGTCGTTCGATCAAGGTCGAACTCTTCTTCTTTGGCGAAGGCCCATGGCCTTAAAGTGTATTATTTCGAACTTGTCGGAATGTTAACCCATCGTCGTTCGATCAAGGTCAAACTCTTCTTTATTGTCCATGGCCCTTGGCCTTAAAGGGTGTTATTTCGAACTTGTTGAAATATTAACCCGTCGTCGTTAAGGGCGTTATTTCGAACTTATAAAAGTGTTTACCCGTCGTCGTTCGATCAAGGTCGAACACTTCTTCTTTGGCGAAGGCCTTGGCCTTAAAGTGTATTATATCGAACTTGTCGAAAAGTTAACCCGTCGACGTTCAATCAAGGTAAAACTCTTCTTCTTTGGCGAAGGCCCTTGGCCTTAAAGTGTGTTATTTTGAACTTATCGACATCTTAACCCATCATCGTTCGTTCAAGGTTGAACTCTTATTCTTTGGCGAAGGCCCTTAGCCTTAAAGGGTGTTATTTTGAACTTGTGGAAATGTTAACCGGTCATCATTCGATCAAGGTCGAACTAATCTTCTTTGGCGAAGGTCCTTGGCCTTAAAGGGTGTTATTTTAAATTTATCAAAATGTTAACCCGTCGTCGTTCAATCAAGCTCAAACTCTTCTTCTTTGGCGAAGGCCCTTGGCCTTAAAGTGTATTATTTTGAACTTGTCGGAATATTAACCCGTCGTCGTTCGATCAAGGCCGAACACTTTTTATTTGGCGAAGGCCTTGGCCTTAAAGTGTATTTTTTCGAACTTGTCGAAAGGTTAACCCGTCGTCGTTCGATCAAGGTAGAACTCTTCTTCTTTGGCGAAGGACCTTGGCCTAAAAGTGTGTTATTTTGAACTTATCGACATCTTAACCCATCGTCGTTCGTTCAAGGTTGAACTCTTCTTCTTTGGCGATGGCCCTTAGCCTTAAAGGGTGTTATTTTGAACTTGTCAAAATGTTAACCGGTCGTCATTCGATCAAGGTCGAACTCTTCTTCTTTGGCGAAGGTCCTTGGCCTTAAAGGGTGTTTTTTTAAATTTATCAAAATGTTAACCCGTCGTCGTTCGATCAAGGTCGAACTCTTCTTCTTTGGTGAAGGCCCTTGGCCTTAAAGTGTATTATTTCGAACTTGTCGGAATGTTAACCCGTTGTCGTTCGAGCAAGGTCAAACTCTTCTTCTTTGGCGAAGGCCCTTGGCCTTAAAGGGTTTTATTTCGAACTTATCAAAATCTTAACCCATCGTCGTTCGATCAAGGTCAAATTCTTCTTCTTTGGCGAAGGCCCTTGGCCTTAAAGGGTGTTATTTCGAATTTATCAAAATGTTAACCCGTCGTCGTTCGATCAAGGTCGAACTCTTCTTCATTGGCGAAGGCCCTTGGCATTAAAGTGTATTATTTCGAAATTGTCAGAATGTTAACCCGTCATCATTCGATCGAGGACGAACTCTTCTTCTTTGGCGAAGGTCCTTGGCCTTAAAGGGGTTTATTTCAAACTTATCGAAATGTTAACCCATCGTCGTTCGATCAAGGTGGAACTCTTCTTCTTTGGCGAAGGCCCTTGGCCTTAAAGGGTGTTATTTCGAACTTATCGAAATATTAACCCGTCGTCGTTCGATCAAGGTCAAACACTTCTTTATTGGTCATGGCCCTTGGCCTTAAAGGGTGTTATTTCGAACTTGTTGAAATATTAACCCGTCGTCGTTCGATCAAGGTGGAACTCTTCTTCTTTGGCGAAGGCCCTTGGCCATAAAGGATCTTATTTCGAACTTATCGAAATGTTAACCCGTCGTCGTTCGATCAAGGTCGAACTCTTCTTCTTTGGCGAAGGCCCTTGGCCTTAAAGGGCATTCTTTCGAACTTATAAAAATGTTAACCCGTCGTCGTTCGATCAAGGTTGAACTCTTCTTCTTTGGAGAAGGCCCTTGGCCTTAAAGGGTGTTATTTCTAACTTGTAGAAATATTAACCCGTCGTCGTACGATCAAGGTTGAACTCTTCTTCTTTGGCGAAGGCCCTTGGCATTAAATGGTGTCTTTTCGAAGTTATCAAAATGTTAACCCGTCGTCATTCGATCAAGGTCGAACTCTTCTTCTTAGATGAAGGACCTTGTCCTTAAGGTTGTTATTTCGAACTTATCGAAATGTTAACCCGTCGTCGTACGATCAAGGTCGAACTCTTCTTCTTTCGTGAAGGCCCTTGGCCTTAAAGTGTATTATTTCGAACTTGTCGAAATGTTAACCCGTCGTCGTTTGATCAAGGTCAAACTCTCCTTCTTTGGCGAAGGCCCTTGGCCTTAAAGTGTATTATTTCGAACTTGTCGAAATATTAACCCGTCGTCGTTCGATCAAGGTCGAACACTTCTTCTTTGGTGCAGGCCTTGGCCTTAAAGTGTATTATTTCGAACTTGTCAAAAAGTTAACCCGTCGTCGTTCGATCAAGGTCAAACACTTCTTTATTGGTCATGGCCCTTGGCCTTAAAGGGTGTTATTTCGAACTTGTTGAAATATTAACCCGTCGTCGTTCGATCAAGGTGGAACTCTTCTTCTTTGGCGAAGGCCCTTGGCCATAAAGGATCTTATTTCGAACTTATCGAAATGTTAACCCGTCGTCGTTCGATCAAGGTCGAACTCTTCTTCTTTGGCGAAGGCCCTTGGCCTTAAAGGGCATTCTTTCGAACTTATAAAAATGTTAACCCGTCGTCGTTCGATCAAGGTTGAACTCTTCTTCTTTGGAGAAGGCCCTTGGCCTTAAAGGGTGTTATTTCTAACTTGTAGAAATATTAACCCGTCGTCGTACGATCAAGGTTGAACTCTTCTTCTTTGGGGAAGGCCCTTGGCATTAAATGGTGTCTTTTCGAAGTTATCAAAATGTTAACCCGTCGTCATTCGATCAAGGTCGAACTCTTCTTCTTAGATGAAGGACCTTGTCCTTAAGGTTGTTATTTCGAACATATCGAAATGTTAACCCGTCGTCGTACGATCAAGGTCGAACTCTTCTTCTTTCGTGAAGGCCCTTGGCCTTAAAGTGTATTATTTCGAACTTGTCGAAATGTTAACCCGTCGTCGTTTGATCAAGGTCAAACTCTCCTTCTTTGGCGAAGGCCCTTGGCCTTAAAGTGTATTATTTCGAACTTGTCGAAATATTAACCCGTCGTCGTTCGATCAAGGTCGAACACTTCTTCTTTGGTGCAGGCCTTGGCCTTAAAGTGTATTATTTCGAACTTGTCAAAAAGTTAACCCGTCGTCGTTCGATCAAGGTCGAACACTTTTTATTTGGCGAAGGCCTTGGCCTTAAAGTGTATTTTTTCGAACTTATCGAAAGGTTAACCCGTCGTCGTTCGATCAAGGTAGAACTCTTCTTCTTTGGTGAAGGCTCTTAGCCTAAAAGTGTGTTATTTTGAACTTGTCGACATCTTAACCCATCGTCGTTCGTTCAAGGTTGAACTCTTCTTCTTTGGCGAAGGCCCTTAGCCTTAAAGGGTGTTATTTTGAACTTTTCAAAATGTTAACCGGTCGTCATTCGATCAAGGTCGAACTCTTCTTCTTTGGCGAAGGTCCTTGGCCTTAAAGGGTGTTATTTTAAATTTATCAAAATGTTAACCCGTCGTCGTTCGATCATGGTCGAACTCTTCTTCTTTGGTGAAGGCCCTTGGCCTTAAAGTGTATTATTTCGAACTTGTCGGAATGTTAACCCGTTGTCGTTCGAGCAAGGTCAAACTCTTCTTCTTTGGCGAAGGCCCTTGGCCTTAAAGGGTTTTATTTCGAACTTATCAAAATCTTAACCCATCGTCGTTCGATCAAGGTCAAATTCTTCTTCTTTGGCGAAGGCCCTTGGCCTTAAAGGGTGTTATTTCGAATTTATGAAAATGTTAACCCGTCGTCGTACGATCAAGGTCGAACTCTTCTTCTTTCGTGAAGGCCCTTGGCCTTAAAGTGTATTATTTCGAACTTGTCGAAATGTTAACCCGTCGTCGTTTGATCAAGGTCAAACTCTCCTTCTTTGGCGAAGGCCCTTGGCCTTAAAGTGTATTATTTCGAACTTGTCGAAATATTAACCCGTCGTCGTTCGATCAAGGTCGAACACTTCTTCTTTGGTGCAGGCCTTGGCCTTAAAGTGTATTATTTCGAACTTGTCAAAAAGTTAACCCGTCGTCGTTCGATCAAGGTCGAACACTTTTTATTTGGCGAAGGCCTTGGCCTTAAAGTGTATTTTTTCGAACTTGTCGAAAGGTTAACTCGTCGTCGTTCGATCAAGGTAGAACTCTTCTTCTTTGGTGAAGGCTCTTAGCCTAAAAGTGTGTTATTTTGAACTTGTCGACATCTTAACCCATCGTCGTTCGTTCAAGGTTGAACTCTTCTTCTTTGGCGAAGGCCCTTATCCTTAAAGGGTGTTATTTTGAACTTGTCAAAATGTTAACCGGTCGTCATTCGATCAAGGTCGAACTCTTCTTCTTTGGCGAAGGTCCTTGGCCTTAAAGGGTGTTATTTTAAATTTATCAAAATGTTAACCCGTCGTCGTTCGATCATGGTCGAACTCTTCTTCTTTGGTGAAGGCCCTTGGCCTTAAAGTGTATTATTTCGAACTTGTCGGAATGTTAACCCGTTGTCGTTCGAGCAAGGTCAAACTCTTCTTCTTTGGCGAAGGCCCTTGGCCTTAAAGGGTTTTATTTCGAACTTATCAAATTCTTAACCCATCGTCGTTCGATCAAGGTCAAATTCTTCTTCTTTGGCGAAGGCCCTTGGCCTTAAAGGGTGTTATTTCGAATTTATCAAAATGTTAACCCGTCGTCGTTCGATCAAGGTCGAACTCTTCTTCTTTGGCGAAGGCCCTTGGCATTAAAGTGTATTATTTCGAAATTGTCAGAATGTTAACCCGTCATCGTTCGATCGAGGACGAACTCTTCTTCTTAGGCGAAGGTCCTTGGCCTTAAAGGGGTTTATTTCAAACTTATCGAAATGTTAACCCATCGTCGTTCGATCAAGGTGGAACTCTTCTTCTTTGGCGAAGGCCCTTGGCCTTAAAGGGTGTTATTTCGAACTTATCGAAATATTAACCCGTCGTCGTTCGATCAAGGTCAAACACTTCTTTATTGGTCATGGCCCTTGGCCTTAAAGGGTGTTATTTCGAACTTGTTGAAATATTAACCCGTCGTCGTTCGATCAAGGTGGAACTCTTCTTTTTTGGCGAAGGCCCTTGGCCATAAAGGATCTTATTTCGAACTTATCGAAATGTTAACCCGTCGTCGTTCGATCAAGGTCGAACTCTTCTTCTTTGGCGAAGGCCCTTGGCCTTAAAGGGCATTCTTTCGAACTTATAAAAATGTTAACCCGTCGTCGTTCGATCAAGGTTGAACTCTTCTTCTTTGGAGAATGCCCTTGGCCTTAAAGGGTGTTATTTCTAACTTGTAGAAATATTAACCCGTCGTCGTACGATCAAGGTTGAACTCTTCTTCTTTGGCGAAGGCCCTTGGCATTAAATGGTGTCTTTTCGAAGTTATCAAAATGTTAACCCGTCGTCATTCGATCAAGGTCGAACTCTTCTTCTTAGATGAAGGACCTTGTCCTTAAGGTTGTTATTTCGAACTTATCGAAATGTTAACCCGTCGTCGTACGATCAAGGTCGAACTCTTCTTCTTTCGTGAAGGCCCTTGGCCTTAAAGTGTATTATTTCGAACTTGTCGAAATGTTAACCCGTCGTCGTTTGATCAAGGTCAAACTCTCCTTCTTTGGCAAAGGCCCTTGGCCTTAAAGTGTATTATTTCGAACTTGTCGAAATATTAACCCGTCGTCGTTCGATCAAGGTCGAACACTTCTTCTTTGGTGCAGGCCTTGGCCTTAAAGTGTATTATTTCGAACTTGTCAAAAAGTTAACCCGTCGTCGTTAGATCAAGGTAGAACTCTTCTTCTTTGGCGAAGGCCCTTGGCCTTAAAGTGTGTTATTTTGAACTTATCGACATCTTAACCCATAGTCGTTCGTTCAAGGTTGAACTCTTCTTCTTTGGTGAAGGCTCTTAGCCTTAAAGGATGTTATTTTGAACTTGTCAAAATGTTAACCGGTCATCATTCGATCAAGGTCGAACTCTTATTCTTTGGCAAAGGTCCTTGAACTTAAAGGGTGTTATTTTAAATTTATTAAAATGTTAACCCGTCGTCGTTAGATCAAGGTCGAACTCTTCTTCTTTGGCGAAGGCCCTTGGCCTTAAAGTGTATTATTTCGAACTTGTCGGAATGTTAACCCGTCGTCGTTCGATCAAGGTCAAACTCTTCTTTATTGTCCATGGCCCTTGGCCTTAAAGGGTGTTATTTCGAACTTGTTGAAATATTAACCCGTCGTCGTTCGATCAAGGTGGAACTCTTCTTCTTTGGAGAAGGCCCTTGGACATAAAGGATGTTATTTCGAACTTATCGAAATGTTAACCCGTCGTCGTTCGATCAAGGTCGAACTCTTCTTCTTTGGCGAAGGCCCTTGGCCTTAAAGGGTGTTATTTCGAACTTATAAAAGTGTTTACCCGTCGTCGTTCGATCAAGGTCGAACTATTCTTCTTTGGAGAAGGCCCTTGGCCTTAAAGGGTGTTGTAAGCACGTGATTTTTGCCTCACGGACAATCACTCCAAAAGAAAACAAAAATAGTGACCAGTGACCTCGCTATACAAATTTTCAATTTTTTCATGACCTGTATTGCTAGTCATTTGTGGTTCGTCCCAAGTTGCATTTGATCTTATCAATCAAAATACAAAGTATGTCTGTCATGGTAATCAAACCGTAATTCGGTCATTGAAAGAAAATTCAAAAAATATATATGCATCGTTCATTCTAGGTTGTGATTTAACTTACTTAAACATTTTAATTTGGTGTGATAATTGTGTTGAAGTGTTACATTGTTGTTTGTTTTAATTTCATTTATTTTATTATTTATTTTGTTATTTCATTTTTTTTAAATAAGAGAACAAAGAAAAGAGTGATTTGGGCCCAAGAAATGAAACAAAAAATAGGCCCAAAACTGGCACACAAGGACCCAGTCCAAGTCAGGCCTGCCCAAACATTGATTCAAATGACGCCGTATCATCGTCCTTATCAGGACCGTTGATCTGACTCAAACAAACTGTCCTGATCAGGTTGATCACTTCACTTCAACGACGTCGTTTCAGGCAAATTAATCTAAGCCGTCCAACCCCTTGATCCAACGGACCCAGTCCTTTCCCCCTAAACCCGTCAAACTTTAACCCGATCCAGCCTTACCCGGTCTCACCCACTATCAAACGCAAAACGACACCGTCTTCCCTAAGTGAATAGATCCTAGCCATAGATCTCATTTGATCCAACGACCAGGATCTAAACCCCTAGATCGTATATAAGATTTCTCTCACACCCCACGCCCCCTATCCGAACCCCTCCTTCACTCATCGTCTTCACCAAACACTGAAACCCCCCAAACCCTAGCAGCCGCCCTAGTTTCCCTTTCACCAGAACCCGGCGGCATGAACGTCGGTGACCACCTCCTGAACACCATAGGACCACCTCACTGTCCTGAACATGTATCTGCTATCCATTTGCCTCGAATCACCTTCGTTCATCTCGAATATTCATTTGAAGATTCGAGTCGAACTCTGACCTATACCAAACCTCACCATCTTCATACCAGACACTCCCCTGACCCCCTCGTGACCAAACCAGGCTTGGTTTGGTCCGAATCTACCCACAACTTCTAAAAAACCAGATCTGAAGATCCAGACCCTAGAACACATGAACCTGGGGAATCCGGCTAGTCTTAACGGGGGTTTGAGGTCTAATAGACCTTAATCAAGGTGTTCTCGTGTGAGAACACCCTGATTAAAGTTTGTTCGGCCTCAAATGGTCAAAGTTGAGTCAGATTTGGGTCAATTTTGTTTGGGCATTTTTCGGTAAGTTTTCTTTTTCCTTTCTGTTTTATTCGAGTGGTAATTAAGTTGTTAGCATGTTTTTTTTTGTGATTGCTTATTATTTCTGATATTTTTCTTAATTCCTTCCATCTTTGTAAGGCCTTTATTTGGTCGTTGGTTTGTCTGTGTGTGTTCTGAATGTATTCTGTGATATACATAATCGTCAATTAGATTAGTCGTCAAATAAGTTAATTCATATAGGTTCCCAGTGATTGAACACAGTTGTCTGAAGTCATTCGGGACTCTGTACGTGTTGTTTATATGAACGACTGATTGTTATGTGTTACGACTAATATAGTCGAGTCGATGTATGTCGTCAATTAGTTTCAGTCATTAATGATAACAACTTGATTCGTGTTGTTTATTTCTGCTGTGATCGTATTTGAATCCAATCAGGAACTGAATTGTATTGCCTAATGGTTTTGTTCAATTTGAATCAAAAAACATCTAGGGGGTAGGTTATAATGGCAGTTCAGACTTTGATTTTAAATGGATGCCATGTTTACTTGGCTCAGATTGTGGGCAGCATGCATATGGTCAGCTGTTAGGGAATTAAAATAATTGGACAGCATGTGCTGTCAGATTATATTCCTGCTGCCCATAATTTGGCTAAATAAATAAGAGATTAGGACACTTTAACAGCAAAAAATAGAGAGGGGCTGTCAGGGATCTCATGGGAGTTTTGTTATTTAAAATAACTGAGTGGAAAAACAACAGGGAGGGGGAATTTTGAGTTGTCACAGACTTTAAAGTGCTGAATTCAGGCTATAAAAGAGGCAGACCTTCCATTTAGAAAGGGGGATTCTTTTTGGAGCCTAAAAGAGAAGGTTTTCTTAAAAAACTGAAAGAAAGAAACATAAATTCTGAGAATATTGTAACCAAACGCTGTCTGAAAACTACAGAAGAGTTCACATTGGTCAAGTTGTCTTGGCCAAGTTCTGTTGTTTGCCCTGATTGAGCTGCTTGTGATTGTTGAACTGCTGGTGTTGCTCCATTGAATACTCTGTTATTTCTGTTGGTTCATTACTCTAGTTCTGGGATTGTTTGTTTGTTGCTCGACTGCTCGTGAGTTTCATCATTGTTGGCTGGTTGTTGTTGCTGTGTTGTTGCTGTGTTTGTTGCATACTACCCAGCTGATCATTCCTTTCTTCTTTTGCTTGGCTATACCAGGTACACGATTAGAACATTGTCAATGTAACTTGAAGGCTAAGCATTAATACAAAAGAGAAGATCTGAAGATTTTTTTTTACTGTTATGTTAAACCTCATGTAATGCATGATAGTTTGCAGTGTTGTTTGGATACTGAAGATAGTTTGCATGCCTAGTAGATATCAATTGTAGGGTAATTAAACGTTAGTTTGTATATGCAGGCTAGTAGATAAAAGTATTCCCAATGCAGTAGGTTGAATCTTAGATTTGGTTTAATTGTGTGGTATATTCTGTAATGTATGCCAAGCATGAAAACTGTACATTATTAGCTAAGCTCTTTCTCTTCTGATAAATTGTCTCATATAACTGGTAAACCACACGTTAAGACAAAGAACACAAAGCTTGCAATCTCAACCTCATGAAGGTCGAGCCCAGGTCAAAACAGACCAAGCAGGCCCGCATCGAACAAACAGTGGCCCAGGTCTGGCCCATCCCGCATGAGCTGGATTTGGGCCCGTAATGTTCAATCAGTTGTCCGTGTGCGTAATGACGTTTACTTATTCTGTAAAAGCATTTTGAATCCTGCTATAAATAAGCCTACAAGCATGTAATTAACTAGGACTATTTCTGTTTTCTATTAGTAGAGACAAACGCGACAAGAAACGTAGTTGCTATAGGATATCCTTTTAAAATAAGGACGAGATGAGCCTCGACAAAAATAAAGAAAAATGCACAAATTGCGGGGCCCTCGTTAAATGTATATATTGAAGCATTCAGTCCCCAAGGTGGGTCGTTTAGCAAATCTCACGACCCTCCCGGAATAATAACGCGATAGCCTCTTTATGCGCGTATTTAATAATTTTACCTTCTTAAATTCGGGTGCACATTTATGTGACCCAAATCCAAATCTTGACGGATTCGAGATGTGTTTCTAATCACGGGTACATTGATTGTGACGTGGTTCGAGATGCGTGTCCATGACGTCGCAAATTCTTTTTTTAAAAATAAGAATGAGACGAGCCTCGACAAACAAAAATGTACAAAGCTGCGGGGCCCTCTAAATGTATGTATATATTAAAGTATTTAGAATTCGGGATGTGCCGTTTAACGAATTTTTACGACCTTCCCCAAAATAACAAGACGCTAGTTGCTTTAGGCGCGCCTTTAACAATTTATTTTCCTTAATTCGGGTGCACATTTATGTGACCCAAATCCAAATCTCAACCGAGTCGAGATATATCGATAACCACGGGTGCATTGATGTAACGTGGTTCGAGATATGTTTTCACGACGTTGCAATTCTTGTAAAATAATAATAACGACAAAAGCGGTTAAAAGTTAAAATTTGCACATAAGTTCATATTTGTATAAAATCAGATAATCAAGCCGAATATAACAGTTGAGCGACCGTGCTAGAACCACGGAACTCGGGAATGCCTAACACCTTCTCCCGGGTTAACAAAATTCCTTATCCGGATTTCTAGTACGCAGACTGTAATACGGAGTCATTCTTTTCCTCGATTCGGGATTAAAATTGGTGACTTGGGACACCCTAAATCTCCCAAGTGACGACTCTAAAATAAATAAACCAATCCCGTTTCGATTGTCCTTTAATTGGAAAAAACTGCCCCTGCACCCTCTCGGGTACGGAAAAAGGAGGTGTGACAGCTCTGGCAACTCCGCTGGGGATCTGGAGTGGCCCAGAACCACTGGTTCAGGGTTAGAAATTCGAGCTTAGATAAATTGTTATATTTGGCTTTATCTGATTTTTACATGCTTTGAGCCTAATGTGCTAAATGCTGCTTTTACCGCTTTGATATTACCTGAACTGTATATAAATTGTGCCGAAACCTTTCTCTTCTTACCTCTGAGGATGTTCTTACTGGTAGAGACTCCCTATTCTGTTAGTGTCATACCCTAAATAAAAGAGGCTCGGAAAGTTTCTAAGCCGGCTGGCCTTTTGGTTCCCGGAAAGGAGCTCCTTCCTCGGCTCGAGTTGTCCGCTCGGGTACACTGTCTAGAACACCGACCCAGGTTTTGAACATAGAATAACGTGACTTCATGCCGGATCCCTAGTAGGAATGCTTATTTGCATCACGTTGCATTTGACTTAGGGGACTCAACACAGGGTTTGGGTCCGTCTAGGACTAGCGACCTGATATGAAAAGGCCATCCTGATGCATCCTATTTGTTTTCCGTGCATTTATTTGTCTCGTGCCCGCATGCTGACCGGTGTTTGAATAGTACGAATGTTGTGAAATTAAAAAAAAGAAGGGAAATAGCGGTTAAGGAATTGATTGTTTATTTTTGAAAAAAACCAATACCCAAATACTGTCAAAACTCTGCCGAAATTTTGAGAAAATGAAAAAAAAAACGTCTTATTAGTTTGCTTTATTAAAAGCAAAGGAGAAATAGAAAAAAAATCGTTGTTCTATTTTGTTTTTCAGAAAAATATAGAAATATATAGTTTGTCTTGTTATAAAAATAAAAATTAAAAAGAGTCTTATTCTAAAATTCATAAGTCTCTTCAAGTTTAGACTCCCAATTTTCAAAAAGTCTAGTGATGTCAAATTTTGATTGTCATAAAGAAGTCGGGTGCCGCTATTTTATCAAGACATAGCCGAATGTTTCCGAAAGGGACGCCGGGAGGCTGACTTTGCATGAACAGCCACCTTCGGGTCATTTTTAAGACTTGGTCCAGTTGAACCACACAGCCTTAGAAATCTTCGTCCCCGAGGCATTGAAAGGCCGTGTTTGCAATGTTGAATTTTCTATTTTTGAAAAATGATAAGAGAGTCATAAACAAGTCCGGGTGATGCCGCTTATGTCAAAAATAGCCAAGTGTTCCCGAAAGGAACTCCGGAAGGCTGCCTTGGTACAGATGGCCACCTCGTTTTTTTTCTCACACAACCTTAAAAATCTTCGTTCATGAAGTGCTGAAAGGTCGTGTTCAGAAATCCTTTTGAGAAAATTCGCATATATTTTTGTTTTTATCAGAATAAGTTTCATTTGTTAAAATCTTATTAATAAATGTGCAGAATGAGCACGACTCCAAATGAACCCTTTTCAATCATGAATAAAATCCCCCTCCAATTGCGGCTCTGGTGGAATGATTTAGGCAAAGAAGGGCATGACGAAATCAAGAAGTATCTGAAAGGCCTCACGAGTTTGTTGGATATCAGGCCACGAGGAGATATCATAAGGGCACTAGTCCCCCACTGGGATCCTGCGCACAATGTCTTCCATTTCTCGGATTTTGAACTTACCCCAACTTTAGAAGAAATAGCAGGGTATATCGGCAGCTCTGAGACTCCTTTGAGGCACAAATATCTGATTGCTCCAAGAGCTGTAGCAATACACCGGTTTCTGGACTCCTTAAAAATAGTCAGAACAATTCATAACCCTGACTTGGCAAAAGGTTTTTGCAGCATGAGTTTCATATATCAAAGATATGGTCACATAGGAGGATTCGACAAGCCAGAAAACCAGTTGTGCAGCAAAAGTAATCGTCAAAAGTGGGAAGAACATAGACGGATTGCTTTCATGATAACTTTCTTAGGACTCTTAGTGTTCCCAAGAAAAGATGGGAATATTGACATAAAGATAGCAGGGGTCGTCAGTACGTTGCTCACACAGAGAGATAGTACGTTGGCGCCCATGATAGTATCTGATATGTTCCGGGCTCTCACGTCTTGCAAAGCCGGAGGAAGTTTTTTCGAAGGTTGCAATTTGTTGTTGCAAATGTGGATGACCGAACACCTATGTCACCGAGCCCAGTTTCTGAGCCATGGATCCGCTAAAAAGACCTGCATAGATGAGTTCTATACCAGAGTTAATGAGACCTACCTACCTGAAGGAGTCACAGCATGGACCTCATATTTTCATACCCTCGACGCCAGTCAAATACAGTGGGCGCTAGGATGGTTACCAATCGACGAAGTCATATACATGCCAGCAGCCAGACCCCATTTTCTCTTAATGGGACTTAAGAGCATTCAACCATACGCGCCGCATCGGGTTTTAAGGCAACTTGAGAGGTGTCAGATAGTGCCGAAAGACGAGGATCTAAGCACCCAGGTGATTGAGATCAGTCCCGACGGCCAGTTTCCTGAAGCGAGGGTTCGCCAAATTTGGAGCCAGTGTCAATACTTAGAAGCAAATACTTGTGTAATGAATCAGGCAAAAGGGGAAGTTTCGCCCGGGTATCAGGCCTGGTACAAAGGGGAGCCATCATCTGGAAGGCAGACCAAAAGACCTCACTTGCAAGAGTTTGCTAGATCTTCACAAGAGCAGTGGGGCTGGTTGGCCACAGAGCGGGAATATCTTGCCGAAACAGGCAAACTAAAGCAGCAAGTTCAAGACATGAAGTTTGAATACCAATTACAGTCCGCCGCCCACAAAGGAGAAAAGAACAGATTAATCAGAGAATGCGAAATCCTCAAAGCTCAGATCCGGAAGATGGGAAAGGAGGCCGACAACCAGCCAAGGAGCCGGGCGGATAAAAGATTAATAGCAGGGTTAAAGGATCAGGTTGCGGAATGCCAGGAAGATTTGGAAAGATCCAAGGCTAGCACAGCAAGACTGCGGACCAAGTGGGCAAAAGGTACAATGGCCCGGAGGCAGCGCCTACAGCAAGTCATGAGGGATTGTGAACTGAGCGTCAAAACGGTAAAGGAAACGAATTCCGCTCTGCAAGAGCGGATCTTCAAGCAAACACAAGATGCCCAAGCCGACAGAAGATGCTATTACAATGCAATGACCAGGATGGAAAGGCAAATGGAGATGTTCCAGGATCAACTCGCCACCAATGCGCAAACACTAGGATTAAAGAGCCGACAGATAAGGCAGTTGTTCGCAGAAAGGGACAACATTCGAGGAAGGATCGACGAAATTAGGTATTACAACTACATGAAATGCCTGGCATGCGAGCAAATGCCTCGGAAGACCCTTCTTGTTTCCATCATGGGATGCGTCCACCGGATCATGAATGAATTAAAAAGCTTGCAGAAAGACCTCACACCTAGAGCCGCGAAAAGGCCGAATGATGCCTCGTGGATCCCTAAGTTGGAAAATTAATCCATGGTCGAAATCCTGTCACTTGGCTTTGTTGCATTCCCATATGTTGTTTTCTATTTTTCCTTTAATCAAATAGGGTCAAAGAACCGTGGAGTCTGTATTGTTGCTATTCCTTGTTTGAAGTAATTTGTAATAGCAAAATTTTGAGAATGAATTTAATGATTTCACAAGAATTTTGTATTTCTTTAATTTAAGGCAGAACTACGCCTGGTCTGATTCGCGCGGGGACGTGATACGTAGGCAATCCCCATAAGATTCGACTGCTCTTAATAAAGAAAAAGAAGATACAAAAATAAAATAAAATAATAGAAAAGGGGACAAATGAGCAAACCGGGATGACGCATGTTGTTCGAAGCAAAGCATGTAGAAACGGTTAACTGCCTAGGAGCATTGCATCCTCTATGTGTTATGATCAAATCTGTTAAACTCTAACGCTAACAAAAGTTTGTTGTTGTCTGATTCAGACAAGTTAGTTGTTAAAGAACTCTGGCAACACACTCCTATCAAACCAGATCCAAAGGACCGATAGCAACAAGCATGACTACTTCAGAGAATAGTAATGAGGAAAAGAGGCCGATGAGCCAGTTGTTAAAAGAAGCGATGGAAAAGATTGAAAGGATGGGACTAGAGATGAATGCAATGCAGCTAGCCATAGCCAAAACACAAAAGAGCCCTGAAACACTAGGACACATGCCGGAATACCCTCACTCCGGCCCTTCCACAAGCCTCCCAAATCCCCGTTATCATCAAGAAAGAAGCCCTCATGATTCCCAAGCTCCACCACTCCATCAACCTCTCCCAACACCCAATATTCCCATTTTTGTGGGACCCACATCAACCCCCTTGCAAAGAACGACCAGTGAGCCATTGTTTCAGGCTCACGATACGCAATACTATCCCCCTGAGCCTACGTTTCATGCCCCCGAACCACAGGCTTACAATCCACATTTGGAAGTGCCGGCAGAGATTGAAAAGCCGGTTAAGGCCCCTGAACAGGATGAAGTATTGAGAAAGTTCAAAAGCCTGGAGCAGTCCTTCAGGAACCTGCACGGTTTGGGCAACCAGGTCAGCGTAGCATTCAAAGATCTGTGCCCTTTCCCAGACGTCCAACTCCCGGCTGGGTTCAAGATGCCTAACTTTGATTTATATGAAGGGCACGGTGATCCCATGGCACATTTGCGGGGATTCTGTAGCAAAATGAGAGGGGCAGGCGGCAAGGATGAGCTGCTAATAGCTTATTTCGGCCAAAGTCTGAGCGGATCTGCACTAGAATGGTATAACAGGCAGGATTCCAGTAGGTGGTATACTTGGGATGATCTGGCACAGGCTTTTGCAGGTCATTTCCAGTACAATCTCGAGATAGTCCCTGACCGTCTCACATTATTAAGAACTGGGAAGAAACCCGGGGAAAGTTTTCGCGAGTTCGGATTCCGCTGGAGAGAGCAAGCAGCTAGAGTCGATCCTCCCATGAGAGAGGGAGAGATGGTGGACTATTTCTTACAAACATTGGATCCAACCTACTTTGGCCACTTGGTGACAACGGTTGGAAAATCCTTCAACGAGGTGGTCAAGATATGGGTCATGATAGAAGAGGGTCTGAGGTCTGACAAAATCTTGAACTATTCGGAACTCAAGGCCACAACCCAGGCTATTCAAAGCGGCACGGGAGGTGCACTTAGAAGAAAGAAAAAAGAGGTTGCCACGATCGAGGCAGGCAGTTGGTCCAGGGATGGCAGGCCACACTACAACAAACCCAGACCTTACAGGTCAAACTACCCATACAACCCACCACAAAATTTCTATCCACCTCGAGAACCACATTGTTCCATACACCAGGCCCAGGCATACACTCCGCCTCCGGTTCGCCCGCAATGGCACGCGCCGGCTCCCCAGAACATATATGCACCACCACAAAACACCTATCCTCCACCGAGGGCGTATAGAAACCCCTCAGGGGCAGGCTTTCGGGGAAATCCAGATGCTAGGAATGACAGGTTGCGGAAACAAAGAACTTTCACGGAGTTGGGAGAAACCTACACTGCTTTGTTCCACAAGCTGAGGCAATTGGGTTTGGTTAGTCCTATCCAGTCTCGAGAACCAAATCCCCCACCTCAGAATTTGGATCGATCAATAAGTTGTGAATACTGCTCAGGGATGCTCGGGCATGATACCGAGAAGTGTTGGAAATTGAGGCATGCCATACAGGATCTTATTGACACCAATAAGATCGAGGTCCAGACACTGGAGGCTCCTAACATCAACCAAAACCCACTACTCGCGCACCACGAGACTCACATGATTGAGTTGGTGTATGAGGGAGGAGAGTTGAGAAAACCCTCACAAACAGTGATGATGATCCAGGCCGCCCCAAAAGAAGTCTCAACCAGTGGAGGAACGAGGGTACAGTCGTAGGGAGAAGGCGTCAAGCCAGTAGTGATATTGGGAAAGATCCTGTCCGCCATGACAAGCAAACCCGAGCCAAACAAGTTGGTAATATCGGGGATTCCGCCCGCACCTGCAATTGTGTTGAAGGGGGCATATAGAGAATTGGTCACCATAAAGTCTGTAGTCCAGCTGCCGATGATTGATAGCAAGGCTGTCCCTTGGAAATATGAAAAGACGGTGGTGATGTACAAAGGAAAACATGTGGAAGAAGTTAGTTGTGAAGCGCAAGGGCTGACTCGATCAGGTCGATGTTTTGCTCCGGTGGAGCTAAGAAGAACCAACCCAGTTGCAACCAAGAAACCTGTGTCCGAAGAAGAGGCTGAGAAGTTCCTGAGGAAGATGAAAGTGAAGGACTACTCTGTGGTCGAACAGCTGAGGAAAACACCGGCCCATATCTCACTGCTATCATTGCTGATTCATTCTGAGGAGCATCGGCGGGCCCTAATGAAGATATTAAACGAAGCTCATGTACCCAACGAGATTTCTGTAAACCACCTAGAAACCATTGCCAACAAGATTTTCGAGGTGAACAGGGTAACATTCTCAGATGATGATCTGCCGGTGGAAGGTACGGAGCATAATAAAGCTCTATACCTAGCTGTCAAATATGAAGACTCGGTGGTAACTCGAGTATTGATAGATAACGGCTCAAGTGCCAATATTTGTCCACTATCTACCCTAAACCAGTTAAAGATCGACCACGGAAGAATCCACAAGAATAACATCTGTGTCCGAGGGTTCGACGGAAACGGAACAGCCACCGTGGGGGATGTTGTACTTGAATTGACCATCGGTCCAGTCCTGTTTACCATGGAGTTCCAGGTGTTAGATGCCACAGTGTCTTATAACCTGCTGTTAGGATGACCATGGATTCATGCAGCCAAAGCAGCGCCCTCCACCCTACATCAGATGGTGAAGTTCGAGTGGGAAAGACAAGAGGTCGTGTTACACGGCGAGGACGCAGCGTGCACCATGGGCGGAGCCATTGTACCTTTCATAGAGACCGATGATGACAAAGGTCCTTGGGTCTACCAGATTTTCGATACAGGGTCGGCCAACAAAATTTCTGAAGGAGAAATCATCCCGCAGCCTAGGATAGCTGCCGCAACAGTCATGATGGTCTCAGAAATGCTGGGTAATGGATTTGTGCCAGGAAAAGGCCTGGGAGTCAAGCTTCAAGGGATTGTCCAACCTGTCTCCCTTCCTAAAAATCTGGAAACTTTCGGATTGGGGTTCAAGCCAACCGCAGCAGATAGGAAGCAAGCGCGAAGAATGAAGAAGAGGGTTTGGTTTCTGCCTAAACCGGTGCCACATCTCTCAAGGTCCTTTATCAGAGCCAGTGCTAAGGGGTCGCCAGTCCCGAATATCCTAGGACCATTAATTGGTATGGATGGGGACCTGAATCAGAGTTTCGAGAGGCTGTTCGCTGATGTCAGTATGGTAGAAGCTGGAGAAGGTTCCAGCAAAACAGAGATACAGTTTGTGGGGCCTGAAGCCAAGACCAACAATTGGACAGTTACTCCTCTTCCTGTCCGAGGGGAGTCTTGGTAGTAGGCTTTGATTTATGTTTTGTTTGTTTTGTTTTGTTTGGATTATCCCAGGGTGTAATCCAAATTTTACTTTCGTTTTTGTAAAAGTGTGAACCCTTTTATCCCGCAAGTTTAATAAAGTTCTCTTCTTTTGCCCATTTTAATTTTGTTTTGTTCTTTTCCTTTCTGAACAGTTCTCTTTTTACTGGTTCTAATGACATGGCATGCACAGCGGATCTTCGACCTAGTCTAATAAATCAATCTGAATCCGACTCAATGATGCAAGAGGTCGTTTGCGACGATGAATTTGATTATGACGAAGATAAGGCCTTCGAAGAGATAAACTGAGAACTATGCCAATTTGAAGAAAAACCCAAGCCTAACCTAAATGACACTGAGGCTGTAAATCTAGGAGATGCTGATAACGTCCAAGAAACCAAAATCAGCATCCACATTGAGCCGAATGTCAGGGAAGAATTGATCAAAACCCTCATGGAATTCAAAGATGTTTTTGCATGGTCATATGACGATATGCCTGGATTAAGCACCAAATTAGTGGTTCACAAATTGCCCACTGACCCGGCATACCCTCCGGTCAAGCAAAAGCTAAGGAAGTTTAAAACAGAAATGAGTGTGAAGATCAAAGAAGAGGTGATCAAGCAGTTGCAGGCGAAGGTCATTCGGGTCACTCGATATCCCGAGTGGCTGGCCAATGTGGTACCAGTTCCAAAGAAGGATGGGAAAATCAGGGTGTGCGTCGACTACCGCAACCTCAACAAAGCAAGTCCCAAGGACAATTTTCCATTGCCCAACATCCATATCTTGATCGATAATTGCGCTGGGCGCGAGATCGGATCCTTTGTAGATTGCTATGCGGGTTATCATCAGATCCTAATGGACGAGGAGGATGCGGAAAAGACAGCGTTTATTACGCCATGGGGAACTTACTGCTATCGGGTAATGCCGTTCGGATTGAAGAACGCCGGGGCAACGTACATGCGAGCAATGACTGCTGTGTTTCATGACATGATACACAAAGAAATCGAGGTGTACGTCGATGATGTGATCATAAAGTCTTGGCGTCAGGAGGACCATGTAGCAGACCTAAGGAGATTTTTCCAAAGACTCCGAAGGTATGATATCAAGCTCAACCCGGCCAAATGCGCATTCGGGGTTCCATCAGGAAAGTTGCTAGGATTCATCGTCAGTCGACGGGGGATTGAGTTAGACCCATCCAAAATTGAATCCATCCGAGATTTGCCACCGCCAAGGAACAAAACAGAGGTAATGAGTTTGTTGGGTAGACTCAATTACATCAGCAGGTTCATCGCCCAACTCACAACAACTTATGAGCCCATATTTCGGCTGCTGAGAAAGGATGTTGCGGTAGGTTGGACGGCAGAGTGTCAAGAGGCCTTCGACCAAATCAAAGGGTATCTGTCTAATCCACCCGTATTGGTCCCGCCGAAGCCTGGGAAGCCCTTAATTCTTTACCTAACGGTCTTGGAAAATTCATTTGGTTGTGTATTGGGGCAACATGATGACACAGGAAGGAAGGAGCAGGCCATCTACTATCTTAGCAAGAAATTCACAGTACATGAGGTCAAGTACACTCAACTCGAGAAAACATGTTGCGCCCTAACTTGGGTAGCTCAGAAGTTGAAGCACTACCTGTCTTCGTATACTACTTATCTCATATCCCGTTTGGACCCATTGAAATATATCTTTCAGAAACCTATGCCCACGGGAAGGTTGGCAAAATGGCAAATTCTGCTCACAGAGTTTGATATCGTCTATGTGACGAGGACAGCCATGAAAGCCCAGGCGCTGGCCGACCATTTGGCAGAGAATCCCGTTGACGAAAAATACGAGCCCTTAAGAACGTATTTTCCCGACGAAGAGGTAATGCATACAAATGAGCTGGAGTTACCCGAGGAACCGGGTTGGAAGCTTTTCTTCGATGGAGCTGCAAACGCGAAAGGGGTTGGAATAGGAGCAGTACTCATTTCTGAAACAGGACGCCATTATCCTGTTACGGCTCAACTACGCTTCTATTGCACCAATAATATGGCCGAGTATGAAGTTTGCATTCTGGGTCTACGCTTAGCTGCGGACATGGATGTCCAAGACGTCTTGGTCTTGGGAGACTCGGACCTCTTGGTACATCAGATTCAGGGTGAATGGGAAACACGAGATTTAAAGCTCATACCATACCGACAATGCTTGCATGATCTGAGCAAGCGATTTCGATCGGTGAAGTTCAAACATATCCCGAGAGTTCACAATGAGGTTGCGGATGCCTTGGCCACCTTAGCATCAATGCTGCACCACCCTGACAAAATGTATGTTGATCCTCTGCACATCCAGGTCCGTGATCAGCACGCCTACTGCAACGCCGTAGAAGAGGAACCAGATGGCGAACCCTGGTTTCATGATATCAAGGAATACCTCAGAATGGGGACATATCCAGAACAGGCCACTGGAGACCAAAAAAGAGCCCTTCGGCGTTTGTCGAATGGTTTCTTCCTCAGCGGAGGAGTGTTGTACAAAAGAACCCCGGATTTGGGATTGTTGAGATGCATAGATGCCGGTCAAGCCACGACGGTTATGGCAGAGGTACATGCTGGAGTTTGTGGGCCACACATGAGCGGATATGTATTGGCAAGGAAGATCCTTCGAACAGGGTGTTACTGGCTCACCATGGAACACGACTGTATCACTTTCAGGAGGAAATGCCATCAGTGCCAGATACATGGAGATCTGATTCATTCTCCGCCAACAGAGTTACATACGATGTCAGCACCCTGGCCGTTTGTGGCATGGGGCATGGATGTCATTGGACCTATCGAACCGGCAGCATCCAACGGTCATAGGTTCATTCTAGTGACCATTGATTACTTCACCAAATGGGTTGAGGCTAAAACCTTCAAGTCGGTAACCAAAAAGGCGGTGGTGGATTTTGTGCATTCCCATATCATCTGCAGATTTGGAATCCCAAAAGTAATCATCACGGATAACGGTGTGAATCTTAATAGCAGCCTGATGAGAGAAGTATGCCAACAATTCAAGATTACACACCGCAATTCCACCCCATATCGTCCCAAGGCGAATGGAGCGGTCGAAGCTGTCGCACCTCCTTTTTACCGCGCCCGCAAGGCGCGTGGGGGAGTTTTCTCCAATTGAAGGACAATCGAAACGGGATTTATTTAATTATTTCAGAGTCGCCACCTGGGAATTTTAAGGCGTCCCAAGTCACCAATTTTAATCCCTGAATCGAGGAGAATATGACTCTGTTTATTATTCTGCGAACCAGAAATCTTGAGTAAGGAATTCTGTTAATCCGGAAGAAGGTGTTAGGCATTTCCGAATTCCGTGGTTCTAGCACGGTCGCTTAACTGTTTTTATTATTGGCTTAATTATCTTGATTTTACGAAATACGTTTTTATTGCATGATTTTACTACCGCTTTTTACTTATTGTTTACAATTATATGGACGAATTACGCGTACGTATATTCGTATTATATACTTTTTATAATTATCGGGGATCATGCCACGCGTACGTGTACACAATAAAATTGTCCATGTTATAGTTTTTATAAAAAATATATGTTCGAAATTTAAAATAAAATCAGGAACATCATCACCCTTTTTATTTAAATAATGAACTGCACACCTCGGGTTATATGAAATTATTTTAACATCCTTGGAAAAATCCTTTTCTTAAATATTCGCTCGAAATTGCGCGTACGCATAATCCGAATTTTTTTTTAATATAATCAGGGTGCGCGAACGCATCCCTAATTGCGCAAAATCTTTGTAATAATATTATGGATTTTTCACAAATTGTTTATTATATCTACACATTTTATATGAAAATCCTGAGAAATTCACATTTAAGGGAGCTTTGAATTCTTTTAAAAGAATTCACAATTTATTAAATATAGACCGTCGATTATAATTTCCGGATATAAATTATATTCAGCCCAACTATTCAAGTTCAAAGAAAAGAATAAAAATATGATTCAAACAAATACAACATATATATGCCAAAGGATGAATTGTATATGAAACTAACAAACATGATTTATGAAGGGAAGAAGTATTTTTGAACAATTTTTCATTATTTAATTAGTGCAAATCCTATTTCTAATTGTCATTGATATAAAGTGTTGCAATTTGTATATCTCATCTTATTCTCATATACTTGCTTTTAATCTAATAGGCCTAATTATTTATTTAAGATGGTAAATAGGCATCAAATTGATAAGAAATGGAACTATAAATCGATTAATAATGTTGCCTTACATGCAACATAGTTTGTATGTCTAAAACATTCATAGCATTTTAACATCATAATGAGATACATCAACTCATCATCCCTTAATGGTTATATATATACCTATTATCACACCATATATGAACGTATAACTCACATCATTCAATCCATAACTAAATCAGGTAAAACTAGCAATATGGTTTTTTTTTGACATTTTTATACTACTCTTTATTCAACTAACAACATCTAACCTTAATCCACAACCAAACAATCGAAATACACTAACCATGCATTTTCTTGACATTTTAGAATACTCTATAACTGACTAACAATGTCATAGGACTTAACTAATAGCCAACTTCATGCCATGTTCCCTATATTAACAATTCAATCATAACTATACTTTAATGAAAATTTAGAATTGAAAACATTATTACAAAGTTTTATATGAATTTCAAATAAAGACAATTAACTCATAACTATCAAATTGAATTCACTACTAGTTAACTAACATGAAACAAAAAAATGAAATTTAAACTAATGAACTTGGACAAAAATGAAAAATAGAATTTTGCAATTCAAGCTTCATTGATTTGTCATGCTGAATCTTTTTTCCAACATAGAATTTAAGAGATAAGTACCTGGAAATGAAGGTAGAAGAAGTAAGTTTTCAGCAGTTGCAGCAGTAACAAACCAGCAGAATATACCAATAACACAGCAAGTCTGAACAAGACCCGTTAACCCAGATGAACAGTGACAGAAACTTGAGGGAAAGATTTCAAATTCAGACTGAATAATATCCACAAAAACAAACAACGGACAGTTTCTAGAAGGATAACATTTTTTTTTATTTTTCAATTTCTTCCTGTTTCGGATTCCTATTTCTGATTTTTTCTGTTTCTGTTTTCTTTTCAAATTTCTGTTTCTGATTCTATTTCTCTCTTTCTTTCTTTCTGTTTTTCTCAAATGTATCTCTCTGAAAACTGATCTTTAAATCTGATTTTTTTCTCAATCTCACACTCTCTTTTTCTTCCTGAAAGGCTACTGTTAAAATCTGATTTCTTTTTCCTTTCAAATCAGATTTTTCTCTTCCTATTTTTCTTCTTCCTATTTTTCTTCTTCCTATTTTTTCTTCTGAAGGACTCTCCTCTTCAAATCTGATTTTTTTCTCTCTTCAAAATCCTAAAGTCTGCCCCTTAAATCAGTCCAGCTCCCTGTATTTATACAGGGCTGGTCCTATACTCTTTTAGTGCTTCTTGGACCCTTTTCTCCTTTTAAAATCAAAAAGTTTCTATTAAAACTACTTTTGAATACTTTAAATCCTATTGAGTGCTATTATCCTGTTTTTCAGCAGCCCATTACCCTTTGTTTCCCACTATCCTATTAAATTAAAACCATTAACAAACCACTTTCAGCCCACTATTATGTCACATTACCCTTACTGTTTTATCCCAGAAAATGTCCCAGATTTCCTACTGTAATTACTGTTATTACTGCCTTAAATTCAGAATCTAACAATACAGATTTTAAAATCTGTTTAAGCAGCTATAACCAATCCTAAAGTTTTGGACTGAATCCTAACTAAGAATGTAACCTTCTAACACAATTACATCTAATCAACATTTGTAAAATTACACTGAATTCAGAACTAACATCATAACAACATATCAATGAAATCATTATAACAATTCAGACTGGACTTAAACATTGAATCAAGATCAAACATACACAGGAGCATTGTCAATATACTGACAATGCCCTGTTCAGAAAACAATATATACACATCATACATTTGAATTTACTGATTTGCAAACAAACATGATTTAATTGACAAGTATTAATCAGTAGACTATTTACAACATTTGTCCATAATCAGTCTAAAACAATAGAAGCAGACTGTTTCCATTAGCATTATCATAAATGAGAATTCACAATATAACTAATCGACGAACTTAATCGAGTCGATTACTCACATTGTAAATAATCACGAACAACAGAAACAATTTCATATTTTGAGCATATAGACGGGTATGAGACAAAAAATGACAGAATTAATCAAAACAAAAATGTGAAAAATTAACAAGTTATTAAAACAAACGAAAATACATACAGAATACACAAACAGAAATAGAACAGTACCTCTGAATTTTAATCAAACTCGAATTCAACTTGGCTTCGGATTTTGTTTGAAATCAAACAGACCTTAGTCGAAGTATTTTCCACTGAAAATACTTCGACTAAGGTCGATTAAACCTCAATCTTTCGTCTGAAGTGAACAGAATCCAAAAATCTGGTATTTCTAGGGTTCTTGAAGGTTCGATTTGGGACTTAACCATTTCTGGTCAGATTCGAGGGGGACCAAATATGACACAAGGGTGAGGGTAGCCTAGGGGTCATTTGGTGTCAGTTTAGAACGGATCTGAGTTTGTTCTTGTTTGGTCCGAATCTTCAAAAGAAGATTCGAGAAGCTCGGAACTGATTCGAGCCAAACAAACTTCAGATCCATAACGAGGCATGCTAGGGGGTACTATGGTGTTATTTTGGAAGCCATTGGAAAGGTTTGAGTTTTCAGACCCACCTTCGATTTAGTATTCGAAGAGTTGGGGTCTGATTCGAAGGAAACTAAGGTCAGATTTGTGTAGAGGATGTTCAGGGGGTTCTAGGGTGTTATTTTGGTGACCGACGGCGTTGATGCCGCCGGGTTTCAGGCGGTGGGATTCTAGGGCAGCTAGGGTTAGGGGTGGGTCTGAGGAAGATGATGATGAACAGTGGAGAGGGGGGTTTAGTTAGGGGGGCCGGGGTAAGGATTATGGGCTTATATAGGGACGGGGTGGGTTGATGCTGACCGTTAGATCTAGTAGGATGAGAGGTCAGGATTTATTCACTTAACCAAACGATGTCGTTTGGTTTAAGCTGGGGGACGGGTTGAACCGGGTATCGGATCGGGTACGGGCTATGGGTTACGGTTCGTGGGATCTCAGCCGTTGGTTGGCTTTGATCCAACGGTCTTGATAAAGTGTGACCAAACGTCGTCGTTTGGTCTTGGCTTTGAATTGGACCGGACAGGCTGTTTGGATTGGGCTGTGGGGGGTAATTTGATTTGGGCCTGGATTTTAATCCAGGTCCAATTTTTTTATTTTACAACTTGTATATTTTTTATTTTCTAATTTTATTATTAATTAATAAAATCCTAATCAAAAATTATAAAAACAAAATTATCATTACAATAATATTAATTATCTTTTAATAACCATTAACGCGTAGATAAAACATTAATCACACAGTGGAATATAAAAAATAGAACGAAATGCATATTTTGGTGATTTTATTTAAATTATCTTTCAAATACATAATTAAATCCTATATGCATGCAACATGTATTTTATTTTAATTTTCATTTTATTATGACAAAGTAAACATTTACGGACATAACACAAATATTTAACACCACGCAAATTCAAGAATTACACAGTAAAAGAAATTTATTTTATTTTTTTGATTTATTTTGGAGTAGATTTCGTAAGGCAAAAATCACGTGCTCACAGCTGCCCCTCTTTGTGCGGAAACTCGAAGAGTTTTCGTGCAAAGATAAAGTGAGCGGATACGAGCGATTTTTGCCCGTTCAAATACTCCGTGGGAAGCATTTTTTGAAAGATTTGACCGAACCTCTGCTTCAAAGGTTTCCTACATATCCTTGGCTATAAAGGAATCAGGTCAATGTAGTTCGGGAAGTTTTGGGTAGCTGGGACTACCATGGGACTGTGATGTTACTGTTGCTTCGTGTTGTTTTTACTGCTTGCTGACCTCCTTATAACACCTTACTTCAAAGGTAATGCAAAAATTAAGCTAGATTATGGTACAGGAATTATAAAAAATCTTATCTAGATCATGCCCTTGTGTTTCTTGTTGTCTTGATATCTTGGTGACTCTTGGGCATTTGGCTTATTCCGTATTCCTTTTCATTGTGTCCCGTATTTTCTTTTGGGACTCTTGTTGTTTCTTGCTGGGGATTTTGTTGGACTCCTCTGCTTTATTGATTCTAAATGTGCTCCTTTATCATATGAGCGGGCTTTTGATTTTAAAACTTCAATTGCATTCCCTCGTTCTCCAGGTGGGTGCCTTGACTGCTTCTTTTCTTTCTTCATCCTCATTCTCCAGGTGGACGCCTGACTTCTTTTTAACTTCTTCATCCTCATTCTTCAGGTGGATGCCTGACTTCTTTAATTCTTATCCTCATTCTCCAGGTGGACGCCTGACTTCTTCTTTTCTCATCCTCATTCTCCAGGTGGACGCCTGACTTCTTCTTTTCCCATCCTCATTCTCCAGGTGGACGCCTGACTTCTTTAATTCTCATCCTCATTCTCCAGGTGGACGCCTGACTTCTTTAATTCTCATCCTCATTCTCCAGGTGGACGCCTGACTTCTTTAATTCTCATCCTCATTCTCCAGGTGGACGCCTGACTTCTTCTTTTCTCATCCTCATTCTCCAGGTGGACGCCTGACTTCTTTAATTCTCATCCTCATTCTCCAGGTGGACGCCTGACTTCTTTAATTCTCATCCTCATTCTCCAGGTGGACGCCTGACTTCTTCTTTTCTCATCCTCATTCTCCAGGTGGACGCCTGACTTCTTTAATTCTCATCCTCATTCTCCAGGTGGACGCCTGACTTCTTTAATTCTCATCCTCATTCTCCAGGTGGACGCCTGACTTCTTCTTTTCTCATCCTCATTCTCCAGGTGGACGCCTGACTTCTTTAATTCTCATCCTCATTCTCCAGGTGGACGCCTGACTTCTTCTTTTCTCATCCTCATTCTCCAGGTGGACGCCTGACTTCTTTTTAACTTCTTCATCCTCATTCTCCAGGTGGACGCCTGACTTCTTTAATTCTCATCCTCATTCTCCAGGTGGACGCCTGACTTCTTCTTTTCTCATCCTCATTCTCCAGGTGGACGCCTGACTTCTTTAATTCTCATCCTCATTCTCCAGGTGGACGCCTGACTTCTTCTTCTTTACCAGGTATTTCCTGACACAAATATTGTCTTTGCCCCTGTTTTAAATCAAAGAAAACTTCGTTAGTTTAAAGCAGGGTGGTTAACTGGGGTATTCTTGCCGATGGTGAGGCTTCTCTTCGTCTCTTTTTTATTGCCTTGGAATGGTTGAAAAAGACCGTTTTGTCCTTGTAATTGATCCTTGACTATAGGATTTCCCTCTGTATGTTTTCCTTCAAATCCTTTTAACTGTAATCATATGTCCCTTCTGACTTTGCTGATCCACTTTTGATTTCACTTTTCTTACACCAATATCTTTTTATCTCCCGCCTTTCATGGCCGTATTTTGCATCATGTAACCTTGAATCTTGGTAGTATACCTTGACATTCCTTCTTATTTGTTTGGAATAAAACTTATCTCAAAGCTTTAGAAAAGTAAGATTATTAGTGACGAAACGCGCTGATTTCGACAATTATAGAATGAAAAGAAAAATCCAAATTTGGATGACTGTCGGAGAAGGAATAAAACTTATCTGATTGGAGTTACTGACGCCAATGATCAGGGTATGCATTTCGGATTAATCAACCCAGTCTTTTAATCAATCTCCTCTCAATTGTCTTATTTTCGTTTTCCCCAAAATTTCCATAATCCAACTTCATTTTTCATTTCACAGACCTGTTAGACTTGCAATATCTCAAAGAGTTTTCACCGATAAACCTTCCTCATTTGTTCATTTCTCACTTCCTTTTCGCCTTATGGTGCCTACGAAGGTTTTCACCAATAAGACTCTCTCATTTTTACTTTTCTCTCAACTTCCGTCGCCTTATGGTGCCCGTGTGGGTTTTCACCTATAAGACTCTCTCATTTTTACTTTCTTTTCTTGTTTGTACCAGAGTGTTATGAACCATCTTCATTTGCTTGTCTCAGCATTTTTCTAAGATTGATCGAAAGGTCTTTTTGGTATGGGGTTAGAAATGGAAAAGGTATTAAAAGCTAAACAGTTCTTGGTATGGGTTAAAAATTACAACTCTTGGAATCTTTTTCTTATTTGCAATACAGTTTCTTTGCCCCAGTTTTTGATTAGGGTCGCTTGACATAACTTTTTGTGCACATTATGTATATTGTGCACCCTATGACCGAGCCGTGAGGCGCCTACGTATCCTTCTTTGAGGAATCAGGTCAAACGTAGTTCACTAAATAATAGTGATTTTCTCTTTTTTTTTATTATTATTATTATTGTTACTTCAATTTGATTTTCATCGATTCCAAGAGAGGGTAGGAACGAAACAAATATGGCTCAAAAGGGGAAGCAAAGGGTATAGTGTTTGGATAGCAGAATAAATTGCCTTTGTCATTCCAATCTTCGAAATAATGCTAAATACAAACATTCAAAAGTTATGCGTAATATCTCTTTACCGCGTCAGAATTGATCGCCATGTCCATGCATTTGCCTTCAATATCTGTTAAGCATAGTGCACCATTCGACAATACTCTGGTCACAATGAATGGTCCTTGCCAATTCGGGGCAAATTTGCCTTTCGCCTCAACCTGATGTGGAAGAACACGTTTCAGCACATGCTGACCCACTTCAAACTTCCGTGGACGCACCTTTTTGTTGTATGCTCTTTCTATTCTTCTTTGATATAATTGACCATGACATACTGCGGCCAATCGTTTTTCATCAATCAAGTTTAACTGTTCCAGACGGGTTTTGACCCATTCATCATCATCAATCTTTGCTTCGGCGATGATCCGAAGGGAAGGAATCTCAACTTCTGCAGGAATTACTGCTTCAGTGCCATATACCAACAAATAAGGAGTTGCTCCTACTGAAGTGCGAACAGTAGTGCGATATCCCAATAATGCAAATGGTAATTTTTCATGCCATTGTTTTGAACCTTCTACCATTTTCCGAAGTATCTTCTTTATGTTTTTGTTGGCTGCCTCTACTGCTCCATTCGCCTTGGGCCGATATGGGGTAGAGTTGCGATGTGTAACCTTAAACTGTTGACATACTTCCTTCATTAAGTTGCTGTTAAGATTAGCACCGTTATCTGTGATGATCACCTTTGGGATTCCGAATCGACATATGATATTTGAGGGGACAAAATCGACCACAGCTTTCTTGGTCACTGATTTGAATGTCTTGGCCTCAACCCATTTGGTAAAATAATCAATAGCTACTAGAATGAACCTGTGCCCATTGGATGCTGTTGGCTCAATCGGTCCAATCACATCCATGCCCCAAGCAATGAAGGGCCATGGTGCCGACATTGTGTGCAATTCGGATGGTGGAGAATGAATCAAATCTCCGTGTATTTGGCATTGATGACACTTGCGCACAAAACTGATACAATCTCGCTCCATGGTAAGCCAATAGTAACCAGCTCGGAGGATTTTCTTTGCCAATACATATCCACTCATGTGGGGTCCGCAAACTCCCGAATGTACTTCAGACATGACAGTTGTAGCTTGTCTGGCATCTATGCATCTTAATAATCCAAGATCTGGTGTTCTTTTATACAAAACTCCTCCGCTTAAGAAGAATCCATTTGCCAATCGCCTAATGGTCCTCTTTTGATCTCCTGTGGCTTGTGCGGGATATATCCCCATCCTGATATACTCCTTGATGTCGTGGAACCATGGTTCACCATCAAATTCTTCTTCAACCATATTGCAATAAGCGTGCTGATCGTGGACTTGAATATGTATTGGATCTACATAAGCTTTGTCCGGATGGTGCAACATTGATGCCAGGGTAGCCAATGCATCGGCAACCTCATTATGGATTCTTGGAATATGTTGGAATTCCACTGATTGAAACCGCTGACAAAGATCATGTAGACATTGTCGGTATGGTATGAGCTTCAAGTCTCGGGTTTCCCATTCTCCTTGAATTTGATGTACCAAAAGATCCGAATCTCCCATGACTAAGATTTCTCGGATACCCATGTCTGCGGCTAGCCTTAACCCCAAAATGCAAGCTTCATATTCAGCCATATTATTGGTGCAATAAAATCGCAATTGAGCCGTAACAGGATAGTGATGCCCTGTTTCAGAAATGATTACGGCTCCTATCCCGACTCCTTTCATGTTAGCGGCTCCATCAAAGAAAAGTTTCCAGCCAGGTTTTTCAATTCGCTCCACCTCGTCGATATGCATTGTTTCTTCATCAGGAAAATAGGTTTTCAACGGCTCGTATTCCTCATCGACCGGGTTTTCGGCTAAATGATCAGCCAGTGCTTGGGCTTTCATTGCAGTCCGAGTCACATAGATGATGTCAAATTCTGTGAGCAATATCTGCCACTTTGCAAGTCTTCCCGTTGGCATAGGCTTTTGAAAAATATATTTCAATGGATCCAGACGAGAAATGAGGTAAGTAGTATAGGACGACAAATAGTGTTTCAACTTTTGAGCTACCCAAGTCAGGGCGCAACATGTCTTTTCCAGATGAGTATACTTAACCTCATAGGCTGTGAATTTCTTGCTAAGGTAATAGATGGCCTGTTCTTTTCTGCCAGTGAGGTCATGTTGCCCCAATACACAACCAAATGAATTTTCCAAAACTGTCAAGTAAAGAATCAAAGGTCTTCCTGGCTCTGGCGGGACCAACACGGGTGGGTTTGACAAGTACCCTTTTATCTTATCGAACGCTTCTTGACACTCATCGGTCCATTTGACCGCAGCATCCTTTTTCAACAATTTGAAAATTGGTTCACAGGTTGTTGTGAGCTGAGCAATAAACCTGCTGATGTAATTTAACCTTCCCAACAAACTCATTACTTCAGTTTTGTTCTTTGGAGGTGGCAATTCTTGGATGGCTTTGATTTTTGATGGGTCTAGCTCGATGCCTCGCCGACTGACTATGAATCCCAGCAACTTTCCAGATGGAACTCCAAATGCGCATTTGGCAGGGTTAAGCTTGAGGTTGTACCTGCGAAGTCTTAAGAAGAACTTCCTCAAATCCCCAACGTGGTCGGCCTGATGCTTTGATTTTATGATCACATCGTCCACGTATACCTCAATCTCCTTGTGTATCATATCATGAAACACTGTGGTCATTGCTCTCATATAGGTTGCTCCGGCGTTCTTTAAACCGAATGGCATTACCCGGTAGCAATAAGTTCCCCATGGTGTGATGAATGCCGTCTTTTCTGCATCTTCTTCATCCATTAGAATTTGATGATACCCGGCATAACAATCCACGAAAGACCCTATATCATGCTTGGCACAATTGTCGATCAAAATATGGATATTGGGTAATGGGAAATTATCCTTTGGACTTGCTTTGTTGAGATTGCGATAGTCGACGCATACTCTAATTTTGCCGTCTTTCTTTGGTACAGGAACGATATTAGCCAACCAAACAGGATATCGAGTGACTCGAATGACCTTTGCTTCCAATTGTTTGGTGATTTTTTCCTTAATTCTCACACTTATATCAGGCTTGAATTTTCTTAGCCTTTGCTTGACAGGAGGCACCGTTGGATCGATGGGCAATTTGTGAACCACTAAATCAGTGCTCAGGCCCGGCATGTCGTCATATGACCATGCAAAAACATCTTTGAATTCTATGAGTGCTTTAATTAACTCCTCTCGGATCTTTGGTTCCAGATGGACACTTATTTTAGTTTCTCGGATATTACTCGTGTCCCCTATATTGATGTCCTCGGTATCACTCAAGTTAGGTTTGATTTTTTCCTCAAAGTGAATTAACTCTTTACTAATCTCTTCAAAAACCTCATCTTCATCATATTCTGATTCATAATCACAATATATTTCTTGAATTAATATTTCGGAACCAGATTGATTTTTAAGACTGGGCTGAGGATTCCTCATGCATGCCATATCACTAGAGCCAGCGTAAAAAGAACTGTACAGGAAAAAGAAAAGAAAACTATCAGGAATGATAATAAAAAGGAAACTGCTTTTTATTGGATGATGAAAGATAACAAGGTTTGCACACTTCAAACAAACTGTAAGATAAGCTTTGGGATTACAACCCTGAAGTAACCCAAACAAACTTGAAAGAAAATCAAAATAAACTACCAAGACTCCTTTCGAATGGGGAGAGGAGTGGCTTTCCAATTATTAAGCTTTGTTTCTGGCCCAACGAATTGAACTTCTGCGTTGCTACACCCTTCTCCGCTTTCCAACATATTCACATCATTAAACAATTTCGCGAATCTTTCAATTAATTCCTCCTCAGGATTGACCCGGGATTTAGGAATTGTTGTTATCGGGCGGTTTTTAACACCGGTCTTGACAAAAGACTTTGACAGACGTGGGACTGGTTTTGGAAGAACCCATGCTTGGTGTTTCAACTTCCTGGCCTTTATTACGTCATTTACAGTGGGTGTGAACCCCAAACCGAATGTTCCCCAGTTCTCGGGGAGAGATACTGGTTGTATAATTCCTTGCAAAGATAAGCCCAGACCTTTGCCGGGTATAAAGCCATTTTTTAACATTTCATAAGCTACCATGACTGATGCAGAGGATATCTTTGGATTCGGAAGGTATTTCCCCTCTGGAATTTTCTCCACCGACACTGTGTCAGATACTTGGTATACCCATGGTCCCTGGTCATTTTCTGTTCCCTCGACCGGTACAATGGTACTGCTGCGAGCATTTAAACTTTCTTCCCCATGCACAACTATTTCTTGATGATCCCATTCAAACTTGACAACCTGATGTAGTGTTGACGGGACTGCTTTAGCAGCATGGATCCATGGTCGGCCCAACAACAAGTTGTAAGAGACAGTTATGTCCAACACTTGAAATTCCATTGTGAATTCAACTGGCCCTATTGTTAGTTCCAACACTATGTCGCCAAATGAATCTCTGCTTCCACCGTCAAACCCCCGTACGCAGATACTATTCTTCTGGATCCTCTCCTCTTTAATTTTTAATTTGCTTAAAGTGGAGAGAGGGCAGATATTTGCACTTGACCCATTGTCAACCAATACCCGGGTTACTACGGAGTTTTCACATTTCACGGTGAGGTAAAGAGCTCTGTTGTGCTCAGTACCTTCCACAGGTAATTCATCATCAGCAAATGTAATTCTGTTTGTCTCAAAGATTCTGTTGGCTATTCTTCCTAAATGATTTACGGAGATCTTTTCAGGAACATGAGCCTCATTCAGGATTTTCATCAAAGCCAGACGGTGCTCCTCTGAATGAATCAGTAATGACAACAATGAAATTTGAGCGGGCGTCTTCTTTAATTGATCCACAACAGAATAATCATGGAGTTTCATTTTTCTTAAAAACTCTTCCGCCTCTTCTTCCGTCACAGCTCTCTTTATTGGTGTTGGATTGTTTTTAGTTTTTCTTAACTCTTCGGGCGTAAAACATCTTCCCGAACGAGTCAAGCCTTGCACCTCACACACTTCTTCCTTGACTTCTTTTCCTTTGTACATTACAGTCACCCGTTCGTAGTTCCATGGGATGGCTTTGTTGTTGATGACCGGCAGCTGGATTACAGGTGCGATAATAACCCGATCTGTACGGGCTCCTTCCACGAATACAATGGGTTTGTTAGCAACCCCTGGTACTATCACTTTCGGCCTTTCTTGTTTTGCGGCAACTTTGCTCGATGATCCCTCCTCGATTATCATAGATGGTCCATCACCATTTCTGTTCTGCTTAGGTACCGGCTTCTCCTCTGTTAACTGCTTATCTGATTTGGCTTCATGAGACTTGATCATCATGACAATTTGTGACGGCTTCTTTGTTTCCCCATCAGCTTGTATGATTTCTATCATATTAGCCTCTTGATGGGCTGGCACTGGATTCCTATTTATATTTGGGGCTTCGGGGGTTTGAACCTCGATTTTATTAGTATCAATCAGCTCTTGTATTGCATTTTTCAAATGCCAGCATTTCTCCGTGTCATGGCCTGGTGCACCGGAGCAATATTCACAGCTAATGGTGTAATCCAGATTCTTTGGAGGAGGATTGGGTAGCTTGGATTGTACTGGTCTCAGCATGTCTAGCTATCTCAGCCTGTGGAACAGACTAGTGTAAGACTCTCCCAATGGAGTGTAAGTTTTCTTTTTCTGTTCTCTTTCCCCCTGAACGCTGGCCTCGGCCTGAAACCTGGTCCGGGATAGGCTCGTGGGTAAGTACTTGGTGTGGCAGGGGCACGCCAATTGGCATGAACAGGTGGCTGATTGTATGCTTGAGCATGGTTAATGGAGAAATGAGGCTCCGAAGGGTGATAGTAGTGTTGGGATGAATCATGGTGGTAAGCTGATTGGCAAGGTCGTTGTTGATTATAGTAAAGCGGTGAACCTCTGGGTCCCGACCAAATTCCTGAATCAACTACCGCTGCTTCCTCCCTCTTTTTTCTTCCGATTCCTCCTACCCCGCCTTGAATAGCTTGAGTAGTTGCCTTAATTGCTGAATAGCTCATAATTTTATTTGTTTTGAGACCTTCTACCACCATACCTCCCATCTTCACCACTTCGTTGAATGATTTTCCAACCGCTGAAACCAGATGGGCATAGTAAGTTGGCTCCAAGGCTTGGAGGAAGTAATATTAACCCGTCGTCGTTCGATCAAGGTCGAACTCTTCTTTATTGGCCATGGCCCTTGGCCTTAAAGGGTCTTATTTCGAACTTGTTGAAATATTAACTCGTCGTCGTTCGATTAAGGTGGAACTCTTCTTATTTGGCGAAGGCCCTTGGCCATAAAGGATGTTATTTCGAACTAATCGAAATGTTAACCCATCGTCATTCGATCAAGGTCGAACTCTTTTTCTTTGGAGAAGGCCCTTGGCCTTAAAGGGTGTTATTTCTAACTTGTAGAAATATTAACCCATCGTCGTACGATCAAGGTCGAACTCTTCTTCTTTGGAGAAGGCCCTTGGCCTTAAAGGGTGTCTTTTCGAAGTTATCAAAATGTTAACCCGTCGTCATTCGATCAAGGTCGAACTCTTCTTCTTAGACGAAGGACCTTGTCCTTAAGGTTGTTATTTCGAATTTATCGAAATGTTAATCCGTCGTCGTTCGATCAAGGTCGAACTCTTCTTCTTTGGAGAAGGCCCTTGGCCTTAAAGGGTGTTATTTCGAACTTATCGAAATATTAACCCGTCGTCGTTCGATCAATGTCGAACTCTTCTTTATTGGCCATGTCCCTTGGCCTTAAAGGGTGTTATTTCGAACTTGTTGAAATATTAACACGTCGTCGTTCGATCAAGGTGGAACTCTTCTTCTTTGGCGATGGCCCTTGGCCATAAAGGATGTTATTTCGAACTTATCGAAATGTTAACCCGTCGTCGTTCGATCAAGGTCGAACTCTTCTTCTTTGGAGAAGGCCCTTGGCCTTAAAGGGTGTTATTTCTAACTTGTAGAAATATTAACCCGTCGTCGTACGATCAAGGTCGAACCCTTCTTCTTTGGCAAAGGCCCTTGGCCTTAAAGGGTGTCTTTTCGATGTTATCAAAATGTTAACCCGTCGTCGTTCGATCAAGGTCGAACTCTTCTTTATTGGCCATGGCCCTTGGCCTTAAAGGGTGTTATTTCGAACTTGTTGAAATATTAACTCGTCGTCGTTCGATCAAGGTGGAACTCTTCTACTTTGGTGATGGCCCTTGGCCAAAAAGGATGTTATTTCGAACTTATCGAAATGGTAACCCGTCGTCGTTCGATCAAGGTCGAACTCTTCTTCTTTGGAGAAGGCCCTTTGCCTTAAAGGGTGTTATTTCTAACTTGTAGAAATATTAACCCGTCGTCGTACGATCAAGGTCGAACTCTTCTTCTTTGGCGAAGGCCCTTGGCCTTAAAGGGTGTCTTTTCGATGTTATCAAAATGTTAACCCGTCGTCATTTGATCAAGGTCGAACTCTTCTTCTTAGACGAAGGACCTTGTCCTTAAGGTTGTTATTTCGAACTAATCGAAATGTTAACCCGTCGTCGTTCGATCAAGGTCGAACTCTTCTTCTTTGGAGAAGGCCCTTGGCCTTAAAGGGTGTTATTTCTAACTTGTAGAAATATTAACCCGTCGTCGTACGATCAAGGTCGAACTCTTCTTCTTTGGCGAAGGCCCTTGGCCTTAAAGGGTGTCTTTTCGATGTTATCAAAATGTTAACCCGTCGTCATTCGATCAAGGTCGAACTCTTCTTCTTAGACGAAGGACCTTGTCCTTAAGGTTGTTATTTCGAACTAATCGAACCCGTCGTCATTCGATCAAGGTCGAACTCTTCTTCTTTGGAGAAGGCCCTTGGCCTTAAAAGGTGTTATTTCGAACTTATCGAAATATTAACCCGTCGTCGTTCGATCAAGGTCGAACTCTTCTTCTTTGGTGAAGGCCCTTGGCCTTAAAGTGTATTATTTCAAACTTGTCGAAATATTAACCCGTCTTCGTTCAAACAAGGTCGAACACTTCTTCTTTGGAGAAGGCCTTTGGCCTTAAAGGGTGTTATTTCTAACTTGTAGAAATATTAACCCGTCGTCGTACGATCAAGGTCGAACTCTTCTTCTTTGGAGAAGGCCCTTGGCCTTAAAGGGTGTCTTTTCGAACTTATCGAAATATTAACCCGTCGTCGTTCGATCAAGGTCGAACTCTTCTTCTTAGAAAAAGCCCCTTGGCCTTAAAGGTTGTTATTTCAAACTTGTTGAAGTATTAACTCATCGTCGTTCGATCAAGGTGGAACTCTTCTTCTTTGGCGAAGTCCCTTGGCCTTAAAGGGTGTCTTTTCAAAGTTATCAAAATGTTAACCCGTCGTCATTCGATCAAGGTCGAACTCTTCTTCTTAGACGAAGGACCTTGTCCTTAAAGTTGTTATTTCGAATTTATCGAAATGTTAACCCGTCGTCGTTCGATCAAGGTCGAACTCTTCTTCTTTGGAGAAGGCCCTTGGCCTTAAAGGGTGTTATTTCTAACTTGTAGAAATATTAACCCATCGTCGTACGATCAAGGTCGAACTCTTCTTCTTTGGCGAAGGCCCTTGGCCTTAAAGGGTGTCTTTTCGATGTTATCAAAATGTTAACCCGTCGTCGTTCTATCAAGGTCGAACTTTTCTTCTTAGACGAAGGACCTTGTCCTTAAGGTTGTTATTTCGAACTAATCGAAATGTTAACCCGTCGTCGTTAGATCAAGGTCGAACTCTTCTTCTTTGGAGAAGGCCCTTGGCCTTAAAGGGTGTTATTTCGAACTTATCGAAATATTAACCCGTCGTCGTTCGATCAAGGTCGAACTCTTCTTCTTTGGTGAAGGCCCTTGGCCTTAAAGTGTATTATTTCAAACTTGTCGAAATATTAACCCGTCGTCGTTCAAACAAGGTGGAACACTTCTTCTTTGGAGAAGGCCTTTGGCCTTAAAGGGTGTTATTTCTAACTTGTGGAAATATTAACCCGTCGTCGTACGATCAAGGTCGAACTCTTCTTATTTGGAGAAGGCCCTTGGCCTTAAAGGGTGTCTTTTCGAACTTATCGAAATATTAACCCGTCGTCGTTCGATCAAGGTCGAACTCTTCTTCTTAGACGAAGCCCCTTGGCCTTAAAGGTTGTTATTTCGAACTTGTTGAAATATTAACTCATCGTCGTTCGATCAAGGTGGAACTCTTCTTCTTTGGCGAAGTCCCTTGGCCTTAAAGGGTGTCTTTTCGAAGTTATCAAAATGTTAACCCGTCGTCATTCGATCAAGGTCGAACTCTTTCTTCTTAGACGAAGGACCTTGTCCTTAAGGTTGTTATTTCGAATTTATCGAAATGTTAACCCGTCGTCGTTCGATCAAGGTCGAACTCTTCTTCTTTGGAGAAGGCCCTTGGCCTTAAAGGGTGTTATTTCGAACTTATCGAAATATTAACCCGTCGTCGTTCGATCAATGTCGAACTCTTCTTTATTGGCCATGGCCCTTGGCCTTAAAGGGTGTTATTTCGAACTTGTTGAAATATTAACTCGTCGTCGTTCGATCAATGTGGAACTCTTCTTCTTTGGCGATGGCCCATGGCCATAAAGGATGTTATTTCGAACTTATCGAAATGTTAAGCCGTCGTCGTTCGATCAAGGTCGAACTCTTCTTCTTTGGGGAAGGCGCTTGGCCTTAAAGGGTGTTATTTCTAACTTGTAGAAATATTAACCCGTCGTCGTACGATCAAGGTCGAACTCTTCTTCTTTGGAGAAGGCCCTTGGCCTTAAAGGGTGTCTTTTCGAACTTATCGAAATATTAACCCGTCGTCGTTCGATCAAGGTCGAACTCTTCTTCTTAGACGAAGCCCCTTGTCCTTAAAGGTTGTTATTTCGAAGTTGAAATATTAACCCGTCGTCGTACGATCAAGGTCGAACTCTTCTTCTTTGGCGAAGGCCCTTGGCCTTAAAGGGTGTCTTTTCGAAGTTATCAAAATGTTAACCCGTCGTCATTCGATCAAGGTCGAACTCTTCTTCTTAGACGAAGGACCTTGTCCTTAAGGTTGTTATTTCGAATTTATAGAAATATTAACCCGTCGTCGTTCAAACAAGGTCGAACACTTCTTCTTTGGAGAAGGCCTTTGGCCTTAAAGGGTGTTATTTCTAACTTTTAGAAATATTAACCCGTCGTCGTACGATCAAGGTCGAACTCTTCTTCTTTGGAGAAGGCCCTTGGCCTTAAAGGGTGTCTTTTCGAACTTATCGAAATATTAACCCGTCGTCGTTCGATCAAGGTCGAACTCTTCTTCTTAGACGAAGCCCCTTGGCCTTAAAGGTTGTTATTTCGAACTTGTTGAAATATTAACTCATCGTCGTTCGATCAAGGTGGAACTCTTCTTCTTTGGCGAAGTCCCTTGGCCTTAAAGGGTGTCTTTTCGAAGTTATCAAAATGTTAACCCGTCGTCATTCGATCAAGGTCGAACTCTTCTTCGTAGACGAAGGACCTTGTCCTTAAGGTTGTTATTTCGAATTTATCGAAATGTTAACCCGTCATCGTTCGATCAAGGTCGAACTCTTCTTCTTTGGAGAAGGCCCTTGGCCTTAAAGGGTGTTATTTCTAACTTGTAGAAATATTAACCCGTCGTCGTATGATCAAGGTCGAACTCTTCTTCTTTGGCGAAGGCCCTTGGCCTTAAAGGGTGTCTTTTCGATGTTATCAAAATGTTAACCCGTCTTCGTTCGATCAAGGTCGAACTCTTCTTCTTAGACGAAGGACCTTGTCCTTAAGGTTGTTATATCAAACTAATCGAAATGTTAACCCGTCGTCGTTCGATCAAGGTCGAACTCTTCTTCTTTGGGGAAGGCCCTTGGCCTTAAAGGGTGTTATTTCGAACTTATCGAAATATTAACCCGTCGTCGTTCGATCAAGGTCGAACTCTTCTTCTTAGACGAAGCCCCTTGTCCTTAAAGGTTGTTATTTCGAAGTTGAAATATTAACTCATCGTCGTTCGATCAAGGTGGAACTCTTCTTCTTTGGCGAAGGCCCTTGGCCTTAAAGGGTGTCTTTTCGAAGTTATCAAAATGTTAACCCGTCGTCATTCGATCAAGGTCGAACTCTTCTTCTTAGACGAAGGACCTTGTCCTTAAGGTTGTTATTTCGAATTTATAGAAATATTAACCCGTCGTCGTTCAAATAAGGTCGAACACTTCTTCTTTGGAGAAGGCCTTTGGACTTAAAGGGTGTTATTTCTAACTTTTAGAAATATTAACCCGTCGTCGTACGATCAAGGTCGAACTCGTCTTCTTTGGAGAAGGCCCTTGGCCTTAAAGGGTGTCTTTTCGAACTTATCGAAATATTAACCCGTCGTCGTTCGATCAAGGTCGAACTCTTCTTCTTAGACGAAGCCCCTTGGCCTTAAAGGTTGTTATTTCGAACTTGTTGAAATATTAACTCATCGTCGTTCGATCAAGGTGGAACTCTTCTTCTTTGGCGAAGTCCCTTGGCCTTAAAGGGTGTCTTTTCGAAGTTATCAAAATGTTAACCCGTCGTCATTCGATCAAGGTCGAACTCTTCTTCGTAGACGAAGGACCTTGTCCTTAAGGTTGTTATTTCGAATTTATCGAAATGTTAACCCGTCATCGTTCGATCAAGGTCGAACTCTTCTTCTTTGGAGAAGGCCCTTGGCCTTAAAGGGTGTTATTTCTAACTTGTAGAAATATTAACCCGTCGTCGTATGAACAAGGTCGAACTCTTCTTCTTTGGCGAAGGCCCTTGGCCTTAAAGGGTGTCTTTTCGATGTTATCAAAATGTTAACCCGTCGTCGTTCGATCAAGGTCGAACTCTTCTTCTTAGACGAAGGACCTTGTCCTTAAGGTTGTTATTTCGAACTAATCGAAATGTTAACCCGTCGTCGTTCGATCAAGGTCGAACTCTTCTTCTTTGGAGGAAGGCCCTTGGCCTTAAAGGGTGTTATTTCGAACTTATCGAAATATTAACCCGTCGTCGTTCGATCAAGGTCGAACTCTTCTTCTTTGGTGAAGGCCCTTGGCCTTAAAGTGTATTATTTCAAACTTGTCGAAATATTAACCCGTCGTCGTTCAAACAAGGTCGAACACTTCTTCTTTGAAGAAGGCCTTTGGCCTTAAAGGGTGTTATTTCTAACTTGTAGAAATATTAACCCGTCGTCGTACGATCAAGGTCGAACTCTTCTTCTTCGGAGAAGGCCCTTGGCCTTAAAGGGTGTCTTTTCGAACTTATCGAAATATTAACCCGTCGTCGTTCGATCAAGGTCGAACTCTTCTTCTTAGACGAAGGCCCTTGGCCTTAAAGGTTGTTATTTCGAACTTGTTGAAATATTAACTCATCGTCTTTCGATCAAGGTGGAACTATTCTTCTTTGGTGAAGGCCCTTGGCCATAAAGGGTGTTATTTCGAACTTATCGAAATATTAACTCGTCGTCGTTCGATCAAGGTCGAACTCTTCTTTATTGTCCATGGCCCTTGGCCTTAAAGGGTCTTATTTCGAACTTGTTGAAATATTAACTCGTCGTCGTTCGATCAAGGTGGAACTCTTCTTCTTTGGCGAAGGCCCTTGGCCATAAAGGATGTTATTTCGAACTTATCGAAATGTTAACCCGTCGTCGTTCGATCAAGGTCGAACTCTTTTTCTTTGTAGAAGGCCCTTGGCCTTAAAGGGTGTTATTTCTAACTTGTAGAAATATTAACCCGTCGTCGTACGATCAAGGTCGAACTCTTCTTCTTTGGAGAAGGCCCTTGGCCTTAAAGGGTGTCTTTTCGAAGTTATCAAAATGTTAACCCGTCGTCATTCGATCAAGGTCGAACTCTTCATCTTAGACGAAGGACCTTGTCCTTAAGGTTGTTATTTCGAATTTATCGAAATGTTAATCCGTCGTCGTTCGATCAAGGTCGAACTCTTCTTCTTTGGAGAAGGCCCTTGGCCTTAAAGGGTGTTATTTCGAACTTATCGAAATATTAACCCGTCGTCGTTCGATCAATATAGAACTCTTCTTTATTGGCCATGGCCCTTGGCCTTAAAGGGTGTTATTTCGAACTTGTTGAAATATTAACTCGTCGTCGTTCGATCAAGGTGGAACTCTTCTTCTTTGGCGATGGCCCTTGGCCATAAAGGATGTTATTTCGAACTTATCGAAATGTTAACCCGTCGTCGTTCGATCAAGGTCGAACTCTTCTTCTTTGGAGAAGGCCCTTGGCCTTAAAGGGTGTTATTTCTAACTTGTAGAAATATTAACCCGTCGTCGTACGATCAAGGTCGAACTCTTCTTCTTTGGCGAAGGCCCTTGGCCTTAAAGGGTGTCTTTTCGATGTTATCAAAATGTTAACCCGTCGTCGTTCGGTCAAGGTCGAACTCTTCTTTATTGGCCATGGCCCTTGGCCTTAAAGGGTGTTATTTCGAACTTGTTGAAATATTAACTTGTCGTCGTTCGATCAAGGTGGAACTCTTCTTCTTTGGCGATGGCCCTTGGCCAAAAAGGATGTTATTTCGAACTTATCGAAATATTAACCCGTCGTCGTTCGATCAAGGTCGAACTCTTCTTCTTAGACGAAGGCCCTTGGCCTTAAAGGTTGTTATTTCGAACTTGTTGAAATATTAACTCATCGTCGTTCGATCAAGGTGGAACTATTCTTCTTTGGCGAAGGCCCTTGGCCATAAAGGGTGTTATTTCGAACTTATCGAAATATTAACTCGTCGTCGTTCGATCAAGGTCGAACTCTTCTTTATTGTCCATGGCCCTTGGCCTTAAAGGGTCTTATTTCGAACTTGTTGAAATATTAACTCGTCGTCGTTCGATCAAGGTGGAACTCTTCTTCTTTGGCGAAGGACCTTGGCCATAAAGGATGTTATTTCGAACTTATCGAAATGTTAACCCGTCGTCGTTCAATCAAGGTCGAACTCTTTTTCTTTGGAGAAGGCCCTTGGCCTTAAAGGGTGTTATTTCTAACTTGTAGAAATATTAACCCGTCGTCGTACGATCAAGGTCGAACTCTTCTTCTTTGGAGAAGACCCTTGGCCTTAAAGGGTGTTATTTCGAACTTATCGAAATATTAGCCCGTCGTCGTTCGATCAATGTCGAACTCTTCTTTATTGGCCATGGCCCTTGGCCTTAAAGGGTGTTATTTCGAACTTGTTGAAATATTAACCCGTCGTCGTTCGATCAAGGTGGAACTCTTCTTTATTGGCCATGGCCCTTGGCCTTAAAGGTTGTTATTTCGAACTTGTTGAAATATTAACTCATCGTCGTTCGATCAAGGTGGAACTCTTCTTATTTGGCGAAGTCCCTTGGCCTTAAAGGGTGTCTTTTCGAAGTTATCAAAATGTTAACCCGTCGTCATTCGATCAAGGTCGAACTCTTCTTCGTAGACGAAGGACCTTGTCCTTAAGGTTGTTATTTCGAATTTATCGAAATGTTAACCCGTCATCGTTCGATCAAGGTCGAACTCTTCTTCTTTGGAGAAGGCCCTTGGCCTTAAAGGGTGTTATTTCTAACTTGTAGAAATATTAACCCGTCGTCGTATGAACAAGGTCGAACTCTTCTTCTTTGGCGAAGGCCCTTGGCCTTAAAGGGTGTCTTTTCGATGTTATCAAAATGTTAACCCGTCGTCGTTCGATCAAGGTCGAACTCTTCTTCTTAGACGAAGGACCTTGTCCTTAAAGTTGTTATTTCGAACTAATCGAAATGTTAACCCGTCGTCGTTCGATCAAGGTCGAACTCTTCTTCTTTGGGGAAGGCCCTTGGCCTTAAAGGGTGTTATTTCGAACTTATCGAAATATTAACCCGTCGTCGTTCGATCAAGGTCGAACTCTTCTTCTTTGGTGAAGGCCCTTGGCCTTAAAGTGTATTATTTCAAACTTGTCGAAATATTAACCCGTCGTCGTTCAAACAAGGTCGAACACTTCTTCTTTGAAGAAGGCCTTTGGCCTTAAAGGGTGTTATTTCTAACTTGTAGAAATATTAACCCGTCGTCGTACGATCAAGGTCGAACTCTTCTTCTTCGGAGAAGGCCCTTGGCCTTAAAGGGTGTCTTTTCGAACTTATCGAAATATTAACCCGTCGTCGTTCGATCAAGGTCGAACTCTTCTTCTTAGACGAAGGCCCTTGGCCTTAAAGGTTGTTATTTCGAACTTGTTGAAATATTAACTCATCGTCGTTCGATCAAGGTGGAACTATTCTTCTTTGGTGAAGGCCCTTGGCCATAAAGGGTGTTATTTCGAACTTATCGAAATATTAACTCGTCGTCGTTCGATCAAGGTCGAACTCTTCTTTATTGTCCATGGCCCTTGGCCTTAAAGGGTCTTATTTCGAACTTGTTGAAATATTAACTCGTCGTCGTTCGATCAAGGTGGAACTCTTCTTCTTTGGCGAAGGCCCTTGGCCATAAAGGATGTTATTTCGAACTTATCGAAATGTTAACCCGTCGTCGTTCGATCAAGGTCGAACTCTTTTTCTTTGTAGAAGGCCCTTGGCCTTAAAGGGTGTTATTTCTAACTTGTAGAAATATTAACCCGTCGTCGTACGATCAAGGTCGAACTCTTCTTCTTTGGAGAAGGCCCTTGGCCTTAAAGGGTGTCTTTTCGAAGTTATCAAAATGTTAACCCGTCGTCATTCGATCAAGGTCGAACTCTTCATCTTAGACGAAGGACCTTGTCCTTAAGGTTGTTATTTCGAATTTATCGAAATGTTAATCCGTCGTCGTTCGATCAAGGTCGAACTCTTCTTCTTTGGAGAAGGCCCTTGGCCTTAAAGGGTGTTATTTCGAACTTATCGAAATATTAACCCGTCGTCGTTCGATCAATATAGAGCTCTTCTTTATTGGCCATGGCCCTTGGCCTTAAAGGGTGTTATTTCGAACTTGTTGAAATATTAACTCGTCGTCGTTCGATCAAGGTGGAACTCTTCTTCTTTGGCGATGGCCCTTGGCCATAAAGGATGTTATTTCGAACTTATCGAAATGTTAACCCGTCGTCGTTCGATCAAGGTCGAACTCTTCTTCTTTGGAGAAGGCCCTTGGCCTTAAAGGGTGTTATTTCTAACTTGTAGAAATATTAACCCGTCGTCGTACGATCAAGGTCGAACTCTTCTTCTTTGGCGAAGGCCCTTGGCCTTAAAGGGTGTCTTTTCGATGTTATCAAAATGTTAACCCGTCGTCGTTCGGTCAAGGTCGAACTCTTCTTTATTGGCCATGGCCCTTGGCCTTAAAGGGTGTTATTTCGAACTTGTTGAAATATTAACTTGTCGTCGTTCGATCAAGGTGGAACTCTTCTTCTTTGGCGATGGCCCTTGGCCAAAAAGGATGTTATTTCGAACTTATCGAAATATTAACCCGTCGTCGTTCGATCAAGGTCGAACTCTTCTTCTTAGACGAAGGCCCTTGGCCTTAAAGGTTGTTATTTCGAACTTGTTGAAATATTAACTCATCGTCGTTCGATCAAGGTGGAACTATTCTTCTTTGGAGAAGGCCCTTGGCCATAAAGGGTGTTATTTCGAACTTATCGAAATATTAACTCGTCGTCGTTCGATCAAGGTCGAACTCTTCTTTATTGTCCATGGCCCTTGGCCTTAAAGGGTCTTATTTCGAACTTGTTGAAATATTAACTCGTCGTCGTTCGATCAAGGTGGAACTCTTCTTCTTTGGCGAAGGACCTTGGCCATAAAGGATGTTATTTCGAACTTATCGAAATGTTAACCCGTCGTCGTTCAATCAAGGTCGAACTCTTTTTCTTTGGAGAAGGCCCTTGGCCTTAAAGGGTGTTATTTCTAACTTGTAGAAATATTAACCCGTCGTCGTACGATCAAGGTCGAACTCTTCTTCTTTGGAGAAGACCCTTGGCCTTAAAGGGTGTTATTTCGAACTTATCGAAATATTAGCCCGTCGTCGTTCGATCAATGTCGAACTCTTCTTTATTGGCCATGGCCCTTGGCCTTAAAGGGTGTTATTTCGAACTTGTTGAAATATTAACTCGTCGTCGTTCGATCAAGGTGGAACTCTTCTTCATTGGCGATGGCCCTTGGCCATAAAGGATGTTATTTCGAACTTATCAAAATGTTAACCCGTCGTCATTCGATCAAGGTCGAACTCTTCTTCTTTGGAGAAGGCCATTGGCCTTAAAGGGTGTTATTTCTAACTTGTAGAAATATTAACCCGTCGTCGTACGATCAAGGTCGAACTCTTCTTCTTTGGCGAAGGCCCTTGGCCTTAAAGGGTGTCTTTTCGAAGTTATCAAAATGTTAACCCGTCGTCATTCGATCAAGGTCGAACTCTTCTTCTTAGACGAAGGACCTTGTCCTTAAGGTTGTTATTTCGAACTTATCGAAATGTTAACCCGTAGTCATTCGATCAAGGTCGAACTCTTCTTCTTTGGCCTTAAAGTGTATTATTTCGAACTTGTCGAAAAGTTAACCCGTCATCGTTCGATCAAGGTCGAACTCTTCTTCTTTGGCAAAGTCCCTTGGCCATAAAGGGTTTTATTTCGAACTTATCGAAATGTTAACCCATCGTCATTCGATCAAGGTCGAACTCTTCTTCTTTGGCGAAGGCCCTTGGCCTTAAAGGGTGTTATTTCGAACTTATCGAAATATTAACTCGTCGTCGTTCGATCAAGGTCGAACTCTTCTTTATTGTCCATGGCCCTTGGCCTTAAAGGGTCTTATTTCGAACTTGTTGAAATATTAACTCGTCGTCGTTCGATCAAGGTGGAACTCTTCTTCTTTGGCGAAGGCCCTTGGCCATAAAGGATGTTATTTCGAACTTATCGAAATGTTAACCCGTCGTCGTTCGATCAAGGTCGAACTCTTTTTCTTTGTAGAAGGCCCTTGGCCTTAAAGGGTGTTATTTCTAACTTGTAGAAATATTAACCCGTCGTCGTACGATCAAGGTCGAACTCTTCTTCTTTGGAGAAGGCCCTTGGCCTTAAAGGGTGTCTTTTCGAAGTTATCAAAATGTTAACCCGTCGTCATTCGATCAAGGTCGAACTCTTCATCTTAGACGAAGGACCTTGTCCTTAAGGTTGTTATTTCGAATTTATCGAAATGTTAATCCGTCGTCGTTCGATCAAGGTCGAACTCTTCTTCTTTGGAGAAGGCCCTTGGCCTTAAAGGGTGTTATTTCGAACTTATCGAAATATTAACCCGTCGTCGTTCGATCAATATAGAGCTCTTCTTTATTGGCCATGGCCCTTGGCCTTAAAGGGTGTTATTTCGAACTTGTTGAAATATTAACTCGTCGTCGTTCGATCAAGGTGGAACTCTTCTTCTTTGGCGATGGCCCTTGGCCATAAAGGATGTTATTTCGAACTTATCGAAATGTTAACCCGTCGTCGTTCGATCAAGGTCGAACTCTTCTTCTTTGGAGAAGGCCCTTGGCCTTAAAGGGTGTTATTTCTAACTTGTAGAAATATTAACCCGTCGTCGTACGATCAAGGTCGAACTCTTCTTCTTTGGCGAAGGCCCTTGGCCTTAAAGGGTGTCTTTTCGATGTTATCAAAATGTTAACTCGTCGTCGTTCGGTCAAGGTCGAACTCTTCTTTATTGGCCATGGCCCTTGGCCTTAAAGGGTGTTATTTCGAACTTGTTGAAATATTAACTTGTCGTCGTTCGATCAAGGTGGAACTCTTCTTCTTTGGCGATGGCCCTTGGCCAAAAAGGATGTTATTTCGAACTTATCGAAATATTAACCCGTCGTCGTTCGATCAAGGTCGAACTCTTCTTCTTAGACGAAGGCCCTTGGCCTTAAAGGTTGTTATTTCGAACTTGTTGAAATATTAACTCATCGTCGTTCGATCAAGGTGGAACTATTCTTCTTTGGAGAAGGCCCTTGGCCATAAAGGGTGTTATTTCGAACTTATCGAAATATTAACTCGTCGTCGTTCGATCAAGGTCGAACTCTTCTTTATTGTCCATGGCCCTTGGCCTTAAAGGGTCTTATTTCGAACTTGTTGAAATATTAACTCGTCGTCGTTCGATCAAGGTGGAACTCTTCTTCTTTGGCGAAGGACCTTGGCCATAAAGGATGTTATTTCGAACTTATCGAAATGTTAACCCGTCGTCGTTCAATCAAGGTCGAACTCTTTTTCTTTGGAGAAGGCCCTTGGCCTTAAAGGGTGTTATTTCTAACTTGTAGAAATATTAACCCGTCGTCGTACGATCAAGGTCGAACTCTTCTTCTTTGGAGAAGACCCTTGGCCTTAAAGGGTGTTATTTCGAACTTATCGAAATATTAGCCCGTCGTCGTTCGATCAATGTCGAACTCTTCTTTATTGGCCATGGCCCTTGGCCTTAAAGGGTGTTATTTCGAACTTGTTGAAATATTAACTCGTCGTCGTTCGATCAAGGTGGAACTCTTCTTCATTGGCGATGGCCCTTGGCCATAAAGGATGTTATTTCGAACTTATCAAAATGTTAACCCGTCGTCATTCGATCAAGGTCGAACTCTTCTTCTTTGGAGAAGGCCATTGGCCTTAAAGGGTGTTATTTCTAACTTGTAGAAATATTAACCCGTCGTCGTACGATCAAGGTCGAACTACTTCTTCTTTGGCGAAGGCCCTTGGCCTTAAAGGGTGTCTTTTCGAAGTTATCAAAATGTTAACCCGTCGTCATTCGATCAAGGTCGAACTCTTCTTCTTAGACGAAGGACCTTGTCCTTATGGTTGTTATTTCGAACTTATCGAAATGTTAACCCGTAGTCATTCGATCAAGGTCGAACTCTTCTTCTTTGGCCTTAAAGTGTATTATTTCGAACTTGTCGAAAAGTTAACCCGTCATCGTTCGATCAAGGTCGAACTCTTCTTCTTTGGCAAAGTCCCTTGGCCATAAAGGGTTTTATTTCGAACTTATCGAAATGTTAACCCATCGTCATTCGATCAAGGTCGAACTCTTCTTCTTTGGCGAAGGCCCTTGGCCTTAAAGGGTGTTATTTCGAACTTATCGAAATATTAACCCGTCGTCGTTCGATCAAGGTCGAACTCTTCTTCTTTGGCGAAAGGCCTTGGCCTTAAAGGTCATTATTTCGAACTTATCAAAATGTTAACCCATCCTCGTTCGATCAAGGTCGAACTCTTCTTCTTTGGAGAAGGCCCTTGGCCTTAAAGGGTGTTGTTTCGAACTTATCGAAATATTAACCCGTCGTCGTTCGATTAAGGTCAAACTCTTCTTTATTGGCCATGGCCCATGGCCTTAAAGGATGTTATTTCGAACTTGTTGAAATATTAACCCGTCGTCGTTCGATCAAGGTGGAACTCTTCTTCCTTGGCGAAGGCCCTTGGCTATAAAGGATGTTATTTCGAGCTTATTGAAATTTTAACCCGTCGTCGTTCGATCAAGGTCGAACTCTTCTTCTTTGGTGAAGGCCCTTGTCCTTAAAGGTAATTATTTCGAAATTATTCAAATGTTAACCTGTCGTCGTTAGATCAAGGTCGAACTCTTCTTCTTTGGAGAAGGCCCTTGGCCTTAAAGGGTGTTATTTCGAACTTATCGAAATATTAACCCGTCGTCGTTCGATCAAGGTCGAACTCTTCTTTATTGGCCATGGCCCTTGGCCTTAAAGGGTGTTATTTCGAACTTGTTGAAATATTAACTCGTCGTCGCTTGATAAAGGTGGAACTCTTCTTCTTTGGCGAAGGCCCTTGGCCATAAAGGATGTTATTTCGAACTTATCGAAATGTTATCCCGTAGTCGTTCGATCAAGGTCGAACTCTTCTTCTTTGGAGAAGGCCCTTGGCCTTAAACGGTGTTATTTCTAACTTGTAGAAATATTAACCCGTCGTCGTACGATCAAGGTCGAACTCTTCTTCTTTGGCGAAGGCCCTTGGCCTTAAAGGGTGTCTTTTCGAAGTTATCAAAATGTTAACCCGTCGTCATTCGATCAAGGTCGAACTCTTCTTCTTTGGTGAAGGCCCTTGGCCTTAAAGTGTATTATTTCGAACTTGTCGAAATGTTAACCCGTCGTCGTTCGATCAAGGTCGAACTCTCCTTCTTGGCGAAGGCCCTTGGCCTTAAAGTGTATTATTTCGAACTTGTCAAAATATTAACCCGTCGTCGTTCGATCAAGGTCGAACACTTCTTCTTTGGCGCAGGCCTTGGCCTTGAAGTGTATTATTTCGAACTTGTCGAAATATTAACCCGTCGTCGTTCTATCATGGTCGAACACTTCTTCTTTTCCTTAAAATGTATTATTTCGATCTTGTCGAAAAGTTAACCCGTCATCGTTCGATCAAGGTTGAACTCTTCTTCTTTGGAGAAGGCCCTTGGCCATAAACGGTGTTATTTCTAACTTGTAGAAATATTAACCCGTCGTCGTACAATCAAGGTCGAACTCTTCTTCTTTGGCGAAGGCCCTTGGCCTTAAAGGGTGTCTTTTCGAAGTTATCAAAATGTTAACCCATCGTCATTCGATCAAGGTCGAACTCTTCTTCTTTGGCCATGGCCCTTGGCCTTAAAGGGTGTTATTTCGAACTTATCGAAATATTAACCCGTCGTCATTCGATCAATGTCGAACTCTTCTTTATTGGCCATGGCCCTTGGCCATAAAGGATGTTATTTTGAACTTATCGAAATATTAACTCGTCGTCGTCGATCAAGGTCGAACTCTTCTTCTTTGGCGAAGGCCCTTGGCCTTAAAGGGCGTTATTTCGAACTTATCAAAATGTTAACCCGTCGTCGTTCGATCAAGGTCGAACTCTTCTTCTTTGGAGAAGGCCCTTGGCCTTAAAGGGTGTTATTTCGAACTTATCGAATATTAACCCGTCGTCGTTTGATCAAGGTCGAACTCTTCTTTATTGGCCATGGCCCTTGGCCTTAAAGGTTGTTATTTCGAACTTGTTGAAATATTAACTCATAGTCGTTCGATCAAGGTGGAACTCTTCTTCTTTGGCGAAGTCCCTTGGCCTTAAAGGGTGTCTTTTCGAAATTATTAAAATGTTAACCCGTCGTCGTTCGATCAAGGTCGAACTCTTCTTCTTTGGAGAAGGCCCTTGGCCTTAAAGGGTGTTATTTCGAACTTATCGAAATATTAACCCGTCGTCGTTCGATCAAGGTCGAACTCTTCTTTATTGGCCATGGCCCTTGGCCTTAAAGGGTGTTATTTCGAACTTGTTGAAATATTAACTCGTCGTCGCTTGATAAAGGTGGAACTCTTCTTCTTTGGCGAAGGCCCTTGGCCATAAAGGATGTTATTTCGAACTTATCGAAATGTTATCCCGTAGTCGTTCGATCAAGGTCGAACTCTTCTTCTTTGGAGAAGGCCCTTGGCCTTAAACGGTGTTATTTCTAACTTGTAGAAATATTAACCCGTCGTCGTACGATCAAGGTCGAACTCTTCTTCTTTGGCGAAGGCCCTTGGCCTTAAAGGGTGTCTTTTCGAAGTTATCAAAATGTTAACCCGTCGTCATTCGATCAAGGTCGAACTCTTTCTTCTTTGGTGAAGGCCCTTGGCCTTAAAGTGTATTATTTCGAACTTGTCGAAATGTTAACCCGTCGTCGTTCGATCAAGGTCGAACTCTCCTTCTTGGCGAAGGCCCTTGGCCTTAAAGTGTATTATTTCGAACTTGTCAAAATATTAATCCGTCGTCGTTCGATCAAGGTCGAACACTTCTTCTTTGGCGCAGGCCTTGGCCTTAAAGTGTATTATTTCGAACTTGTCGAAATATTAACCCGTCGTCGTTCTATCATGGTCGAACACTTCTTCTTTGGAGAAGGCCCTTGGCCTTAAAGGGTGTTATTTCGAACTTATCGAAATATTAACCCGTCGTCGTTCGATCAAGGTCGAAATCTTCTTTATTGGCCATGGCCCATGGCCTTAAAGGGTGTTATTTCGAACTTGTTGAAATATTAACCCGTCGTCGTTCGATCAAGGTGGAACTCTTCTTCCTTGGCGAAGGCCCTTGGCCATAAAGGATGTTATTTCGAACTTATTGAAATTTTAACCCGTCGTCGTTCGATCAAGGTCGAACTCTTCTTCTTTGGCGAAGGCCCTTGTCCTTAAAGGTAATTATTTCGAAATTATTAAAATGTTAACCCGTCGTCGTTCGATCAAGGTCGAACTCTTCTTCTTTGGAGAAGGCCCTTGGCCTTAAAGGGTGTTATTTCGAACTTATCGAAATATTAACCCGTCGTCGTTCGATCAAGGTCGAACTCTTCTTTATTGGCCATGGCCCTTGGCCTTAAAGGGTGTTATTTCGAACTTGTTGAAATATTAACTCGTCGTCGCTTGATAAAGGTGGAACTCTTCTTCTATGGCGAAGGCCCTTGGCCATAAAGGATGTTATTTCGAACTTATCGAAATGTTATCCCGTAGTCGTTCGATCAAGGTCGAACTCTTCTTCTTTGGAGAAGGCCCTTGGCCTTAAACGGTGTTATTTCTAACTTGTAGAAATATTAACCCGTCGTCGTACGATCAAGGTCGAACTCTTCTTCTTTGGCGAAGGCCCTTGGCCTTAAAGGTTGTCTTTTCGAAGTTATCAAAATGTTAACCCGTCGTCATTCGATCAAGGTCGAACTCTTCTTCTTTGGTGAAGGCCCTTGGCCTTAAAGTGTATTATTTCGAACTTGTCGAAATGTTAACCCGTCGTCATTCGATCAAGGTCGAACTCTCCTTCTTGGCGAAGGCCCTTGGCCTTAAAGTGTATTATTTCGAACTTGTCAAAATATTAATCCGTCGTCGTTAGATCAAGGTCGAACACTTCTTCTTTGGCGCAGGCCTTGGCCTTAAAGTGTATTATTTCGAACTTGTCGAAATATTAACCCGTCGTCGTTCTATCATGGTCGAACACTTCTTCTTTGGAGAAGGCCCTTGGCCTTAAAGGGTCTTATTTCGAACTTATCGAAATATTAACCCGTCGTCGTTCGATTAAGGTCGAACTCTTCTTTATTGGCCATGGCCCATGGCCTTAAAGGGTGTTATTTCGAACTTGTTGAAATATTAACTCGTCGTCGCTTGATAAAGGTGGAACTCTTCTTCTTTGGCGAAGGCCCTTGGCCATAAAGGATGTTATTTCGAACTTATCGAAATGTTATCCCGTAGTCGTTCGATCAAGGTCGAACTCTTCTTCTTTGGAGAAGGCCCTTGGCCTTAAACGGTGTTATTTCTAACTTGTAGAAATATTAACCCGTCGTCGTACGATCAAGGTCGAACTCTTCTTCTTTGGCGAAGGCCCTTGGCCTTAAAGGGTGTCTTTTCGAAGTTATCAAAATGTTAACCCGTGGTCATTCGATCAAGGTCGAACTTTTCTTCTTTGGTGAAGGCCCTTGGCCTTAAAGTGTATTATTTCGAACTTGTCGAAATGTTAACCCATCGTCGTTCGATCAAGGTCGAACTCTCCTTCTTGGCGACGGCCCTTGGCCTTAAAGTGTATTATTTCGAACTTGTCAAAATATTAATCCGTCGTCGTTCGATCAAGGTCGAACACTTCTTCTTTGGCGCAGGCCTTGGCCTTAAAGTGTATTATTTCGAACTTGTCGAAATATTAACCCGTCGTCGTTCTATCATGGTCGAACACTTCTTCTTTGGAGAAGGCCCTTGGCCTTAAAGGGTGTTATTTCGAACTTATCGAAATATTAACCCGTCGTCGTTCGATCAAGGTCGAAATCTTCTTTATTGGCCATGGCCCATGGCCTTAAAGGGTGTTATTTCGAACTTGTTGAAATATTAACCCGTCGTCGTTCGATCAAGGTGGAACTCTTCTTCCTTGGCGAAGGCCCTTGGCCATAAAGGATGTTATTTCGAACTTATTGAAATTTTAACCCGTCGTCGTTCGATCAAGGTCGAACTCTTCTTCTTTGGCGAAGGCCCTTGTCCTTAAAGGAAATTATTTCGAAATTATTAAAATGTTAACCCGTCGTCGTTCGATCAAGGTCGAACTCTTCTTCTTTGGAGAAGGCCCTTGGCCTTAAAGGGTGTTATTTCGAACTTATCGAAATATTAACCCGTCGTCGTTCGATCAAGGTCGAACTCTTCTTTATTGGCCATGGCCCTTGGCCTTAAAGGGTGTTATTTCGAACTTGTTGAAATATTAACTCGTCGTCGCTTGATAAAGGTGGAACTCTTCTTCTATGGCGAAGGCCCTTGGCCATAAAGGATGTTATTTCGAACTTATCGAAATGTTATCCCGTAGTCGTTCGATCAAGGTCGAACTCTTCTTCTTTGGAGAAGGCCCTTGGCCTTAAACGGTGTTATTTCTAACTTGTAGAAATATTAACCCGTCGTCGTACGATCAAGGTCGAACTCTTCTTCTTTGGCGAAGGCCCTTGGCCTTAAAGGGTGTCTTTTCGAAGTTATCAAAATGTTAACCCGTCGTCATTCGATCAAGGTCGAACTCTTTCTTCTTTGGTGAAGGCCCTTGGCCTTAAAGTGTATTATTTCGAACTTGTCGAAATGTTAACCCGTCGTCGTTCGATCAAGGTCGAACTCTCCTTCTTGGCGAAGGCCCTTGGCCTTAAAGTGTATTATTTCGAACTTGTCAAAATATTAATCCGTCGTCGTTCGATCAAGGTCGAACACTTCTTCTTTGGCACAGGCCTTGGCCTTAAAGTGTATTATTTCGAACTTGTCGAAATATTAACCCGTCGTCGTTCTATCATGGTCGAACACTTCTTCTTTGGAGAAGGCCCTTGGCCTTAAAGGGTCTTATTTCGAACTTATCGAAATATTAACCCGTCGTCGTTCGATTAAGGTCGAACTCTTCTTTATTGGCCATGGCCCATGGCCTTAAAGGGTGTTATTTCGAACTTGTTGAAATATTAACTCGTCGTCGCTTGATAAAGGTGGAACTCTTCTTCTTTGGCGAAGGCCCTTGGCCATAAAGGATGTTATTTCGAACTTATCGAAATGTTATCCCGTAGTCGTTCGATCAAGGTCGAACTCTTCTTCTTTGGAGAAGGCCCTTGGCCTTAAACGGTGTTATTTCTAACTTGTAGAAATATTAACCCGTCGTCGTACGATCAAGGTCGAACTCTTCTTCTTTGGCGAAGGCCCTTGGCCTTAAAGGGTGTCTTTTCGAAGTTATCAAAATGTTAACCCGTCGTCATTCGATCAAGGTCGAACTCTTTCTTCTTTGGTGAAGGCCCTTGGCCTTAAAGTGTATTATTTCGAACTTGTCGAAATGTTAACCCGTCGTCGTTCGATCAAGGTCGAACTCTCCTTCTTGGCGAAGGCCCTTGGCCTTAAAGTGTATTATTTCGAACTTGTCAAAATATTAATCCGTCGTCGTTCGATCAAGGTCGAACACTTCTTCTTTGGCGCAGGCCTTGGCCTTAAAGTGTATTATTTCGAACTTGTCGAAATATTAACCCGTCGTCGTTCTATCATGGTCGAACACTTCTTCTTTGGAGAAGGCCCTTGGCCTTAAAGGGTGTTATTTCGAACTTATCGAAATATTAACCCGTCGTCGTTCGATCAAGGTCGAAATCTTCTTTATTGGCCATGGCCCATGGCCTTAAAGGGTGTTATTTCGAACTTGTTGAAATATTAACCCGTCGTCGTTCGATCAAGGTGGAACTCTTCTTCCTTGGCGAAGGCCCTTGGCCATAAAGGATGTTATTTCGAACTTATTGAAATTTTAACCCGTCGTCGTTCGATCAAGGTCGAACTCTTCTTCTTTGGCGAAGGCCCTTGTCCTTAAAGGTAATTATTTCGAAATTATTAAAATGTTAACCCGTCGTCGTTCGATCAAGGTCGAACTCTTCTTCTTTGGAGAAGGCCCTTGGCCTTAAAGGGTGTTATTTCGAACTTATCGAAATATTAACCCGTCGTCGTTCGATCAAGGTCGAACTCTTCTTTATTGGCCATGGCCCTTGGCCTTAAAGGGTGTTATTTCGAACTTGTTGAAATATTAACTCGTCGTCGCTTGATAAAGGTGGAACTCTTCTTCTATGGCGAAGGCCCTTGGCCATAAAGGATGTTATTTCGAACTTATCGAAATGTTATCCCGTAGTCGTTCGATCAAGGTCGAACTCTTCTTCTTTGGAGAAGGCCCTTGGCCTTAAACGGTGTTATTTCTAACTTGTAGAAATATTAACCCGTCGTCGTACGATCAAGGTCGAACTCTTCTTCTTTGGCGAAGGCCCTTGGCCTTAAAGGTTGTCTTTTCGAAGTTATCAAAATGTTAACCCGTCGTCATTCGATCAAGGTCGAACTCTTCTTCTTTGGTGAAGGCCCTTGGCCTTAAAGTGTATTATTTCGAACTTGTCGAAATGTTAACCCGTCGTCGTTCGATCAAGGTCGAACTCTCCTTCTTGGCGAAGGCCCTTGGCCTTAAAGTGTATTATTTCGAACTTGTCAAAATATTAATCCGTCGTCGTTCGATCAAGGTCGAACACTTCTTCTTTGGCGCAGGCCTTGGCCTTAAAGTGTATTATTTCGAACTTGTCGAAATATTAACCCGTCGTCGTTCTATCATGGTCGAACACTTCTTCTTTGGAGAAGGCCCTTGGCCTTAAAGGGTCTTATTTCGAACTTATCGAAATATTAACCCGTCGTCGTTCGATTAAGGTCGAACTCTTCTTTATTGGCCATGGCCCATGGCCTTAAAGGGTGTTATTTCGAACTTGTTGAAATATTAACCCGTCGTCGTTCGATCAAGGTGGAACTCTTCTTCCTTGGCGAAGGCCCTTGGCCATAAAGGATGTTATTTCGAACTTATTGAAATTTTAACCCGTCGTCGTTCGATCAAGGTCGAACTCTTCTTCTTTGGCGAAGGCCCTTGTCCTTAAAGGTAATTATTTCGAAATTATTAAAATGTTAACCCGTCGTCGTTCGATCAAGGTCGAACTCTTCTTCTTTGGAGAAGGCCCTTGGCCTTAAAGGGTGTTATTTCGAACTTATCGAAATATTAACCCGTCGTCGTTCGATCAAGGTCGAACTCTTCTTTATTGGCCATGGCCCTTGGCCTTAAAGGGTGTTATTTCGAACTTGTTGAAATATTAACTCGTCGTCGCTTGATAAAGGTGGAACTCTTCTTCTTTGGCGAAGGCCCTTGGCCATAAAGGATGTTATTTCGAACTTATCGAAATGTTATCCCGTAGTCGTTCGATCAAGGTCGAACTCTTCTTCTTTGGAGAAGGCCCTTGGCCTTAAACGGTGTTATTTCTAACTTGTAGAAATTTTAACCCGTCGTCGTACGATCAAGGTCGAACTCTTCTTCTTTGGCGAAGGCCCTTGGCCTTAAAGGGCGTTATTTCGAACTTATCAAAATGTTAACCCGTCGTCGTTCGATCAAGGTCGAACTCTTCTTCTTTGGAGAAGGCCCTTGGCCTTAAAGGGTGTTATGTCGAACTTATCGAATATTAACCCGTCGTCGTTTGATCAAGGTCGAACTCTTCTTTATTGGCCATGTCCCTTGGCCTTAAAGGTTGTTATTTCGAACTTGTTGAAATATTAACTCATAGTCGTTCGATCAAGGTGGAACTCTTCTTCTTTGGCGAAGTCCCTTGGCCTTAAAGGGTGTCTTTTCGAAGTTATCAAAATGTTAACCCATCGTCATTCGATCAAGGTCGAACTCTTCTTCTTTAGCCATGGCCTTTGGCCTTAAAGGGTGTTATTTCGAACTTATCGAAATATTAACCCGTCGTCATTCGATCAATGTCGAACTCTTCTTTATTGGCCATGGCCCTTGGCCATAAAGGATGTTATTTCGAACTTATCGAAATATTAACCCGTCGTCGTTCGATCAAGGTCGAACTCTTCTTCTTTGGCGAAGGCCCTTGGCCTTAAAGGGCGTTATTTCGAACTTATCAAAATGTTAACCCGTCGTCGTTCGATCAAGGTCGAACTCTTCTTCTTTGGAGAAGGCCCTGGGCCTTAAAGGGTGTTATTTCGAACTTATCGAATATTAACCCGTCGTCGTTCGATCAAGGTCGAACTCTTCTTTATTGGCCATGGCCCTTGGCCTTAAAGGTTGTTATTTCGAACTTGTTGAAATATTAACTCATAGTCGTTCGATCAAGGTGGAACTCTTCTTCTTTGGCGAAGTCCCTTGGCCTTAAAGGGTGTCTTTTCGAAGTTATCAAAATGTTAACCCGTCGTCATTCGATCAAGGTCGAACTCTTCTTCTTAGACAAAGTACCTTTTCCTTAAGGTTGTTATTTCGAACTAATCGAAATGTTAACCCGTCGTCGTTCGATCAAGGTCGAACTCTTCTTCTTTGGAGAAGGCCCTTGGCCTTAAAGGGTGTTATTTCTAACTTATCGAAATATTAACCCGTCGTCGTTCGATCAATGTCGAACTCTACTTCTTTGGCGAAGGCCCTTGTCCTTAAAGGTAATTATTTCGACATTATTAAAATGTTAACCCGTCGTCGTTCGATCAAGGTCGAACTCTTCTTCTTTGGAGAAGGCCCTTGTCCTTAAAGGGTGTTATTTCGAACTTATCGAAATATTAACCCGTCGTCGTTCGATCAAGGTCGAACTCTTCTTCTTTGGTGAAGGCCCTTGGCCTTAAAGAGTATTATTTCAAACTTGTCGAAATATTAACCCGTCGTCGTTCAAACAAGGTTGAACACTTCTTCTTTGGAGAAGGACTTTGGCCTTAAAGGGTGTTATTTCTAACTTGTAGAAATATTAACCCGTCGTCGTACGATCAAGGTCGAACTCTTCTTCTTTGGAGAAGGCCCTTGGCCTTAAAGGGTGTCTTTTCGAACTTATCGAAATATTAACCCGTCGTCGTTCGATCAAGGTCGAACTCTTCTTCTTAGACGAAGCCCCTTGGCCTTAAAGGTTGTTATTTCGAACTTGTTGAAATATTAACCCGTCGTCGTACGATCAAGGTCGAACTCTTCTTCTTTGGCGAAGGCCCTTGGCCTTAAAGGGTGTCTTTTCGAAGTTATCAAAATGTTAACCCGTCGTCATTCGATCAAGGTCGAACTCTTCTTCTTAGACGAAGGACCTTGTCCTTAAGGTTGTTATTTCGAATTTATCGAAATGTTAACCCGTCGTCGTTCGATCAAGGTCGAACTCTTCTTCTTTGGAGAAGGCCCTTGGCCTTAAAGGGTGTTATTTCGAACTTATCGAAATATTAACCCGTTGTCGTTCGATCAATGTCGAACTCTTCTTTATTGGCCATGGCCCTTGGCCTTAAAGGGTGTTATTTCGAACTTGTTGAAATATTAACTCGTCGTCGTTCGATCAAGGTGGAACTCTTCTTCTTTGGCGATGGCCCATTGCCATAAAGGATGTTATTTCGAACTAATCGAAATGTTAACCCGTCGTCGTTCGATCAAGGTCGAACTCTTCTTCTTTGGAGAAGGCCCTTGGCCTTAAAGGGTGTTATTTCTAACTTGTAGAAATATTAACCCGTCGTCGTACGATCAAGGTCGAACTCTTCTTCTTTGGAGAAGGCCCTTGGCCTTAAAGGGTGTCTTTTCGAACTTATCAAAATATTAACCCGTCGTCGTTCGATCAAGGTCGAACTCTTTTTCTTAGACGAAGCCCCTTGTCCTTAAAGGTTGTTATTTCGAACTTGTTGAAATATTAACTCATCGTCGTTCGATCTAGGTGGAACTGTTCTTCTTTGGCGAAGTCCCTTGGCCTTAAAGGGTGTCTTTTCGAAGTTATCAAAATGTTAACCCGTTATCATTCGATCAAGGTCGAACTCTTCTTCTTAGACGAAGGACCTTGTCCTTAAGGTTGTTATTTCGAATTTATCGAAATATTAACCCGTCGTCGTTCAAACAAGGTCGAACACTTCTTCTTTGGAGAAGGCCTTTGGCCTTAAAGGGTGTTATTTCTAACTTGTAGAAATATTAACCCGTCGTCGTACGATCAAGGTCGAACTCTTCTTCTTTGGAGAAGGCCCTTGGCCTTAAAGGGTGTCTTTTCGAACTTATCGAAATATTAACCCGTCGTCGTTCGATCAAGGTCGAACTCTTCTTCTTAGACGAAGCCCCTTGGCCTTAAAGGTTGTTATTTCGAACTTGTTGAAATATTAACTCATCGTCGTTCGATCAAGGTGGAACTCTTCTTCTTTGGCGAAGTCCCTTGGCCTTAAAGGGTGTCTTTTCGAAGTTATCAAAATGTTAACCCGTCGTCATTCGATCAAGGTCGAACTCTTCTTCTTAGACGAAGGACCTTGTCCTTAAGGTTGTTATTTCGAATTTATCGAAATGTTAACCCGTCGTCGTTCGATCAAGGTCGAACTCTTCTTCTTTGGAGAAGGCCCTTGGCCTTAAAGGGTGTTATTTCAAACTTGTAGAAATATTAACCCGTCGTCGTACGATCAAGGTCGAACTCTTCTTCTTTGGCGAAGGCCCTTGGCCTTAAAGGGTGTCTTTTCGATGTTATCAAAATGTTAACCCGTCGTCATTCGATCAAGGTCGAACTCTTCTTCTTAGACGAAGGACCTTGTCCTTAAGGTTGTTATTTCGAACTAATCGAAATGTTAACCCGTCGTCGTTCGATCAAGGTCGAACTCTTCTTCTTTGGAGAAGGCCCTTGGCCTTAAAGGGTGTTATTTCGAACTTATCGAAATATTAACCCGTCGTCGTTCGATCAAGGTCGAACTCTTCTTATTTGGTGAAGGCCCTTGGCCTTAATGTGTATTATTTCAAACTTGTCGAAATATTAACCCGTCGTCGTTCAAACAAGGTCGAACACTTCTTCTTTGGAGAAGGCCTTTGGCCTTAAAGGGTGTTATTTCTAACTTGTAGGAATATTAACCCGTCGTCGTACGATCAAGGTCGAACTCTTCTTCTTTGGAGAAGGCCCTTGGCCTTAAAGGGTGTCTTTTCGAACTTATCGAAATATTAACCCGTCGTCGTTCGATCAAGGTCGAACTCTTCTTCTTAGACGAAGCCCCTTGGCCTTAAAGGTTGTTATTTCGAACTTGTTAAAATATTAACTCATCGTCGTTCGATCAAGGTGGAACTCTTCTTCTTTGGCGAAGTCCCTTGGCCTTAAAGGGTGTCTTTTCGAAGTTATCAAAATGTTAACCCGTCGTCATTCGATCAAGGTCGAACTCTTCTTCTTAAACGAAGGACCTTGTCCTTAAGGTTGTTATTTCGAATTTATCAAAATGTTAACCCGTCGTCGTTCGATCAAGGTCGAACTCTTCTTCTTTGGAGAAGGCCCTTGGCCTTAAAGGGTGTTATTTCGAACTTATCGAAATATTAACCCGTCGTCGTTCGATCAATGTCGAACTCTTCTTTATTGGCCATGGCCCTTGGCCTTAAAGGGTGTTATTTCGAACTTGTTGAAATATTAACTCGTCGTCGTTCGATCAAGGTGGAACTCTTCTTCTTTGGCGATGGCCCATTGCCATAAAGGATGTTATTTCGAACTTATCGAAATGTTAACCCGTCGTCGTTCGATCAAGGTCGAACTCTTCTTCTTTAGAGAAGGCCCTTGGCCTTAAAGGGTGTTATTTCGAACTTATCGAATATTAACCCGTCGTCGTTCGATCAAGGTCGAACTCTTCTTTATTGGCCATGGCCCTTGGCCTTAAAGGGTGTTATTTCGAACTTGTTGAAATATTAACTCATTGTCGTTCGATCAAGGTGGAACTCTTCTTCTTTGGCGAAGGCCCTGGGCCATAAAGGATGTTATTTCGAACTTATCGAAATGTTAACCCGTCGTCGTTCGATCAAGGTCGAACTCTTCTTCTTTGGAGAAGGCCCTTGTCCTTAAAGGGTGTTGTTTCTAACTTGTAGAAATATTAACCCGTCGTCGTACGATCAAGGTCGAACTCTTCTTCTTTGGCGAAGGCCCTTGGCCTTAAAGGGTGTCTTTTCGATGTTATCTAAATGTTAACCCGTCGTCATTCGATCAAGGTCGAACTCTTCTTCTTAGACGAAGGACCTTGTCCTTAAGGTTGTTATTTCGAACTAATCGAAATGTTAACCCGTCGTCGTTCGATCAAGGTCGAACTCTTCTTCTTTGGAGAAGGCCCTTGGCCTTAAAGGGTGTTATTTCGAACTTATCGAATATTAACCCGTCGTCGTTCGATCAAGGTCGAACTCTTCTTTATTGGCCATGGCCCTTGGCCTTAAAGGGTGTTATTTCGAACTTGTTGAAATATTAACTCATCGTCGTTCGATCAAGGTGGAACTCTTCTTCTTTGGCGAAGGCCCTGGGCCATAAAGGATGTTATTTCGAACTTATCGAAATGTTAACCCATCGTCGTTCGATCAAGGTCGAACTCTTCTTCTTTGGAGAAGGCCCTTGGCCTTAAAGGGTGTTGTTTCTAATTTGTAGAAATATTAACCCGTCGTCGTACGATCAAGGTCGAACTCTTCTTCTTTGGCGAAGGCCCTTGGCCATAAAAGGTGTCTTTTCGAAGTTATCAAAATGTTAACCCGTCGTCATTCGATCAAGGTCGAACTCTTCTTCTTAGACGAAGGACCTTGTCCTTAAGGTTGTTATTTCGAACTAATCGAAATGTTAACCCGTCGTCGTTCGATCAAGGTCGAACTCTTCTTCTTTGGAGAAGGCCCTTGGCCTTAAAGGGTGTTATTTCGAACTTATCGAAATAATAACCCGTCGTCGTTCGATCAATGTCGAACTCTTCTTTATTGGCCATGGCCCTTGGCCTTAAAGGGTGTTATTTCGAACTTGTTAAAATATTAACTCGTCGTCGTTCGATCAAGGTGGAACTCTTCTTCTTTGGCGAAGTCCCTTGGCCTTAAAGGGTGTCTTTTCGAAGTTATCAAAATGTTAACCTGTCGTCATTCGATCAAGGTCGAACTCTTCTTCTTAGACGAAGGACCTTGTCCTTAAGGTTGTTATTTCGAATTTATCGAAATGTTAACCCGACGTCGTTCGATGAAGGTCGAACTCTTCTTCATTGGAGAAGGCCCTTGGCCTTAAAGGGTGTTATTTCGAACTTTTCGAAATATTAACCCGTCGTCGTTCGATCAATGTCGAACTCTTCTTTATTGGCCATGGCCCTTGGCCTTAAAGGGTGTTATTTCGAACTTGTTGAAATATTAACTCGTCGTCGTTCGATAAAGGTGGAACTCTTCTTCATTGGCAATGGCCCTTGGCCATAAAGGATGTTATTTCGAACTTATCGAAATGTTAACCCGTCGTCATTCGATCAAGGTCGAACTCTTCTTCTTTGGAGAAGGCCATTGGCCTTAAAGGGTGTTATTTCTAACTTGTAGAAATATTAACCCGTCGTCGTACGATCAAGGTCGAACTCTTCTTCTTTGGCGAAGGCCCTTGGCCTTAAAGGGTGTCTTTTCGATGTTATCAAAATGTTAACCCGTCGTCATTCGATCAAGGTCGAACTCTTCTTCTTAGACGAAGGACCTTGTCCTTAAGGTTGTTATTTCGAACTAATCGAAATGTTAACCCGTCGTCGTTCGATCAAGGTCGAACTCTTCTTCTTTGGAGAAGGCCCTTGGCCTTAAAGGGTGTTATTTCGAACTTATCGAATATTAACCCGTCGTCGTTCGATCAAGGTCGAACTCTTCTTTATTGGCCATGGCCCTTGGCCTTAAAGGGTGTTATTTCGAACTTGTTGAAATATTAACTCATCGTCGTTCGATCAAGGTGGAACTCTTCTTCTTTGGCGAAGGCCCTGGGCCATAAAGGATGTTATTTCGAACTTATCGAAATGTTAACCCGTCGTCGTTCGATCAAGGTCGAACTCTTCTTCTTTGTAGAAGGCCCTTGGCCTTAAAGGGTGTTGTTTCTAATTTGTAGAAATAATAACCCGTCGTCGTAAGATCAAGGTCGAACTCTTCTTCTTTGGCGAAGGCCCTTGGCCTTAAAAGGTGTCTTTTCGAAGTTTTCAAAATGTTAACCCGTCGTCATTCGATCAAGGTCGAACTCTTCTTCTTAGACGAAGGACCTTGTCCTTAAGGTTGTTATTTCGAATTTATCGAAATGTTAACCCGACGTCGTTCGATGTAGGTCGAACTCTTCTTCATTGGAGAAGGCCCTTGGCCTTAAAGGGTTTTATTTCGAACTTGTAGAAATATTAACCCGTCGTCGTACGATCAAGGTCGAACTCTTCTTCTTTGGCGAAGGCCCTTGGCCTTAAAGGGTGTCTTTTCGATGTTATCAAAATGTTAACCCGTCGTCATTCGATCAAGGTCGAACTCTTCTTCTTAGACGAAGGACCTTGTCCTTAAGGTTGTTATTTCGAACTAATCGAAATGTTAACCCGTCGTCGTTCGATCAAGGTCGAACTCTTCTTCTTTGGAGAAGGCCCTTGGCCTTAAAGGGTGTTATTTCGAACTTATCGAATATTAACCCGTCGTCGTTCGATCAAGGTCGAACTCTTCTTTATTGGCCATGGCCCTTGGCCTTAAAGGGTGTTATTTCGAACTTGTTGAAATATTAACTCATCGTCGTTCGATCAAGGTGGAACTCTTCTTCTTTGGCGAAGGCCCTGGGCCATAAAGGATGTTATTTCGAACTTATCGAAATGTTAACCCGTCGTCGTTCGATCAAGGTCGAACTCTTCTTCTTTGGAGAAGGCCCTTGGCCTTAAAGGGTGTTGTTTCTAATTTGTAGAAATAATAACCCGTCGTCGTACGATCAAGGTCGAACTCTTCTTCTTTGGCGAAGGCCCTTGGCCTTAAAAGGTGTCTTTTCGAAGTTATCAAAATGTTAACCCGTCGTCATTCGATCAAGGTCGAACTCTTCTTCTTAGACGAAGGACCTTGTCCTTAAGGTTGTTATTTCGAATTTATCGAAATGTTAACCCGACGTCGTTCGATGAAGGTCGAACTCTTCTTCATTGGAGAAGGCCAGGCCTTAAAGGGTGTTATTTCGAACTTATCGAAATATTAACCCGTCGTCGTTCGATCAATGTCGAACTCTTCTTTATTGGCCATGGCCCTTGGCCTTAAAGGGAGTTATTTCGAACTTGTTGAAATATTAACTCGTCGTCGTTCGATCAAGGTGGAACTCTTCTTCATTGGCAATGGCCCTTGGCCATAAAGGATGTTATTTCGAACTTATCGAAATGTTAACCCGTCGTCATTCGATCAAGGTCGAACTCTTCTTCTTTGGAGAAGGCCATTGGCCTTAAAGGGTGTTATTTCTAACTTGTAGAAATATTAACCCGTCGTCGTACGATCAAGGTCGAACTCTTCTTCTTTGGCGAAGGCCCTTGGCCTTAAAGGGTGTCTTTTCGATGTTATCAAAATGTTAACCCGTCGTCATTCGATCAAGGTCGAACTCTTCTTCTTAGATGAAGGACCTTGTCCTTAAGGTTGTTATTTCGAACTAATCGAAATGTTAACCCGTCGTCGTTCGATCAAGGTCGAACTCTTCTTCTTTGGAGAAGGCACTTGGCCTTAAAGGGTATTATTTCGAACTTATCGAAATATTAACCCGTCGTCGTTCGATCAAGTTCGAACTCTTCTTCTTTGGTGAAGGCCCTTGGCCTTAAAGTGTATTATTTCGAACTTGTCGAAATATTAACCCGTCGTCTTTCGATCAAGGTCGAACACTTCTTCTTTGGAGAAGGCCTTTGGCCTTAAAGGGTGTTATTTCTAACTTGTAGAAATATTAACCCGTCGTCGTTCGATCAAGGTCGAACTCTTCTTCTTTGGCGAACGTCCTTGGCCTTAAAGTGTGTCTTTTCGAAGTTATCAAAATGTTATCCCGTCGTCATTCGATCAAGGTCGAACTCTTCTTCTTAGACGAAGGCCCTTGTCCTTAATGTTGTTATTTCGAACTTATCAAAATGTTAACCCATCGTCGTTCGATCAAGGTCGAACTCTTCTTCTTTGGTGAAGGCCCTTGGCCTTAAAGGGTGTCTTTTCGAAGTTATCCAAATGTTAACCCGTCGTCATTCGATCAAGGTCGAACTCTTCTTCTTAGACGAAGGACCTTGTCCTTATGGTTGTTATTTCGAACTTATCGAAATGTTAACCCGTCGTCGTTCGATCAAGGTCGAACTCTTCTTCTTTGGCCTTAAAGTGTATTATTTCGAACTTGTCGAAAAGTTAACCCGTCATCGTTCGATCAAGGTCGAACTCTTCTTCTTTGGCAAAGTCCCTTGGCCATAAAGGGTTTTATTTCGAACTTATCGAAATGTTAACCCATCGTCATTTGATCAAGGTCGAACTCTTCTTCTTTGGCGAAGGCCCTTGGCCTTAAATGGTGTTATTTCGAACTTATCGAAATATTAACCCGTCGTCGTTCGATCAAGGTCGAACTCTTCTTCTTTGGCGAAAGCCCTTGGCCTTAAAGGTCATTATTTCGAACTTATCAAAATGTTAACCCATCCTCGTTCGATCAAGGTCGAACTCTTCTTCTTTGGATAAGGCCCTTGGCCTTAAAGGGTGTTATTTCGAACTTATCGAAATATTAACCCGTCTTCGTTCGATCAAGGTCGAACTCTTCTTTATTGGCCATGGCCCATGGCCTTAAAGGGTGTTATTTCGAACTTGTTGAAATATTAACCCGTCGTCGTTCGATCAAGGTGGAACTCTTCTTCCTTGGCGAAGGCCCTTGGCCATAAAGGATGTTATTTCGAGCTTATTGAAATTTTAACCCGTCGTCGTTCGATCAAGGTCGAACTCTTCTTCTTTGGCGAAGGCCCTTGTCCTTAAAGGGAATTATTTCGAAATTATTAAAATGTTAACCCGTCGTCGTTCGATCCAAGGTCGAACTCTTCTTCTTTGGAGAAGGCCCTTGGCCTTAAAGGGTGTTATTTCGAACTTATCGAAATATTAACCCGTCGTCGTTCGATCAAGGTCGAACTCTTCTTTATTGGCCATGGCCCTTGGCCTTAAAGGGTGTTATTTCGAACTTGTTGAAATATTAACTCGTCGTCGCTTGATAAAGGTGGAACTCTTCTTCTTTGGCGAAGGCCCTTGGCCATAAAGGATGTTATTTCGAACTTATCGAAATGTTATCCCGTAGTCGTTCGATCAAGGTCGAACTCTTCTTCTTTGGAGAAGGCCCTTGGCCTTAAACGGTGTTATTTCTAACTTGTAGAAATATTAACCCGTCGTCGTACGATCAAGGTCGAACTCTTCTTCTTTGGCGAAGGCCCTTGGCCTTAAAGGGTGTCTTTTCGAAGTTATCAAAATGTTAACCCGTCGTCATTCGATCAAGGTCGAACTCTTCTTCTTTGGTGAAGGCCCTTGGCCTTAAAGTGTATTATTTCGAACTTGTCGAAATGTTAACCCGTCGTCGTTCGATCAAGGTCGAACTCTCCTTCTTGGCGAAGGCCCTTGGCCTTAAAGTGTATTATTTCGAACTTGTCAAAATATTAACCCGTCGTCGTTCGATCAAGGTCGAACACTTCTTCTTTGGCGCAGGCCTTGGCCTTAAAGTGTATTATTTCGAACTTGTCGAAATATTAACCCGTCGTCGTTCTATCATGGTCGAACACTTCTTCTTTGGAGAAGGCCCTTGGCCTTAAAGGGTGTTATTTCGAACTTATCGAAATATTAACCCGTCGTCGTTCGATCAAGGTCGAACTCTTCTTTATTGGCCATGGCCCATGGCCTTAAAGGGTGTTATTTCGAACTTGTTGAAATATTAACTCGTTGTCGCTTGATAAAGGTGGAACTCTTCTTCTTTGGCGAAGGCCCTTGGCCATAAAGGATGTTATTTCGAACTTATCGAAATGTTATCCCGTAGTCGTTCGATCAAGGTCGAACTCTTCTTCTTTGGAGAAGGCCCTTGGCCTTAAACGGTGTTATTTCTAACTTGTAGAAATATTAACCCGTCGTCGTACGATCAAGGTCGAACTCTTCTTCTTTGGCGAAGGCCCTTGGCCTTAAAGGGTGTCTTTTCGAAGTTATCAAAATGTTAACCCGTCGTCATTCGATCAAGGTCGAACTCTTCTTCTTTGGTGAAGGCCCTTGGCCTTAAAGTGTATTATTTCGAACTTGTCGAAATGTTAACTCGTCGTCGTTCGATCAAGGTCGAACTCTCCTTCTTGGCGAAGGCCCTTGGCCTTAAAGTGTATTATTTCGAACTTGTCAAAATATTAACCCGTCGTCGTTCGATCAAGGTCGAACACTTCTTCTTTGGCGCAGGCCTTGGCCTTGAAGTGTATTATTTCGAACTTGTCGAAATATTAACCCGTCGTCGTTCTATCATGGTCGAACACTTCTTCTTTTGCCTTAAAATGTATTATTTCGATCTTGTCGAAAAGTTAACTCGTCATCGTTCGATCAAGGTCGAACTCTTCTTCTTTGGAGAAGGCCCTTGGACATAAACGGTGTTATTTCTAACTTATAGAAATATTAACCCGTCGTCGTACGATCAAGGTCGAACTCTTCTTCTTTGGCGAAGGCCCTTGGCCTTAAAGGGTGTCTTTTCGAAGTTATCAAAATGTTAACCCATCGTCATTCGATCAAGGTCGAACTCTTCTTCTTTGGCCATGGCCCTTGGCCTTAAAGGGTGTTATTTCGAACTTATCGAAATATTAACCCGTCGTCATTCGATCAATGTCGAACTCTTCTTTATTGGCCATGGCCCTTGGCCATAAAGGATGTTATTTCGAACTTATCGAAATACTAACCCGTCGTCGTTCGATCAAGGTCGAACTCTACTTCTTTGGTGAAGGCCCTTGGCCTTAAAGGGCGTTATTTCGAACTTATCGAATATTAACCCGTCGTCGTTCGATCATGGTCGAACTCTTCTTTATTGGCCATGGCCCTTGGCCTTAAAGGTTGTTATTTCGAACTTGTTGAAATATTAACTCATAGTCGTTCGATCAAGGTGGAACTCTTCTTCTTTGGCGAAGTCCCTTGGCCTTAAAGGGTGTCTTTTCGAAGTTATCAAAATGTTAACCCGTCGTCATTCGATCAAGGTCGAACTCTTCTTTTTAGACGAAGGACCTTTTCCTTAAGGTTGTTATTTCGAACTAATCGAAATGTTAACCCGTCGTCGTTCGATCAAGGTCGAACTCTTCTTCTTTGGAGAAGGCCCTTGGCCTTAAAAGGTGTTATTTCGAACTTATCGAAATATTAACCCGTCGTCGTTCGATCAATGTCGAACTCTTCTTTATTGGCCATGGCCCTTGGCCTTAAAGGGTGTTATTTCGAACTTATCGAATATTAACCCGTCGTCGTTCGATCAAGGTCGAACTCTTCTTTATTGGCCATGGCCCTTGGCCTTAAAGGGTGTTATTTCGAACTTGTTGAAATATTAACTCATCGTCGTTCGATCAAGGTGGAACTCTTCTTCTTTGGCGAAGGCCCTGGGCCATAAAGGATGTTATTTCGAACTTATCGAAATGTTAACCCGTCGTCGTTCGATCAAGGTCGAACTCTTCTTCTTTGGAGAAGGCCCTTGGCCTTAAAGGGTGTTGTTTCTAATTTGTAGAAATAATAACCCGTCGTCGTACGATCAAGGTCGAACTCTTCTTCTTTGGCGAAGGCCCTTGGCCTTAAAAGGTATCTTTTCGAAGTTTTCAAAATGTTAACCCGTCGTCATTCGATCAAGGTCGAACTCTTCTTCTTAGACGAAGGACCTTGTCCTTAAGGTTGTTATTTCGAATTTATCGAAATGTTAACCCGACGTCGTTCGATGTAGGTCGAACTCTTCTTCATTGGAGAAGGCCCTTGGCCTTAAAGGGTGTTATTTCGAACTTGTAGAAATATTAACCCGTCGTCGTACGATCAAGGTCGAACTCTTCTTCTTTGGCGAAGGCCCTTGGCCTTAAAGGGTGTCTTTTCGATGTTATCAAAATGTTAACCCGTCGTCATTCGATCAAGGTCGAACTCTTCTTCTTAGACGAAGGACCTTGTCCTTAAGGTTGTTATTTCGAACTAATCGAAATGTTTACCCGTCGTCGTTCGATCAAGGTCGAACTCTTCTTCTTTGGAGAAGGCCCTTGGCCTTAAAGGGTGTTATTTCGAACTTATCGAATATTAACCCGTCGTCGTTCGATCAAGGTCGAACTCTTCTTTATTGGCCATGGCCCTTGGCCTTAAAGGGTGTTATTTCGAACTTGTTGAAATATTAACTCATCGTCGTTCGATCAAGGTGGAACTCTTCTTCTTTGGCGAAGGCCCTGGGCCATAAAGGATGTTATTTCGAACTTATCGAAATGTTAACCCGTCGTCGTTCGATCAAGGTCGAACTCTTCTTCTTTGGAGAAGGCCCTTGGCCTTAAAGGGTGTTGTTTCTAATTTGTAGAAATAATAACCCGTCGTCGTACGATCAAGGTCGAACTCTTCTTCTTTGGCGAAGGCCCTTGGCCTTAAAAGGTGTCTTTTCGAAGTTTTCAAAATGTTAACCCGTCGTCATTCGATCAAGGTCGAACTCTTCTTCTTAGACGAAGGACCTTGTCCTTAAGGTTGTTATTTCGAATTTATCGAAATGTTAACCCGACGTCGTTCGATGTAGGTCGAACTCTTCTTCATTGGAGAAGGCCCTTGGCCTTAAAGGGTGTTATTTCGAACTTGTAGAAATATTAACCCGTCGTCGTACGATCAAGGTCGAACTCTTCTTCTTTGGCGAAGGCCCTTGGCCTTAAAGGGTGTCTTTTCGATGTTATCAAAATGTTAACCCGTCGTCATTCGATCAAGGTCGAACTCTTCTTCTTAGACGAAGGACCTTGTCCTTAAGGTTGTTATTTCGAACTAATCGAAATGTTAACCCGTCGTCGTTCGATCAAGGTCGAACTCTTCTTCTTTGGAGAAGGCCCTTGGCCTTAAAGGGTGTTATTTCGAACTTATCGAATATTAACCCGTCGTCGTTCGATCAAGGTCGAACTCTTCTTTATTGGCCATGGCCCTTGGCCTTAAAGGGTGTTATTTCGAACTTGTTGAAATATTAACTCATCGTCGTTCGATCAAGGTGGAACTCTTCTTCTTTGGCGAAGGCCCTGGGCCATAAAGGATGTTATTTCGAACTTATCGAAATGTTAACCCGTCGTCGTTCGATCAAGGTCGAACTCTTCTTCTTTGGAGAAGGCCCTTGGCCTTAAAGGGTGTTGTTTCTAATTTGTAGAAATAATAACCCGTCGTCGTACGATCAAGGTCGAACTCTTCTTCTTTGGCGAAGGCCCTTGGCCATAAAAGGTGTCTTTTCGAAGTTATCAAAATGTTAACCCGTCGTCATTCGATCAAGGTCGAACTCTTCTTCTTAGACGAAGGACCTTGTCCTTAAGGTTGTTATTTCGAATTTATCGAAATGTTAACCCGATGTCGTTCGATGAAGGTCGAACTCTTCTTCATTGGAGAAGGCCAGGCCTTAAAGGGTGTTATTTCGAACTTATCGAAATATTAACCCGTCGTCGTTCGATCAATGTCGAACTCTTCTTTATTGGCCATGGCCCTTGGCCTTAAAGGGAGTTATTTCGAACTTGTTGAAATATTAACTCGTCGTCGTTCGATCAAGGTGGAACTCTTCTTCGTTGGCAATGGCCCTTCGCCATAAAGGATGTTATTTCGAACTTATCGAAATGTTAACCCGTCGTCATTCGATCAAGGTCGAACTCTTCTTCTTTGGAGAAGGCCATTGGCCTTAAAGGGTGTTATTTCTAACTTGTAGAAATATTAACCCGTCGTCGTACGATCAAGGTCGAACTCTTCTTCTTTGGCGAAGGCCCTTGGCCTTAAAGGGTGTCTTTTCGATGTTATCAAAATGTTAACCCGTCGTCATTCGATCAAGGTCGAACTCTTCTTCTTAGACGAAGGACCTTGTCCTTAAGGTTGTTATTTCGAACTAATCGAAATGTTTACCCGTCGTCGTTCGATCAAGGTCGAACTCTTCTTCTTTGAAGAAGGCACTTGGCCTTAAAGGGTATTATTTCGAACTTGTCGAAATATTAACCCGTCGTCTTTCGATCAAGGTCGAACACTTCTTCTTTGGAGAAGGCCTTTGGCCTTAAAGGGTGTTATTTCTAACTTGTAGAAATATTAACCCGTCGTCGTACGATCAAGGTCGAACTCTTCTTCTTTGGCGAACGTCCTTGGCCTTAAAGTGTGTCTTTTCGAAGTTATCAAAATGTTATCCCGTCATCATTCGATCAAGGTCGAACTCTTCTTCTTAGACGAAGGCCCTTGTCCTTAAGGTTGTTATTTCGAACTTATCAAAATGTTAACCCGTCGTCGTTCGATCAAGGTCGAACTCTTCTTCTTTGGTGAAGGCCCTTGGCCTTAAAGGGTGTCTTTTCGAAGTTATCAAAATGTTAACCCGTCGTCATTCGATCAAGGTCGAACTCTTCTTCTTAGACGAAGGACCTTGTCCTTATGGTTGTTATTTCGAACTTATCGAAATGTTAACCCGTCGTCGTTCGATCAAGGTCGAACTCTTCTTCTTTGGCCTTAAAGTGTATTATTTCGAACTTGTCGAAAAGTTAACCCGTCATCGTTCGATCAAGGTCGAACTCTTCTTCTTTGGCAAAGTCCCTTGGCCATAAAGGGTTTTATTTCGAACTTATCGAAATGTTAACCCATCGTCATTCGATCAAGGTCGAACTCTTCTTCTTTGGCGAAGGCCCTTGGCCTTAAATGGTGTTATTTCGAACTTATCGAAATATTAACCCGTCGTCGTTCGATCAAGGTCGAACTCTTCTTCTTTGGCGAAAGCCCTTGGCCTTAAAGGTCATTATTTCGAACGTATCAAAATGTTAACCCATCCTCGTTCGATCAAGGTCGAACTCTTCTTCTTTGGAGAAGGCCCTTGGCCTTAAAGGGTGTTATTTCGAACTTATCGAAATATTAACCCGTCTTCGTTCGATCAAGGTCGAACTCTTCTTTATTGGCCATGGCCCATGGCCTTAAAGGGTGTTATTTCGAACTTGTTGAAATATTAACCCGTCGTCGTTCGATCAAGGTGGAACTCTTCTTCCTTGGCGAAGGCCCTTGGCCATAAAGGATGTTATTTCGAGCTTATTGAAATTTTAACCCGTCGTCGTTCGATCAAGGTCGAACTCTTCTTCTTTGGCGAAGGCCCTTGTCCTTAAAGGGAATTATTTCGAAATTATTAAAATGTTAACCCGTCGTCGTTCGACCAAGGTCGAACTCTTCTTCTTTGGAGAAGGCCCTTGGCCTTAAAGGGTGTTATTTCGAACTTATCGAAATATTAACCCGTCGTCGTTCGATCAAGGTCGAACTCTTCTTTATTAGCCATGGCCCTTGGCCTTAAAGGGTGTTATTTCGAACTTGTTGAAATATTAACTCGTCGTCGCTTGATAAAGGTGGAACTCTTCTTCTTTGGCGAAGGCCCTTGGCCATAAAGGATGTTATTTCGAACTTATCGAAATGTTATCCCGTAGTCGTTCGATCAAGGTCGAACTCTTCTTCTTTGGAGAAGGCCCTTGGCCTTAAACGGTGTTATTTCTAACTTGTAGAAATATTAACCCGTCGTCGTACGATCAAGGTCGAACTCTTCTTCTTTGGCGAAGGCCCTTGGCCTTAAAGGGTGTCTTTTCGAAGTTATCAAAATGTTAACCCGTCGTCATTCGATCAAGGTCGAACTCTTCTTCTTTGGTGAAGGCCCTTGGCCTTAAAGTGTATTATTTCGAACTTGTCGAAATGTTAACTCGTCGTCGTTCGATCAAGGTCGAACTCTCCTTCTTGGCGAAGGCCCTTGGCCTTAAAGTGTATTATTTCGAACTTGTCAAAATATTAACCCGTCGTCGTTCGATCAAGGTCGAACACTTCTTCTTTGGCGCAGGCCTTGGCCTTGAAGTGTATTATTTCGAACTTGTCGAAATATTAACCCGTCATCGTTCAATCATGGTCGAACACTTCTTCTTTTGCCTTAAAATGTATTATTTCGATCTTGTCGAAAAGTTAACTCGTCATCGTTCGATCAAGGTCGAACTCTTCTTCTTTGGAGAAGGCCCTTGGACATAAACAGTGTTATTTCTAACTTGTAGAAATATTAACCCGTCGTCGTACGATCAAGGTCGAACTCTTCTTCTTTGGCGAAGGCCCTTGGCCTTAAAGGGTGTCTTTTCGACGTTATCAAAATGTTAACCCATCGTCATTCGATCAAGGTCGAACTCTTCTTCTTTGGCCATGGCCCTTGGCCTTAAAGGGTGTTATTTCGAACTTATCGAAATATTAACCCGTCGTCATTCGATCAATGTCGAACTCTTCTTTATTGGCCATGGCCCTTGGCCATAAAGGATGTTATTTCGAACTTATCGAAATACTAACCCGTCGTCGTTCGATCAAGGTCGAACTCTTCTTCTTTGGTGAAGGCCCTTGGCCTTAAAGGGCGTTATTTCGAACTTATCGAATATTAACCCGTCGTCGTTCGATCAAGGTCGAACTCTTCTTTATTGGCCATGGCCCTTGGCCTTAAAGGTTGTTATTTCGAACTTGTTGAAATATTAACTCATAGTCGTTCGATCAAGGTGGAACTCTTCTTCTTTGGCGAAGTCCCTTGGCCTTAAAGGGTGTCTTTTCGAAGTTTTCAAAATGTTAACCCGTCGTCATTCGATCAAGGTCGAACTCTTCTTCTTAGACGAAGGACCTTGTCCTTAAGGTTGTTATTTCGAATTTATCGAAATGTTAACCCGACGTCGTTCGATGTAGGTCGAACTCTTCTTCATTGGAGAAGGCCCTTGGCCTTAAAGGGTGTTATTTCGAACTTGTAGAAATATTAACCCGTCGTCGTACGATCAAGGTCGAACTCTTCTTCTTTGGCGAAGGCCCTTGGCCTTAAAGGGTGTCTTTTCGAAGTTATCAAAATGTTAACCCGTTGTCATTCGATCAAGGTCGAACTCTTCTTCTTTGGTGAAGGCCCTTGGCCTTAAAGTGTATTATTTCGAACTTGTCGAAATGTTAACCCGTCGTCGTTCGATCAAGGTCGAATTCTCCTTCTTGGCGAAGGCCCTTGGCCTTAAAGTGTATTATTTCGAACTTGTCAAAATATTAACCCGTCGTCGTTCGATCAAGGTCGAACACTTCTTCTTTGGCGCAGGCCTTGGCCTTAAAGTGTATTATTTCGAACTTGTCGAAATATTAACCCGTCGTCGTTCTATCATGGTCGAACACTTCTTCTTTGGCCTTAAAGTGTATTATTTCGAACTTGTCGAAAAGTTAACCCGTCATCGTTCGATCAAGGTCGAACTCTTCTTCTTTGGCAAAGTCCCTTGGCCATAAAGGGTTTTATTTCGAACTTATCGAAATGTTAACCCATCGTCATTCGATCAAGGTCGAACTATTCTTCTTTGGCGAAGGCCCTTGGCCTTAAAGGGTGTTATTTCGAACTTATCGAAATATTAACCCGTCGTCGTTCGATCAAGGTTGAACTCTTCTTCATTGGCCAAAACCCCTTGACCTTAAAGGGCGTTATTTCGAACTTATCAAAATGTTAAACCATCCTCATTCGATCAAGGTCGAACTCTTCTTCTTTGGAGAAGGCCCTTGGCCTTAAAGGGTGTTATTTCGAACTTATCGAAATATTAACCCGTCGTCGTTCGATCAAGGTCGAACTCTTCTTTATTGGCCATGGACCATAGCCTTAAAGGGTGTTATTTCGAACTTGTTGAAAGATTAACCCGTCGTCGTTCGATCAAGGTGGAACTCTTCTTCCTTGGCGAAGGCCCTTGGCCATAAAGGATGTTATTTCGAACTTATTGAAATTTTAACCCGTCGTCGTTCGATCAAGGTCGAACTCTTCTTCTTTGGCGAAGGCCCTTGTCCTTAAAGGGAATTATTTCGAAATTATTAAAATGTTAACCCGTCGTCGTTTGATCAAGGTCGAACTCTTCTTCTTTGGAGAAGGCCCTTGGTCTTAAAGTGTGTTATTTCGAACTTATCGAAATATTAACCCGTCGTCGTTCGATCAAGGTCTAACTCTTCTTTATTGGCCATAGCCCTTGGCCTTAAAGGGTGTTATTTCGAACTTGTTGAAATATTAACTCGTCTTCGCTTGATAAAGGTGGAACTCTTCTTCTTTGGCGTAGGCTCTTGGCCATAAAGGATGTTATTTCGAACTTATCGAAATGTTAACCCGTAGTCGTTCGATCAAGGTCGAACTCTTCTTCTTTGGAGAAGGCCCTTGGCCTTAAACGGTGTTATTTCTAACTTGTAGAAATATTAACCCGTCGTCGTACGATCAAGGTCGAACTCTTCTTCTTTGGCGAAGGCCCTTGGCCTTAAAGGGTGTCTTTTCGAAGTTATCAAAATGTTAACCCGTCGTCATTCGATCAAGGTCGAACTCTTCTTCTTTGGTGAAGGCCCTGGGCCTTAAAGTGTATTATTTCGAACTTGTCGAAATGTTAACCCGTCGTCGTTCGATTAAGGTCGAATTCTCCTTCTTGGCGAAGGCCCTTGGCCTTAAAGTGTATTATTTCGAACTTGTCAAAATATTAACCCGTCGTCGTTCGATCAAGGTCGAACACTTCTTCTTTGACGCAGGCCTTGGCCTTAAAGTGTATTATTTCGAACTTGTCGAAATATTAACCCGTCGTCGTTCTATCATGGTCGAACACTTCTTCTTTGGCCTTAAAGTGTATTATTTCTAACTTGTCGAAAATTTAACCCGTCATCGTTCGATCAAGGTCGAACTCTTCTTCTTTGGCGAAAGCCCTTGGCCTTAAAGGTCATTATTTCGAACTTATCAAAATGTTAACCCATCCTCGTTCGATCAAGGTCGAACTCTCCTTCTTGGCGAAGGCCCTTGGCCTTAAAGTGTATTATTTCGAACTTGTCGAAATATTAACCCGTCGTCGTTCGATCAAGGTCGAACTCTTCTTTATTGTCCATGGCCCTTGGCCTTAAAGGGTCTTATTTCGAACTTATTGAAATTTTAACCCGTCGTCGTTCGATCAAGATCGAACTCTTCTTCTTTAGCGAAGGCCCTTGTCCTTAAAGGGAATTATTTCGAAATTATTAAAATGTTAACCTGTCGTCGTTCGATCAAGGTCGAACTCTTCTTCTTTGGAGAAGGCCCTTGGCCTTAAAGGGTGTTATTTCGAACTTATCGAAATATTAACCCGTCGTCGTTCGATCAAGGTCGAACTCTTCTTTATTGGCCATAGCCCTTGGCCTTAAAGGGTGTTATTTCGAACTTGTTGAAATATTAACTCGTCTTCGCTTGATAAAGGTGGAACTCTTCTTCTTTGGCGTAGGCCCTTGGCCATAAAGGATGTTATTTCGAACTTATCAAAATGTTAACCCGTAGTCGTTCGATCAAGGTCGAACTCTTCTTCTTTGGAGAAGGCCCTTGGCCTTAAACGGTGTTATTTCTAACTTGTAGAAATATTAACCCGTCGTCGTACGATCAAGGTCGAACTCTTCTTCTTTGGCGAAGGCCCTTGGCCTTAAAGGGTGTCTTTTCGAAGTTATCAAAATGTTAACCCGTCGTCATTCGATCAAGGTCGAACTCTTCTTCTTAGACGAAGGACCTTGTCCTTAAGGTTGTTATTATTTCGAACTTGTCGAAATGTTAACCCGTCGTCGTTCGATCAATGTCGAATTCTCCTTCTTGGCGAAGGCCCTTGGCCTTAAAGTGTATTATTTCGAACTTGTCAAAATATTAACCCGTCGTCGTTCGATCAAGGTCGAACACTTCTTCTTTGGCGCAGGCCTTGGCCTTAAAGTGTATTATTTCGAACTTGTCGAAATATTAACCCGTCGTCGTTCTATCATGGTCGAACACTTCTTCTTTGGCCTTAAAGTGTATTATTTCGAACTTGTCGAAAAGTTAACCCGTCATCGTTCGATCAAGGTCGAACTCTTCTTCTTTGGCAAAGTCCCTTGGCCATAAAGGGTTTTATTTCGAACTTATCGAAATGTTAACCCATCGTCATTCGATCAAGGTCGAACTATTCTTCTTTGGCGAAGGCCCTTGGCCTTAAAGGGTGTTATTTCGAACTTATCGAAATATTAACCCGTCGTCGTTCGATCAAGGTTGAACTCTTCTTCATTGGCCAAAACCCCTTGACCTTAAAGGGCGTTATTTCGAACTTATCAAAATGTTAACCCATCCTCATTCGATCAAGGTCGAACTCTTCTTCTTTGGAGAAGGCCCTTGGCCTTAAAGGGTGTTATTTCGAACTTATCGAAATATTAACCCGTCGTCGTTCGATCAAGGTCGAACTCTTCTTTATTGGCCATGGACCATAGCCTTAAAGGGTGTTATTTCGAACTTGTTGAAAGATTAACCCGTCGTCGTTCGATCAAGGTGGAACTCTTCTTCCTTGGCGAAGGCCCTTGGCCATAAAGGATGTTATTTCGAACTTATTGAAATTTTAACCCGTCGTCGTTCGATCAAGGTCGAACTCTTCTTCTTTGGCGAAGGCCCTTGTCCTTAAAGGGAATTATTTCGAAATTATTAAAATGTTAACCCGTCGTCGTTCGATCAAGGTCGAACTCTTCTTCTTTGGAGAAGGCCCTTGGTCTTAAAGGGTGTTATTTCGAACTTATCGAAATATTAACCCGTCGTCGTTCGATCAAGGTCTAACTCTTCTTTATTGGCCATAGCCCTTGGCCTTAAAGGGTGTTATTTCGAACTTGTTGAAATATTAACTCGTCTTCGCTTGATAAAGGTGGAACTCTTCTTCTTTGGCGTAGGCTCTTGGCCATAAAGGATGTTATTTCGAACTTATCGAAATGTTAACCCGTAGTCGTTCGATCAAGGTCGAACTCTTCTTCTTTGGAGAAGGCCCTTCGCCTTAAACGGTGTTATTTCTAACTTGTAGAAATATTAACCCGTCGTCGTACGATCAAGGTCAAACTCTTCTTCTTTGGCGAAGGCCCTTGGCCTTAAAGGGTGTCTTTTCGAAGTTATCAAAATGTTAACCCGTCGTCATTCGATCAAGGTCGAACTCTTCTTCTTTGGTGAAGGCCCTGGGCCTTAAAGTGTATTATTTCGAACTTGTCGAAATGTTAACCCGTCGTCGTTCGATTAAGGTCGAATTATCCTTCTTGGCGAAGGCCCTTGGCCTTAAAGTGTATTATTTCGAACTTGTCAAAATATTAACCCGTCGTCGTTCGATCAAGGTCGAACACTTCTTCTTTGACGCAGGCCTTGGCCTTAAAGTGTATTATTTCGAACTTGTCGAAATATTAACCCGTCGTCGTTCTATCATGGTCGAACACTTCTTCTTTGGCCTTAAAGTGTATTATTTATAACTTGTCGAAAATTTAACCCGTCATCGTTCGATCAAGATCGAACTCTTCTTCTTTGGCAAAGTCCCTTGGCCATAAAGGGTTTTATTTCGAACTTATCGAAATGTTAACCCATCGTCATTCGATCAAGGTCGAACTCTTCTTCTTTGGCGAAGGCCCTTGGCCTTAAAGGGTGTTATTTCGAACTTATCGAAATATTAACCCGTCGTCGTTCGATCAAGGTTGAACTCTTCTTCATTGGCGAAACCCCTTGGCCTTAAAGGGCGTTATTTCGAACTTATCAAAATGTTAACCCATCCTCATTCGATCAAGGTCGAACTCTTCTTCTTTGGAGAAGGCCCTTGGCCTTAAAGGGTGTTATTTCGAACTTATCGAAATATTAACCCGTCGTCGTTCGATCAAGGTCGAACTCTTCTTTATTGGCCATGGACCATGTCCTTAAAGGGTGTTATTTCGAACTTGTTGAAAGATTAACCCGTCGTCGTTCGATCAAGGTGGAACTCTTCTTCCTTGGCGAAGGCCCTTGGCCATAAATGATGTTATTTCGAACTTATTGAAATTTTAACCCGTCGTCGTTCGATCAAGGTCGAACTCTTCTTCTTTGGCGAAGGCCCTTGTCCTTAAAGGGAATTATTTCGAAATTATTAAAATGTTAACCCGTCGTCGTTCGATCAAGGTCGAACTCTTCTTCTTTGGAGAAGGCCCTTGGCCTTAAAGGGTGTTATTTCGAACTTATCGAAATATTAACCCGTCGTCGTTCGATCAATGTCGAACTCTTCTTTATTGGCCATGGCCCTTGGCCTTAAAGGGTGTTATTTCGAACTTGTTGAAATATTAACTCGTCGTCGTTCGATCAAGGTGGAACTCTTCTTCATTGGCGATGGCCCTTGGCCATAAAGGATGTTATTTCGAACTTATCGAAATGTTAACCCGTCGTCATTCGATCAAGGTCGAACTCTTCTTCTTTGGAGAAGGCCATTGGCCTTAAAGGGTGTTATTTCTAACTTGTAGAAATATTAACCCGTCGTCGTACGATCAAGGTCGAACTCTTCTTCTATGGCGAAGGCCCTTGGCCTTAAAGGGTGTCTTTTCGATGTTATCAAAATGTTAACCCGTCGTCATTCGATCAAGGTCGAACTCTTCTTCTTAGAATAAGGACCTTGTCCTTAAGGTTGTTATTTCGAACTAATCGAAATGTTAACCCGTCGTCGTTCGATCAAGGTCGAACTCTTCTTCTTTGGAGAAGGCCCTTGGCCTTAAAGGGTGTTATTTCGAACTTATCGAAATATTAACCCGTCGTCGTTCGATCAAGGTCGAACTCTTCTTTTTTGGTGAAGGCCCTTGGCCTTAAAGTGTATTATTTCGAACTTGTCGAAATATTAACCCGTCGTCTTTCGATCAAGGTCGAACACTTCTTCTTTGGAGAAGGCCTTTGGAGTTAAAGGGTGTTATTTCTAACTTGTAGAAATATTAACCCGTCGTCGTACGATCAAAGTCGAACTCTTCTTCTTTGGCGAAGGTCCTTGGCCTTAAAGTGTGTCTTTTCGAAGTTATCAAAATGTTATCCCGTCGTCATTCGATCAAGGTCGAACTCTTCTTCTTAGACGAAGGCCCTTGTCCTTAAGGTTGTTATTTCGAACTTATCAAAATGTTAACCCGTCGTCGTTCGATCAAGGTCGAACTCTTCTTCTTTGGTGAAGGCCCTTGGCCTTAAAGGGTGTCTTTTCGAAGTTATCAAAATGTTAACCCGTCGTCATTCGATCAAGGTCGAACTCTTCTTCTTAGACGAAGGACCTTGTCCTTAAGGTTGTTATTTCGAACTTATCGAAATGTTAACCCGTCGTCGTTCGATCAAGGTCGAACTCTTCTTCTTTGCCCTTAAAGTGTATTATTTCGAACTTGTCGAAAAGTTAACCCGTCATCGTTCGATCAAGGTCGAACTCTTCTTCTTTGGCAAAGTCCCTTGGCCATAAAGGGTTTTATTTCGAACTTATCGAAATGTTAACCCATCGTCATTCGATCAAGGTCGAACTATTCTTCTTTGGCGAAGGCCCTTGGCCTTAAAGGGTGTTATTTCGAACTTATCGAAATATTAACCCGTCGTCGTTCGATCAAGGTTGAACTCTTCTTCATTGGCCAAAACCCCTTGACCTTAAAGGGCGTTATTTCGAACTTATCAAAATGTTAACCCATCCTCATTCGATCAAGGTCGAACTCTTCTTCTTTGGAGAAGGCCCTTGGCCTTAAAGGGTGTTATTTCGAACTTATCGAAATATTAACCCGTCGTCGTTCGATCAAGGTCGAACTCTTCTTTATTGGCCATGGACCATAGCCTTAAAGGGTGTTATTTCGAACTTGTTGAAAGATTAACCCGTCGTCGTTCGATCAAGGTCGAACTCTTCTTCTTTGGAGAAGGCCCTTGTCCTTAAAGGGAATTATTTCGAAATTATTAAAATGTTAACCCGTCGTCGTTCGATCAAGGTCGAACTCTTCTTCTTTGGAGAAGGCCCTTGGTCTTAAAGGGTGTTATTTCAAACTTATCGAAATATTAACCCGTCGTCGTTCGATCAAGGTCTAACTCTTCTTTATTGGCCATAGCCCTTGGCCTTAAAGGGTGTTATTTCGAACTTGTTGAAATATTAACTCGTCTTCGCTTGATAAAGGTGGAACTCTTCTTCTTTGGCGTAGGCTCTTGGCCATAAAGGATGTTATTTCGAACTTATCGAAATGTTAACCCGTAGTCGTTCGATCAAGGTCGAACTCTTCTTCTTTGGAGAAGGCCCTTGGCCTTAAACGGTGTTATTTCTAACTTGTAGAAATATTAACCCGTCGTCGTACGATCAAGGTCGAACTCTTCTTCTTTGGCGAAGGCCCTTGGCCTTAAAGGGTGTCTTTTCGAAGTTATCAAAATGTTAACCCGTCGTCATTCGATCAAGGTCGAACTCTTCTTCTTTGGTGAAGGCCCTGGGCCTTAAAGTGTATTATTTCGAACTTGTCGAAATGTTAACCCGTCGTCGTTCGATTAAGGTCGAATTCTCCTTCTTGGCGAAGGCCCTTGTCCTTAAAGTGTATTATTTCGAACTTGTCAAAATATTAACCCGTCGTCGTTCGATCAAGGTCGAACACTTCTTCTTTGACGCAGGCCTTGGCCTTAAAGTGTATTATTTCGAACTTGTCGAAATATTAACCCGTCATCATTCTATCATGGTCGAACACTTCTTCTTTGGCCTTAAAGTGTATTATTTCTAACTTGTCGAAAATTTAACCCGTCATCGTTCGATCAAGATCGAACTCTTCTTCTTTGGCAAAGTCCCTTGGCCATAAAGGGTTTTATTTCGAACTTATCGAAATGTTAACCCATCGTCATTCGATCAAGGTCGAACTCTTCTTCTTTGGCGAAGGCCCTTGGCCTTAAAGGGTGTTATTTCGAACTTATCGAAATATTAACCTGTCGTCGTTCGATCAAGGTTGAACTCTTCTTCATTGGCGAAACCCCTTGGCCTTAAGGTTGTTATTTCGAACTAATCGAAATGTTAACCCGTCGTCGTTCGATCAAGGTCGAACTCTTCTTCTTTGGAGAAGGCCCTTGGCCTTAAAGGGTGTTATTTCGAACTTATCGAAATATTAACCCGTCGTCGTTCGATCAAGGTCGAACTCTTCTTTATTGGCCATGGACCATGTCCTTAAAGGGTGTTATTTCAAACTTGTTGAAAGATTAACCCGTCGTCGTTCGATCAAGGTGGAACTCTTCTTCCTTGGCGAAGGCCCTTGGCCATAAATGATGTTATTTCGAACTTATTGAAATTTTAACCCGTCGTCGTTCGATCAAGGTCGAACTCTTCTTCTTTGGCGAAGGCCCTTGTCCTTAAAGGGAATTATTTCGAAATTATTAAAATGTTAACCCGTCGTCGTTCGATCAAGGTCGAACTCTTCTTCTTTGGAGAAGGCCCTTGGCCTTAAAGGGTGTTATTTCGAACTTATCGAAATATTAACCCGTCGTCGTTCGATCAATGTCGAACTCTTCTTTATTGGCCATGGCCCTTGGCCTTAAAGGGTGTTATTTCGAACTTGTTGAAATATTAACTCGTCGTCGTTCGATCAAGGTGGAACTCTTCTTCATTGGCGATGGCCCTTGGCCATAAAGGATGTTATTTCGAACTTATCGAAATGTTAACCCGTCGTCATTCGATCAAGGTCGAACTCTTCTTCTTTGGAGAAGGCCATTGGCCTTAAAGGGTGTTATTTCTAACTTGTAGAAATATTAACCCGTCGTCGTACGATCAAGGTCGAACTCTTCTTCTATGGCGAAGGCCCTTGGCCTTAAAGGGTGTCTTTTCGATGTTATCAAAATGTTAACCCGTCGTCATTCGATCAAGGTCGAACTCTTCTTCTTAGAATAAGGACATTGTCCTTAAGGTTGTTATTTCGAACTAATCGAAATGATAACCCGTCGTCGTTCGATCAAGGTCGAACTCTTCTTCTTTGGAGAAGGCCCTTGGCCTTAAAGGGTGTTATTTCGAACTTATCGAAATATTAACCCGTCGTCGTTCGATCAAGGTCGAACTCTTCTTTTTTGGTGAAGGCCCTTGGCCTTAAAGTGTATTATTTCGAACTTGTCGAAATATTAACCCGTCGTCTTTCGATCAAGGTCGAACACTTCTTCTTTGGAGAAGGCCTTTGGAGTTAAAGGGTGTTATTTCTAACTTGTAGAAATATTAACCCGTCGTCGTACGATCAAGGTCGAACTCTTCTTCTTTGGCGAAGGTCCTTGGCCTTAAAGTGTGTCTTTTCGAAGTTATCAAAATGTTATCCCGTCGTCATTCGATCAAGGTCGAACTCTTCTTCTTAGACGAAGGCCCTTGTCCTTAAGGTTGTTATTTCGAACTTATCAAAATGTTAACCCGTCGTCGTTCGATCAAGGTCGAACTCTTCTTCTTTGGTGAAGGCCCTTGGCCTTAAAGGGTGTCTTTTCGAAGTTATCAAAATGTTAACCCGTCGTCATTCGATCAAGGTCGAACTCTTCTTCTTAGACGAAGGACCTTGTCCTTAAGGTTGTTATTTCGAACTTATCGAAATGTTAACCCGTCGTCGTTCGATCAAGGTCGAACTCTTCTTCTTTGCCCTTAAAGTGTATTATTTCGAACTTGTCGAAAAGTTAACCCGTCATCGTTCGATCAAGGTCGAACTCTTCTTCTTTGGCAAAGTCCCTTGGCCATAAAGGGTTTTATTTCGAACTTATCGAAATGTTAACCCATCGTCATTCGATCAAGGTCGAACTCTTCTTCTTTGGCGAAGGCCCTTGGCCTTAAAGGGTGTTATTTCGAACTTATCGAAATATTAACCCGTCGTCGTTCGATCAAGGTCGAACTCTTCTTCTTTGGCGAAAGCCCTTGGCCTTAAAGGTCATTATTTCGAACTTCTCAAAATGTTAACCCATCCTCGTTTGATCAAGGTCGAACTCTTCTTCTTTGGAGAAGGCCCTTGGCCTTAAAGGGTGTTATTTCGAACTAATCGAAATATTAACCCGTCGTCGTTCGATCAAGGTCGAACTCTTCTTTATTGGCCATGGACCATGGCCTTAAAGGGTGTTATTTCGAACTTGTTGAAATATTAACCCGTCGTCGTTCGATCAAGGTGGAACTCTTCTTCCTTGGCGAAGGCCCTTGGCCATAAAGGATGTTATTTCGAACTTATTGAAATTTTAACCCGTCGTCGTTCGATCAAGGTCGAACTCTTCTTCTTTGGCGAAGGCCCTTGTCCTTAAAGGGAATTATTTCGAAATTATTAAAATGTTAACCCGTCGTCGTTCGATCAAGGTCGAACTCTTCTTCTTTGGAGAATGCCCTTGGCCTTAAAGGGTGTTATTTCGAACTTATCGAAATATTAAACCGTCGTCGTTCGATCAAGGTCAAACTCTTCTTTATTGGCCATGGCCCTTGGCCTTAAAGGGTGTTATTTCGAACTTGTTGAAATATTAACTCGTCGTCGCTTGATAAAGGTGGAACTCTTCTTCTTTGGCGAAGGCCCTTGGCCATAAAGGATGTTATTTCGAACTTATCGAAATGTTAACCCGTAGTCGTTCGATCAAGGTCGAACTCTTCTTCTTTGGAGAAGGCCCTTGGCCTTAAACGGTGTTATTTCTAACTTGTAGAAATATTAACCCGTCGTCGTACGATCAAGGTCGAACTCTTCTTCTTTGGCGAAGGCCCTTGGCCTTAAAGGGTGTCTTTTCGAAATTATCAAAATGTTAACCCGTCGTCATTCGATCAAGGTCGAACTCTTCTTCTTTGGTGAAGGCCCTTGGCCTTAAAGTGTATTATTTCGAACTTGTCGAAATGTTAACCCGTCGTCGTTCGATCAAGGTCGAACTCTCCTTCTTGGCGAAGTCCCTTGGCCTTAAAGTGTATTATTTCGAACTTGTCAAAATATTAACCCGTCGTCGTTCGATCAAGGTCGAACACTTCTTCTTTGGCGCAGGCCTTGGCCTTAAAGTGTATAATTTCGAACTTGTCAAAATATTAAACCGTCGTCGTTCTATCATGGTCGAACACTTCTTCTTTGGCCTTAAAGTGTATTATTTCGAACTTGTCAAAAAGTTAACCCGTCATCGTTCGATCAAGGTCGAACTCTTCTTCTTTGGCAAAGTCCCTTGGCCATAAAGGGTTTTATTTCGAACTTATCGAAATGTTAACCCATCGTCATTCGATCAAGGTCGAACTCTTCTTCTTTGGCGAAGGCCCTTGGCCTTAAAGGGTGTTATTTCGAACTTATCGAAATATTAACCCGTCGTCGTTCGATCAAGGTTGAACTCTTCTTCTTTGGCGAAACCCCTTGGCCTTAAAGGACGTTATTTCGAACTTATCAAAATGTTAACCCATCCTCATTCGATCAAGGTCGAACTCTTCTTCTTTGGAGAAGGCCCTTGGCCTTAAAGGGTGTTATTTCGAACTTATCGAAATATTAACCCGTCGTCGTTCGATCAAGGTCGAACTCTTCTTCTTTGGCGAAGGCCCTTGGCCTTAAAGTGTATTATTTTGAACTTGTCGAAATGTTAACCCGTCGTCGTTCGATCAAGGTCGAACTCTCCTTCTTGGCGAAGGCCCTTGGCCTTAAAGTGTATTATTTCGAACTTGTCAAAATATTAACCCGTCGTCGTTCAATCAAGGTCGAACACCCTTGGCCTTAAAGTGTATTATTTCGAACTTGTCGAAATATTAACCCGTCGTCGTTCTATCATGGTCGAACACTTCTTCTTTGGCCTTAAAGTGTATTATTTCGAACTTGTCGAAAAGTTAACCCGTCATCGTTCGATCAAGGTCGAACTCTTCTTCTTTGGCAAAGTCCCTTGTCCATAAAGGGTTTTATTTCGAACTTATCAAAATATTAACTCGTCGTCGTTCGATCAAGGTGGAACTCTTCTTCCTTGGCGAAGGCCCTTGACCATAAAGGATGTTATTTCGAACTTATTAAAATTTTAACCCGTCGTCGTTCGATCAAGGTCGAACTCTTCTTCTTTGGCGAAGGCCCTTGTCCTTAAAGGGAATTATTTCGAAATTATCGAAATGTTAACCCGTCGTCGTTCGATCAAGGTCGAACTCTTCTTCTTTGGCCTTAAAGTGTATTATTTCGAACTTGTCGAAAAGTTAACCCGTCATCGTTCGATCAAGGTCGAACTCTTCTTCTTTGGCAAAGTCCCTTGGCCATAAAGGGTTTTATTTCGAACTTATCGAAATGTTAACCCATCGTCATTCGATCAAGGTCGAACTCTTCTTCTTTGGCGAAGGCCCTTGGCCTTAAAGGGTGTTATTTCGAACTTATCGAAATATTAACCCGTCGTCGTTCGATCAAGGTCGAACTCTTCTTCTTTGGCGAAAGCCCTTGGCCTTAAAGGTCATTATTTCGAACTTCTCAAAATGTTAACCCATCCTCGTTCGATCAAGGTCGAACTCTTATTCTTTGGAGAAGGCCCTTGGCCTTAAAGGGTGTTATTTCGAACTTATCGAAATATTAACCCGTCGTCGTTCGATCAAGGTCGAACTCTTCTTTATTAGCCATGGACCATGGCCTTAAAGGGTGTTATTTCGAACTTGTTGAAATATTAACCCGTCGTCGTTCGATCAAGGTGGAACTCTTCTTCCTTGGCGAAGGCCCTTGGCCATAAAGGATGTTATTTCGAACTTATTGAAATTTTAACCCGTCGTCGTTCGATCAAGGTCGAACTCTTCTTCTTTGGCGAAGGCCCTTGTCCTTAAAGGGAATTATTTCGAAATTATTAAAATGTTAACCCGTCGTCGTTCGATCAAGGTCGAACTCTTCTTCTTTGGAGAAGGCCCTTGGCCTTAAAGGGTGTTATTTCGAACTTATCGAAATATTAACCCATCGTCGTTCGATCAAGGTCTAACTCTTCTTTATTGGCCATGGCCCTTGGCCTTAAAGGGTGTTATTTCGAACTTGTTGAAATATTAACTCGTCGTCGCTTGATAAAGGTGGAACTCTTCTTCTTTGGCGAAGGCCCTTCGCCATAAAGGATGTTATTTTGAACTTATCGAAATGTTAACCCATAGTCGTTCGATCAAGGTCGAACTCTTCTTCTTTGGAGAAGGCCCTTGGCCCTAAACGGTGTTATTTCTAACTTGTAGAAATATTAACCCGTCGTCGTACGATCAAGGTCGAACTCTTCTTCTTTAGCGAAGGCCCTTGGCCTTAAAGGGTGTCTTTTCGAAGTTATCAAAATGTTAACCCGTCGTCATTCGATCAAGGTCGAACTCTTCTTCTTTGGTGAAGGCCCTTGGCCTTAAAGTGTATTATTTCGAACTTGTCGAAATGTTAACCCGTCGTCGTTCGATCAAGGTCGAACTCTCCTTCTTGGCGAAGGCCCTTGGCCTTAAAGTGTATTATTTCGAACTTGTCAAAATATTAACCCGTCGTCGTTCGATCAAGGTCGAACACTTCTTCTTTGGCGCAGGCCTTGGCCTTAAAGTGTATTATTTCGAACTTGTCAAAATATTAAACCGTCGTCGTTCTATCATGGTCGAACACTTCTTCTTTGGCCTTAAAGTGTATTATTTCGAACTTGTCGAAAAGTTAACCCGTCATCGTTCGATCAAGGTCGAACTCTTCTTCTTTGGCAAAGTCCCTTGGCCATAAAGGGTTTTATTTCGAACTTATCGAAATGTTAACCCATCATCGTTCTATCATGGTCGAACACTTCTTCTTTGGCCTTAAAGAGTATTATTTCGAACTTGTCGAAAAGTTAACCCGTCATCGTTCGATCAAGGTTGAACTCTTCTTGTTTGGCGAAACCCCTTGGCCTTAAAGGACGTTATTTCGAACTTATCAAAATTTTAACCCATCCTCATTCGATCAAGGTCGAACTCTTCTTCTTTGGCGAAGTCCCTTGTCCTTAAAGGGAATTATTTCGAAATTATTAAAATGTTAACCCGTCGTCGTTCGATCAAGGTCGAACTCTTCTTCTTTGGAGAAGGCCCTTGGCCTTAAAGGGTGTTATTTCGAAATTATCGAAATATTAACCCGTCGTCGTTCGATCAAGGTCGAACTCTCCTTCTTGGCGAAGGCCCTTGGCCTTAAAGTGTATTATTTCGAACTTGTCAAAATATTAACCCGTCGTCGTTCAATCAAGGTCGAATACTTCTTCTTTGGCGCAGGCCTTGGCCTTAAAGTGTATTATTTCGAACTTGTCGAAATATTAACCCGTCGTCGTTCTATCATGGTCGAACACTTCTTCTTTGGCCTTAAAGTGTATTATTTCGAACTTGTCGAAAAGTTAACCCGTCATCGTTCGATCAAGGTCGAACTCTTCTTCTTTGGCAAAGTCCCTTGTCCATAAAGGGTTTTATTTCGAACTTATCGAAATATTAACCCGTCGTCGTTCGATCAAGGTGGAACTCTTCTTCCTTGGCGAAGGCCCTTGGCCATAAAGGATGTTATTTCGAACTTATTGAAATTTTAACCCGTCGTCGTTCGATCAAGGTCGAACTCTTCTTCTTTGGCGAAGGCCCTTGTCCTTAAAGGGAATTATTTCGAAATTATTAAAATGTTAACCCGTCGTCGTTCGATCAAGGTCGAACTCTTCTTCTTTGGAGAAGGCCCTTGGCCTTAAAGGGTGTTATTTCGAACTTATCGAAATATTAACCCGTCGTCGTTCGATCAAGGTCGAACTCTTCTTTAATGGCCATGTCCATTGGCCTTAAAGGGTGTTATTTCGAACTTGTTGAAATATTAACTCGTCGTCGTTCGATAAAGGTGGAACTCTTCTTCTTTGGCGAAGGCCCTTGGCCATAAAGGATGTTATTTCGAACTTATCGAAATGTTAACCCGTAGTCGTTCGATCAAGGTCGAACTCTTCTTCTTTGGAGAAGGCCCTTGGGCTTAAAGGGTGTTATTTCTAACTTGTAGAAATATTAACCCGTCTTCGTACGATCAAGGTCGAACTCTTCTTCTTTGGCGAAGGCCCTTGTCCTTAAAGGGTGTCTTTTCGAAGTTATCAAAATGTTAACCCGTCGTCATTCGATCAAGGTCGAACTCTTCTTCTTTGGTGAAGGCCCTTGGCCTTAAAGTGTATTATTTTGAACTTGTCGAAATGTTAACCCGTCGTCGTTCGATCAAGGTCGAACTCTCCTTCTTGGCGAAGGCCCTTGGCCTTAAAGTGTATTATTTCGAACTTGTCAAAATATTAACCCGTCGTCGTTCTATCATGGTCGAACACTTCTTCTTTGGCCTTAAAGAGTATTATTTCGAACTTGTCGAAAAGTTAACCCGTCATCGTTCGATCAAGGTCGAACTCTTCTTCTTTGGCAAAGTCCCTTGTCCATAAAGGGTTTTATTTCGAACTTATCGAAATATTAACCCGTCGTCGTTCGATCAAGGTGGAACTCTTCTTCCTTGGCGAAGGCCCTTGGCCATAAAGGATGTTATTTCGAACTTATTGAAATTTTAACCCGTCGTCGTTCGATCAAGGTCGAACTCTTCTTATTTGGCGAAGGCCCTTGTCCTTAAAGGGAATTATTTCGAAATTATTAAAATGTTAACTCGTCGTCGTTCGATCAAGGTCGAACTCTTCTTCTTTGGAGAAGGCCCTTGGCCTTAAAGGGTGTTATTTCGAACTTATCGAAATATTAACCCGTCATCGTTCGATCAAGGTCGAACTCTTCTTTATTGGCCATGGCCCTTGGCCTTAAAGTGTGTTATTTCGAACTTGTTAAAATATTAACTCGTCGTCGTTCGATAAAGGTGGAACTCTTCTTCTTTGGCGAAGGCCCTTGGCCATAAAGGATGTTATTTCGAACTTATCGAAATGTTAACCCGTAGTCGTTCGATCAAGGTCGAACTCTTCTTCTTTGGAGAAGGCCCTTGGGCTTAAAGGGTGTTATTTCTAACTTGTAGAAATATTAACCCGTCGTCGTACGATCAAGGTCGAACTCTTCTTCTTTGGCGAAGGCCCTTGTCCTTAAAGGGTGTCTTTTCGAAGTTATCAAAATGTTAACCCGTCGTCATTCGATCAAGGTCGAACTCTCCTTCTTGGGGAAGGCCCTTGGCCTTAAAGTGTATTATTTCGAACTTGTCAAAATATTAACCCGTCGTCGTTCGATCAAGGTCGAACACTTCTTCTTTGGCGCAGGCCTTGGCCTTAAAGTGTATTATTTCGAACTTGTCGAAATATTAACCCGTCGTCGTTCTATCATGGTCGAACACTTCTTCTTTGGAGAAGGCCCTTGGCCTTAAAGGGTGTTATTTCGAACTTATCGAAATATTAACCTGTCGTCGTTCGATCAAGGTCGAACTCTTCTTTATTGGCCATGGCCCATGGCCTTAAAGGGTGTTATTTCGAACTTGTTGAAATATTAACCCGTCGTCGTTCGATCAAGGTGGAACTCTTCTTATTTGGCGAAGGCCCTTGGCCTTAAAGGGTGTCTTTTCGAAGTTATCAAAATGTTAACCCGTCGTAATTCGATCAAGGTCGAACTCTTCTTCTTAGACGAAGGACCTTGTCCTTAAGGTTGTTATTTCGAATTTATCGAAATGTTAACCCGACGTCGTTCGATCAAGGTCGAACTCTTCTTCTTTGGAGAAGACCCTTGGCCTTAAAGGGTGTTATTTCAAACTTATCGAAATATTAACCCGTCGTCGTTCGATCAATGTCGAACTCTTATTTATTGGCCATGGCCCTTGGCCTTAAAGGGTGTTATTTCGAACTTGTTGAAATATTAACTCGTCGTCGTTCGATCAATGTGGAACTCTTCTTCATTGGCGATGGCCCTTGGCCATAAAGGATGTTATTTCGAACTTATCGAAATGTTAACCCGTCGTCATTCGATCAAGGTCGAACTCTTCTTCTTTGGAGAAGGCCATTGGCCTTAAAGGGTGTTATTTCTAACTTGTAGAAATATTAACCCGTCGTCGTACGATCAAGGTCGAACTCTTCTTCTTTGGCGAAGGCCCTTGGCCTTAAAGGGTGTCTTTTCGATGTTATCAAAATGTTAACCCGTCGTCATTCGATCAAGGTCGAACTCTTCTTCTTAGACGAAGGACCTTGTCCTTAAGGTTGTTATTTCGAACTAATCGAAATGTTAACCCGTCGTCGTTCGATCAAGGTCGAACTCTTCTTCTTTGGAGAAGGCCCTTGGCCTTAAAGGGTGTTATTTCGAACTTATCGAAATATTAACCCGTCGTCGTTCGATCAAGGTCGAACTCTTCTTCTTTGGTGAAGGCCCTTGGCCTTAAAGTGTATTATTTCGAACTTGTCGAAATATTAACCCGTCGTCTTTCGATCAAGGTCGAACACTTCTTCTTTGGAGAAGGCCTTTGGCCTTAAAGGGTGTTATTTCTAACTTGTAGAAATATTAACCCGTCGTCGTACGATCAAGTTCGAACTCTTCTTCTTTGGCAAAGGTCCTTGGCCTTAAAGTGTGTCTTTTCGAAGTTATCAAAATGTTATCCCGTCGTCATTCGATCAAGGTCGAACTCTTCTTCTTAGACGAAGGCCCTTGTCCTTAAGGTTGTTATTTCGAACTTATCGAAATGTTAACCCGTCGTCGTTCGATCAAGGTCGAACTCTTCTTCTTTGGTGAAGGCCCTTGGCCTTAAAGGGTGTCTTTTCGAAGTTATCAAAATGTTAACCCGTCGTCATTCGATCAAGGTCGAACTCTTCTTCTTAGACGAAGGACCTTGTCCTTAAGGTTGTTATTTCGAACTTATCGAAATGTTAACCCGTCGTCGTTCGATCAAGGTCGAACTCTTCTTCTTTGGCCTTAAAGTGTATTATTTCGAACTTGTCGAAAAGTTAACCCGTCATCGTTCGATCAAGGTCGAACTCTTCTTCTTTGGCAAAGTCCCTTGGCCATAAAGGGTTTTATTTCGAACTTATCGAAATGTTAACCCATCGTCATTCGATCAAGGTCGAACTCTTCTTCTTTGGCGAAGGCCCTTGGCCTTAAAGGGTGTTATTTCGAACTTATCGAAATATTAACCCGTCGTCGTTCGATCAAGGTCGAACTCTTCTTCTTTGGCGAAAGCCCTTGGCGTTAAAGGTCATTATTTCGAACTTATCAAAATGTTAACCCATCCTCGTTCGGTCAAGGTCGAACTCTCCTTCTTGGCGAAGGCCCTTGGCCTTAAAGTGTATTATTTCGAACTTGTCGAAATATTAACCCGTCGTCGTTCGATCAAGGTCGAACTCTTCTTTATTGGCCATGGCCCATGGCCTTAAAGGGTGTTATTTCGAACTTGTTGAAATATTAACCCGTCGTCGTTCTATCAAGGTGGAACTCTTCTTCCTTGGCGAAGGCCCTTGGCCATAAAGGATGTTATTTCGAACTTATTGAAATTTTAACCCGTCGTCGTTCGATCAAGGTCGAACTCTTCTTCTTTGGCGAAGGCCCTTGTCCTTAAAGGGAATTATTTCGAAATTATTAAAATGTTAACCCGTCGTCGTTCGATCAAGGTCGAACTCTTCTTCTTTGGAGAAGGCCCTTGGCCTTAAAGGGTGTTATTTCGAACTTATCGAAATATTAACCCGTCGTCGTTCGATCAAGGTCGAACTCTTCTTTATTGGCCATAGCCCTTGGCCTTAAAGGGTGTTATTTCGAACTTGTTGAAATATTAACTCGTCTTCGCTTGATAAAGGTGGAACTCTTCTTATTTGGCGTAGGCCCTTGGCCATAAAGGATGTTATTTCGAACTTATCAAAATGTTAACCCGTAGTCGTTCGATCAAGGTCGAACTCTTCTTCTTTGGAGAAGGCCCTTGGCCTTAAACGGTGTTATTTCTAACTTGTAGAAATATTAACCCGTCGTCGTACGATCAAGGTCGAACTCTTCTTCTTTGGCGAAGGCCCTTGGCCTTAAAGGGTGTCTTTTCGAAGTTATCAAAATGTTAACCCGTCGTCATTCGATCAAGGTCGAACTCTTCTTCTTTGGTGAAGGCCCTTGGCCTTAAAGTGTATTATTTCGAACTTGTCGAAATGTTAACCCGTCGTCGTTCGATCAAGGTCGAATTCTCCTTCTTGGCGAAGGCCCTTGGCCTTAAAGTGTATTATTTCGAACTTGTCGAAAATTTAACCCGTCATCGTTCGATCAAGGTCGAACTCTTCTTCTTTGGCAAAGTCCCTTGTCCATAAAGGGTTTTATTTCGAACTTATCGAAATGTTAACCCATCGTCATTCGATCAAGGTCGAACTATTCTTCTTTGGCGAAGGCCCTTGGCCTTAAAGGGTGTTATTTCGAACTTATCGAAATATTAACCCGTCGTCGTTCGATCAAGGTTGAACTCTTCTTCATTGGCCAAAACCCCTTGACCTTAAAGGGCGTTATTTCGAACTTATCAAAATGTTAACCCATCCTCATTCGATCAAGGTCGAACTCTTCTTCTTTGGAGAAGGCCCTTGGCCTTAAAGGGTGTTATTTCGAACTTATCGAAATATTAACCCGTCGTCGTTCGATCAAGGTCGAAATCTTCTTTATTGGCCATGGACCATGGCCTTAAAGGGTGTTATTTCGAACTTGTTGAAAGATTAACCCGTCGTCGTTCGATCAAGGTGGAACTCTTCTTCCTTGGCGAAGGCCCTTGGCCATAAAGGATGTTATTTCGAACTTATTGAAATTTTAACCCGTCGTCGTTCGATCAAGGTCGAACTCTTCTTCTTTGGCGAAGGCCCTTGTCCTTAAAGGGAATTATTTCGAAATTATTAAAATGTTAACCCGTCGTCGTTCGATCAAGGTCGAACTCTTCTTCTTTGGAGAAGGCCCTTGGCCTTAAAGGGTGTTATTTCGAACTTATCGAAATATTAAACCGTCGTCGTTCGATCAAGGTCGAACTCTTCTTTATTGGCCATAGCCCTTGGCCTTAAAGGGTGTTATTTCGAACTTGTTGAAATATTAACCCGTCGTCGTTCGATCAAGGTCGAAATCTTCTTTATTGGCCATGGACCATGGCCTTAAAGGGTGTTATTTCGAATTTGTTGAAAGATTAACCCGTCGTCGTTCGATCAAGGTCGAACTCTTCTTTATTGGCCATATCCCTTGGCCTTAAAGGGTGTTATTTCGAACTTATCGAAATATTAACCCGTCGTCGTTCGATCAAGGTCGAAATCTTCTTTATTGGCCATGGACCATGGCCTTAAAGGGTGTTATTTCGAACTTGTTGAAAGATTAACCCGTCGTCGTTCGATCAAGGTGGAACTCTTCTTCCTTGGCGAAGGCCCTTGGCCATAAAGGATGTTATTTCGAACTTATTGAAATTTTAACCCGTCGTCGTTCGATCAAGGTCGAACTCTTCTTCTTTGGCGAAGGCCCTTGTCCTTAAAGGGAATTATTTCGAAATTATTAAAATGTTAACCCGTCGTCGTTCGATCAAGGTCGAACTCTTCTTCTTTGGAGAAGGCCCTTGGCCTTAAAGGGTGTTATTTCGAACTTATCGAAATATTAACCCGTCGTCGTTCGATCAAGGTCGAACTCTTCTTCTTTGGCGAAAGCCCTTGGCCTTAAAGGTCATTATTTCGAACTTATCAAAATGTTAACCCATCCTCGTTCGATCAAGGTCGAACTCTCCTTCTTGGCGAAGGCCCTTGGCCTTAAAGTGTATTATTTCGAACTTGTCGAAATATTAACCCGTCGTCGTTCGATCAAGGTCGAACTCTTCTTTATTGGCCATGGCCCATGGCCTTAAAGGGTTTTATTTCGAACTTGTTGAAATATTAACCCGTCGTCGTTCTATCAAGGTGGAACTCTTCTTCCTTGGCGAAGGCCCTTGGCCATAAAGGATGTTATTTCGAACTTATTGAAATTTTAACCCGTCGTCGTTCGATCAAGGTCGAACTCTTCTTCTTTGGCGAAGGCCCTTGTCCTTAAAGGGAATTATTTCGAAATTATTAAAATGTTAACCCGTCGTCGTTCGATCAAGGTCGAACTCTTCTTCTTTGGAGAAGGCCCTTGGCCTTAAAGAGTGTTATTTCGAACTTATCGAAATATTAACCCGTCGTCGTTCGATCAAGGTCGAACTCTTCTTTATTGGCCATAGCCCTTGGCCTTAAAGGGTGTTATTTCGAACTTGTCGAAATATTAACTCGTCTTCGCTTGATAAAGGTGGAACTCTTCTTCTTTGGCGTAGGCCCTTGGCCATAAAGGATGTTATTTCGAACTTATCAAAATGTTAACCCGTAGTCGTTCGATCAAGGTCGAACTCTTCTTCTTTGGAGAAGGCCCTTGGCCTTAAACGGTGTTATTTCTAACTTGTAGAAATATTAACCCGTCGTCGTACGATCAAGGTCGAACTCTTCTTCTTTGGCGAAGGCCCTTGGCCTTAAAGGGTGTCTTTTCGAAGTTATCAAAATGTTAACCCGTCGTCATTCGATCAAGGTCGAACTCTTCTTCTTTGGTGAAGGCCCTTGGCCTTAAAGTGTATTATTTCGAACTTGTCGAAATGTTAACCCGTCGTCGTTCGATCAAGGTCGAATTCTCCTTCTTGGCGAAGGCCCTTGGCCTTAAAGTGTATTATTTCGAACTTGTCAAAATATTAACCCGTCGTCGTTCGATCAAGGTCGAACACTTCTTCTTTGGCGCAGGCCTTGGCCTTAAAGTGTATTATTTCGAACTTGTCGAAATATTAACCCGTCGTCGTTCTATCATGGTCGAACACTTCTTCTTTGGCCTTAAAGTGTATTATTTCGAACTTGTCGAAAATTTAACCCGTCATCGTTCGATCAAGGTCGAACTCTTCTTCTTTGGCAAAGTCCCTTGGCCATAAAGGGTTTTATTTCGAACTTATCAAAATGTTAACCCATCGTCATTCGATCAAGGTCGAACTATTCTTCTTTGGCGAAGGCCCTTGGCCTTAAAGGGTGTTATTTCGAACTTATCGAAATATTAACCCGTCGTCGTTCGATCAAGGTTGAACTCTTCTTCATTGGCCAAAACCCCTTGACCTTAAAGGGCGTTATTTCGAACTTATCAAAATGTTAACCCATCCTCATTCGATCAAGGTCGAACTCTTCTTCTTTGGAGAAGGCTCTTGGCCTTAAAGGGTGTTATTTCGAACTTATCGAAATATTAACCCGTCGTCGTTCGATCAAGGTCGAAATCTTCTTTATTGGCCATGGACCATGGCCTTAAAGGGTGTTATTTCGAACTTGTTGAAAGATTAACCCGTCGTCGTTCGATCAAGGTGGAACTCTTCTTCCTTGGCGAAGGCCCTTGGCCATAAAGGATGTTATTTCGAACTTATTGAAATTTTAACCCGTCGTCGTTCGATCAAGGTCGAACTCTTCTTCTTTGGCGAAGGCCCTTGTCCTTAAAGGGAATTATTTCGAAATTATTAAAATGTTAACCCGTCGTCGTTCGATCAAGGTCGAACTCTTCTTCTTTGGAGAAGGCCCTTGGCCTTAAAGGGTGTTATTTCGAACTTATCGAAATATTAAACCGTCGTCGTTCGATCAAGGTCGAACTCTTCTTTATTGGCCATAGCCCTTGGCCTTAAAGGGTGTTATTTCGAACTTGTTGAAATATTAACTCGTCTTCGCTTGATAAAGGTGGAACTCTTCTTCTTTGGCGTAGGCCCTTGGCCATAAAGGATGTTATTTCGAACTTATCGAAATGTTAACCCGTAGTCGTTCGATCAAGGTCGAACTCTTCTTCTTTGGAGAAGGCCCTTGGCCTTAAACGGTGTTATTTCTAACTTGTAGAAATATTAACCCGTCGTCGTACGATCAAGGTCGAACTCTTCTTCTTTGGCGAAGGCCCTTGGCCTTAAAGGGTGTCTTTTCGAAGTTATCAAAATGTTAACCCGTCGTCATTCGATCAAGGTCGAACTCTTCTTCTTTGGTGAAGGCCCTTGGCCTTAAAGTGTATTATTTCGAACTTGTCGAAATGTTAACCCGTCGTCGTTCGATTAAGGTCGAATTCTCCTTCTTGGCGAAGGCCCTTGGCCTTAAAGTGTATTATTTCGAACTTGTCAAAATATTAACCCGTCGTCGTTCGATCAAGGTCGAACACTTCTTCTTTGGTGCAGGCCTTGGCCTTAAAGTGTATTATTTCGAACTTGTCGAAATATTAACCCGTCGTCGTTCTATCATGGTCGAACACTTCTTCTTTGGCCTTAAAGTGTATTATTTCTAACTTGCCGAAAATTTAACCCGTCATCGTTCGATCAAGATCGAACTCTTCTTCTTTGGCAAAGTCCCTTGGCCATAAAGGGTTTTATTTCGAACTTATCGAAATGTTAACCCATCGTCATTCGATCAAGGTCGAACTCTTCTTCTTTGGCGAAGGCCCTTGGCCTTAAAGGGTGTTATTTCGAACTTATCGAAATATTAACCCGTCGTCGTTCGATCAAGGTTGAACTCTTCTTCATTGGCCAAAACCCCTTGACCTTAAAGGGCGTTATTTCGAACTTATCAAAATGTTAACCCATCCTCATTCGATCAAGGTCGAACTCTTCTTCTTTGGAGAAGGCTCTTGGCCTTAAAGGGTGTTATTTCGAACTTATCGAAATATTAACCCGTCGTCGTTCGATCAAGGTCGAAATCTTCTTTATTGGCCATGGACCATGGCCTTAAAGGGTGTTATTTCGAACTTGTTGAAAGATTAACCCGTCGTCGTTCGATCAAGGTGGAACTCTTCTTCCTTGGCGAAGGCCCTTGGCCATAAAGGATGTTATTTCGAACTTATTGAAATTTTAACCCGTCGTCGTTCGATCAAGGTCGAACTCTTCTTCTTTGGCGAAGGCCCTTGTCCTTAAAGGGAATTATTTCGAAATTATTAAAATGTTAACCCGTCGTCGTTCGATCAAGGTCGAACTCTTCTTCTTTGGAGAAGGCCCTTGGCCTTAAAGGGTGTTATTTCGAACTTATCGAAATATTAAACCGTCGTCGTTCGATCAAGGTCGAACTCTTCTTTATTGGCCATAGCCCTTGGCCTTAAAGGGTGTTATTTCGAACTTGTTGAAATATTAACTCGTCTTCGCTTGATAAAGGTGGAACTCTTCTTCTTTGGCGTAGGCCCTTGGCCATAAAGGATGTTATTTCGAACTTATCGAAATGTTAACCCGTAGTCGTTCGATCAAGGTCGAACTCTTCTTCTTTGGAGAAGGCCCTTGGCCTTAAACGGTGTTATTTTTAACTTGTAGAAATATTAACCCGTCGTCGTACGATCAAGGTCGAACTCTTCTTCTTTGGCGAAGGCCCTTGGCCTTAAAGGGTGTCTTTTCGAAGTTATCAAAATGTTAACCCGTCGTCATTCGATCAAGGTCGAACTCTTCTTCTTTGGTGAAGGCCCTTGGCCTTAAAGTGTATTATTTCGAACTTGTCGAAATGTTAACCCGTCGTCGTTCGATTAAGGTCGAATTCTCCTTCTTGGCGAAGGCCCTTGGCCTTAAAGTGTATTATTTCGAACTTGTCAAAATATTAACCCGTTGTCGTTCGATCAAGGTCGAACACTTCTTCTTTGGTGCAGGCCTTGGCCTTAAAGTGTATTATTTCGAACTTGTCGAAATATTAACCCGTCGTCGTTCTATCATGGTCGAACACTTCTTCTTTGGCCTTAAAGTGTATTATTTCTAACTTGCCGAAAATTTAACCCGTCATCGTTCGATCAAGATCGAACTCTTCTTCTTTGGCAAAGTCCCTTGGCCATAAAGGGTTTTATTTCGAACTTATCGAAATGTTAACCCATCGTCATTCGATCAAGGTCGAACTCTTCTTCTTTGGCGAAGGCCCTTGGCCTTAAAGGGTGTTATTTCGAACTTATCGAAATATTAACCCGTCGTCGTTCGATCAAGGTTGAACTCTTCTTCATTGGCGAAACCCCTTGGCCTTAAAGGGCGTTATTTCGAACTTATCAAAATGTTAACCCATCCTCATTCGATCAAGGTCGAACTCTTCTTCTTTGGAGAAGGCCCTTGGCCTTAAAGGGTGTTATTTCGAACTTATCGAAATATTAACCCGTCGTCGTTCGATCAAGGTCGAACTCTTCTTTATTGGCCATGGACCATGGCCTTAAAGGGTGTTATTTCGAACTTGTTGAAAGATTAACCCGTCGTCGTTCGATCAAGGTGGAACTCTTCTTCCTTGGCGAAGGCCCTTGTCCATAAATGATGTTATTTCAAACTTATTGAAATTTTAACACGTCGTCGTTCGATCAAGGTCGAACTCTTCTTCTTTGGCGAAGGCCCTTGCTCTTAAAGGGAATTATTTCGAAATTATTAAAATGTTAACCCGTCGTCGTTCGATCAAGGTCGAACTCTTCTTCTTTGGAGAAGGCCCTTGGCCTTAAAGGGTGTTATTTCGAACTTATAGAAATATTAACCCGTCGTCGTTCGATCAAGGTCGAACTCTTCTTTATTGGCCCTGGCCCTTGGCCTTAAAGGGTGTTATTTCGAACTTGTTGAAATATTAACTCATCGTCGTTCGATCAAGGTGGAACTCTTCTTCTTTGGCGAAGTCCCTTGGCCTTAAAGGGTGTCTTTTCGAAGTTATCAAAATGTTAACCCGTCGTCATTCGATCAAGGTCGAACTCTTCTTTTTAGACGAAGGAACTTGTCCTTAAGGTTGTTATTTCGAATTTATCGAAATGTTAACCCGTCGTCGTTCGATCAAGGTCGAACTCTTCTTCTTTGGAGAAGGCCTTTGGCCTTAAAGGGTGTTATTTCGAACTTATCAAAATGTTAACCCGTCGTCGTTCGATCAAGGTCGAACTTTTCTTCTTTGGAGAAGGCCCTTGGCCTTAAAGAGTGTTATTTCGAACTTATCGAATATTAACCCGTCGTCGTTCGATCAAGGTCGAACTCTTCTTAATTGGCCATGGCCCTTGGCCTTAAAGGGTGTTATTTCGAACTTGTTGAAATATTAACTCATCGTCGTTCGATCAAGGTGGAACTCTTCTTCTTTGGCGAAGGCCCTTGGCCATAAAGGATGTTATTTCAAACTTATCGAAATGTTAACCCGTCGTCGTTCGATCAAGGTCGAACTCTTCTTCTTTGGAGAAGGCCATTGGCCTTAAAGGGTGTTATTTCTAACTTGTAGAAATATTAACCCGTCGTCGTACGATCAAGGTCGAACTATTCTTCTTTGGCGAAGGCCCTTGGCCTTAAAGGGTGTTATTTCGAACTTATCGAAATATTAACCCGTCGTCGTTCGATCAAGGTCGAACTCTTCTTCTTTGGCGAAAGCCCTTGGCCTTAAAGGTCATTATTTCGAACTTATCGAAATGTTAACCCATCCTCGTTCGATCAAGGTCGAACTCTTCTTCTTTGGAGAAGGCCCTTGGCCTTAAAGTGTGTTATTTCGAACTTATCGAAATATTAACCCGTCGTCGTTCGATCAATGTCGAACTCTTCTTTATTGGCCATGGCCCTTGGCCTTAAAGGGTGTTATTTCGAACTTGTTGAAATATTAACTCGCCGTCGTTCGATCAAGGTGGAACTCTTCTTCATTGGAGATGGCCCTTGGCCATAAAGGATGTTATTTCGAACTTATCGAAATGTTAACCCGTCGTCATTCGATCAAGGTCGAACTCTTCTTCTTTGGAGAAGGCCATTGGCCTTAAAGGGTGTTATTTCTAACTTGTAGAAATATTAACCCGTCGTCGTACGATCAAGGTCGAACTCTTCTTCTTTGGCGAAGGCCCTTGGCCTTAAAGGGTGTCTTTTCGATGTTATCAAAATGTTAACCCGTCGTCATTCGATCAAGGTCGAACTCTTCTTCTTAGACTAAGGACCTTGTCCTTAAGGTTGTTATTTCGAACTAATCGAAATGTTAACCCGTCGTCGTTCGATCAAGGTCGAACTCTTCTTCTTTGGAGAAGGCCCTTGGCCTTAAAGGGTGTTATTTCGAACTTATCGAAATATTAACCCGTCGTCGTTCGATCAAGGTCGAACTCTTCTTCTTTGGTGAAGGCCCTTGGCCTTAAAGTGTATTATTTCGAACTTGTCGAAATATTAACCCGTCGTCTTTCGATCAAGGTCGAACACTTCTTCTTTGGAGAAGGCCTTTGGCCTTAAAGGGTGTTATTTCTAACTTGTAGAAATATTAACCCGTCGTCGTACGATCAAGGTCGAACTCTTCTTCTTTGGCGAAGGTCCTTGGCCTTAAAGTGTGTCTTTTCGAAGTTATCAAAATGTTATCCCGTCGTCATTCAATCAAGGTCGAACTCTTCTTCTTATACGAAGGCCCTTGTACTTAAGGTTGTTATTTCGAACTTATCGAAATGTTAACCCGTCGTCGTTCGATCAAGGTCGAACTCTTCTTTATTGGCCCTGGCCCTTGGCCTTAAAGGGTGTTATTTCGAACTTGTTGAAATATTAACTCATCGTCGTTCGATCAAGGTGGAACTCTTCTTCTTTGGCGAAGTCCCTTGGCCTTAAAGGGTGTCTTTTCGAAGTTATCAAAATGTTAACCCGTCGTCATTCGATCAAGGTCGAACTTTTCTTCTTAGACAAAGGACCTTGTCCTTAAGGTTGTTATTTCGAATTTATCGAAATGTTAACCCGTCGTCGTTCGATCAAGGTCGAACTCTTCTTCTTTGGAGAAGGCCCTTGGCATTAAAGGGTGTTATTTCGAACTTATCAAAATGTTAACCCGTCGTCGTTCGATCAAGGTCGAACTCTTCTTCTTTGGAGAAGGCCCTTGGACTTAAAGGGTGTTATTTCGAACTTATCGAATATTAACCCGTCGTCGTTCGATCAAGGTCGAACTCTTCTTTATTGGCCATGGCCCTTGGCCTTAAAGGGTGTTATTTCGAACTTGTTGAAATATTAACTCATCGTCGTTCGATCAAGGTGGAACTCTTCTTCTTTGGAGAAGGCCCTTGGCCTTAAAGGGTGTTATTTCTAACTTGTAGAAATATTAACCCGTCGTCGTACGATCAAGGTCGAACTCTTCTTCTTTGGCGAAGGCCCTTGGCCTTAAAGGGTGTCTTTTAGAAGTTATCAAAATGTTAACCCGTCGTCATTCGATCAAGGTCGAACTCTTCTTCTTAGACGAAAGACCTTGTCCTTAAGGTTGTTATTTCGAATTTATCGAAATGTTAATCCGACGTCGTTCGATCAAGGTCGAACTCTTCTTCTTTGGAGAAGGCCCTTGGCCTTAAAGGGTGTTATTTCGAACTTATCGAAATATTAACCCGTCGTCGTTCGATCAATGTCGAACTCTTCTTTATTGGCCATGGCCCTTGGCCTTAAAGGGTGTTATTTCGAACTTGTTGAAATATTAACTCGTCGTCGTTCGATCAAGGTGGAACTCTTCTTCATTGGCGATGGCCCTTGGCCATAAAGGATGTTATTTCGAACTTATCGAAATGTTAACCCGTCGTCATTCGATCAAGGGCGAACTCTTCTTCTTTGGAGAAGGCCATTGGCCTTAAAGGGTGTTATTTCTAACTTGTAGAAATATTAACCCGTCGTCGTACGATCAAGGTCGAACTCTTCTTCTTTGGCGAAGGCCCTTGTCCTTAAAGGGTGTCTTTTCGATGTTATCAAAATGTTAACCCGTCGTCATTCGATCAAGGTCGAACTCTTCTTCTTAGAATAAGGACCTAGTCCTTAAGGTTGTTATTTCGAACTAATCGAAATGTTAACCCGTCGTCGTTCGATCAAGGTCGAACTCTTCTTCTTTGGAGAAGGCCCTTGGCCTTAAAGGGTGTTATTTCGAACTTATCGAAATATTAACCCGTCGTCGTTCGATCAAGGTCGAACTCTTCTTCTTTGGAGAAGGCCCTTGGCCTTAAAGTGTATTATTTCGAACTTGTCGAAATATTAACCCGTCGTCTTTCGATCAAGGTCGAACACTTCTTCTTTGGAGAAGGCCTTTGGCCTTAAAGGGTGTTATTTCTAACTTGTAGAAATATTAACCCGTCGTCGTACGATCAAGGTCGAACTCTTCTTCTTTGGCGAAGGTCCTTGGCCTTAAAGTGTGTCTTTTCGAAGTTATCAAAATGTTATCCCGTCGTCATTCGATCAAGGTCGAACTCTTCTTCTTAGACGAAGGCCCTTGTCCTTAAGGTTGTTATTTCGAACTTATCGAAATGTTAACCCGTCGTCGTTCGATCAAGGTCGAACTCTTCTTCTTTGGTGAAGGCCCTTGGCCTTAAAGGGTGTCTTTTCGAAGTTATCAAAATGTTAACCCGTCGTCATTCGATCAAGGTCGAACTCTTCTTCTTAGACGAAGGACCTTGTCCTTAAGGTTGTTATTTCGAACTTATCGAAATGTTAACCAGTCGTCGTTCGATCAAGGTCGAACTCTTCTTCTTTGGCCTTAAAGTGTATTATTTCGAACTTGTCGAAAAGTTAACCCGTCATCGTTCGATCAAGGTCGAACTCTTCTTCTTTGGCAAAGTCCCTTGGCCATAAAGGGTTTTATTTCGAACTTATCGAAATGTTAACCCATCGTCATTCGATCAAGGTCGAACTCTTCTTCTTTGGCGAAGGCCCTTGGCCTTAAAGGGTGTTATTTCGAACTTATCGAAATATTAACCCGTCGTCGTTCGATCAAGGTCGAACTCTTCTTCTTTGGCGAAAGCCCTTGGCCTTAAAGGTCATTATTTCGAACTTCTCAAAATGTTAACCCATCCTCGTTTGATCAAGGTCGAACTCTTCTTCTTTGGAGAAGGCCCTTGGCCTTAAAGGGTGTTATTTCGAACTAATCGAAATATTAACCCGTCGTCGTTCGATCAAGGTCGAACTCTTCTTTATTGGCCATGGACCATGGCCTTAAAGGGTGTTATTTCGAACTTGTTGAAATATTAACCCGTCGTCGTTCGATCAAGGTGGAACTCTTCTTCCTTGGCGAAGGCCCTTGGCCATAAAGGATGTTATTTCGAACTTATTGAAATTTTAACCCGTCGTCGTTCGATCAAGGTCGAACTCTTCTTCTTTGGCGAAGGCCCTTGTCCTTAAAGGGAATTATTTCGAAATTATTAAAATGTTAACCCGTCGTCGTTCGATCAAGGTCGAACTCTTCTTCTTTGGAGAATGCCCTTGGCCTTAAAGGGTGTTATTTCGAACTTATCGAAATATTAAACCGTCGTCGTTCGATCAAGGTCAAACTCTTCTTTATTGGCCATGGCCCTTGGCCTTAAAGGGTGTTATTTCGAACTTGTTGAAATATTAACTCGTCGTCGCTTGATAAAGGTGGAACTCTTCTTCTTTGGCGAAGGCCCTTGGCCATAAAGGATGTTATTTCGAACTTATCGAAATGTTAACCCGTAGTCGTTCGATCAAGGTCGAACTCTTCTTCTTTGGAGAAGGCCCTTGGCCTTAAACGGTGTTATTTCTAACTTGTAGAAATATTAACCCGTCGTCGTACGATCAAGGTCGAACTCTTCTTCTTTGGCGAAGGCCCTTGGCCTTAAAGGGTGTCTTTTCGAAGTTATCAAAATGTTAACCCGTCGTCATTCGATCAAGGTCGAACTCTTCTTCTTTGGTGAAGGCCCTTGGCCTTAAAGTGTATTATTTCGAACTTGTCGAAATGTTAACCCGTCGTCGTTCGATCAAGGTCGAACTCTCCTTCTTGGCGAAGTCCCTTGGCCTTAAAGTGTATTATTTCGAACTTGTCAAAATATTAACCCGTCGTCGTTCGATCAAGGTCGAACAAATCTTCTTTGGCGCAGGCCTTGGCCTTAAAGTGTATTATTTCGAACTTGTCAAAATATTAAACCGTCGTCGTTCTATCATGGTCGAACACTTCTTCTTTGGCCTTAAAGTGTATTATTTCGAACTTGTCGAAAAGTTAACCCGTCATCGTTCGATCAAGGTCGAACTCTTCTTCTTTGGCAAAGTCCCTTGGCCATAAAGGGTTTTATTTCGAACTTATCGAAATGTTAACCCATCGTCATTCGATCAAGGTCGAACTCTTCTTCTTTGGCGAAGGCCCTTGGCCTTAAAGGGTGTTATTTCGAACTTATCGAAATATTAACCCGTCGTCGTTCGATCAAGGTCGAACTCTTCTTCTTTGGCGAAAGCCCTTGGCCTTAAAGGTCATTATTTCGAACTTCTTAAAATGTTAACCCATCCTCGTTTGATCAAGGTCGAACTCTTCTTCTTTGGAGAAGGCCCTTGGCCTTAAAGGGTGTTATTTCATACTAATCGAAATATTAACCCGTCGTCGTTCGATCAAGGTCGAACTCTTCTTTATTGGCCATGGACCATGGCCTTAAAGGGTGTTATTTCGAACTTGTTGAAATATTAACCCGTCGTCGTTCGATCAAGGTGGAACTCTTCTTCCTTGGCGAAGGCCCTTGGCCATAAAGGATGTTATTTCGAACTTATTGAAATTTTAACCCGTCGTCGTTCGATCAAGGTCGAACTCTTCTTCTTTGGCGAAGGCCCTTGTCCTTAAAGGGAATTATTTCGAAATTATTAAAATGTTAACCCGTCGTCGTTCGATCAAGGTCGAACTCTTCTTCTTTGGAGAAGGCCCTTGGCCTTAAAGGGTGTTATTTCGAACTTATCGAAATATTAACCCGTCGTCGTTCGATCAAGGTCGAACTCTTCTTTATTGGCCATGGCCCTTGGCCTTAAAGGGTGTTATTTCGAACTTGTTGAAATATTAACTCGTCGTCGCTTGATAAAGGTGGAACTCTTCTTCTTTGGCGAAGGCACTTGGCCATAAAGGATGTTATTTCGAACTTATCGAAATGTTAACCCATAGTCGTTCGATCAAGGGCGAACTCTTCTTCTTTGGAGAAGGCCCTTGGCCCTAAACGGTGTTATTTCTAACTTTTAGAAATATTAACCCGTCGTCGTACGATCAAGGTCGAACTCTTCTTCTTTAGCGAAGGCCCTTGGCCTTAAAGGGTGTCTTTTCGAAGTTATCAAAATGTTAACCCATCGTCGTTCGATCAAGGTCGAACTCTTCTTCTTTGGAGAAGGCCCTTGGCTTTAAAGGGTGTTATTTCGAACTTATCGAAATATTAACCCGTCGTCGTTCGATCAAGGTCGAACTCTTCTTTATTGGCCATGGCCCTTGGCCTTAAAGGGTGTTATTTCGAACTTGTTGAAATATTAACTCGTCGTCGTTCGATAAAGGTGGAACTCTTCTTCTTTGGCGAAGGCCCTTGGCCATAAAGGATGTTATTTCGAACTTATCGAAATGTTAACCCGTAGTCGTTCGATCAAGGTCGAACTCTTCTTCTTTGGAGAAGGCCCTTGGGCTTAAAGGGTGTTATTTCTAACTTGTAGAAATATTAACCCGTCGTCGTACGATCAAGGTCGAACTCTTCTTCTTTGGCGAAGGCCCTTGTCCTTAAAGGGTGTCTTTTCGAAGTTATCAAAATGTTAACCCGTCGTCATTCGATCAAGGTCGAACTCTTCTTCTTTGGTGAAGTCCCTTGGCCTTAAAGTGTATTATTTTGAACTTGTCGAAATGTTAACCCGTCGTCGTTCGATCAAGGTCGAACTCTCCTTCTTGGCGAAGGCCCTTGGCCTTAAAGTGTATTATTTCGAACTTGTCAAAATATTAACCCGTCGTCGTTCTATCATGGTCGAACACTTCTTCTTTGGCCTTAAAGAGTATTATTTCGAACTTGTCGAAAAGTTAACCCGTCATCGTTCGATCAAGGTCGAACTCTTCTTCTATGGCAAAGTCCCTTGTCCATAAAGGGTTTTATTTCGAACTTATCGAAATATTAACCCGTCGTCGTTCGATCAAGGTGGAACTCTTCTTCCTTGGCGAAGGCCCTTGGCCATAAAGGATGTTATTTCGAACTTATTGAAATTTTAACCCGTCGTCGTTCGATCAAGGTCGAACTCTTCTTCTTTGGCGAAGGCCCTTGTCCTTAAAGGGAATTATTTCGAAATTATTAAAATGTTAACCCGTCGTCGTTCGATCAAGGTCGAACTCTTCTTCTTTGGAGAAGGCCCTTGGCCTTAAAGGGTGTTATTTCGAACTTATCGAAATATTAACCCGTCGTCGTTCGATCAAGGTCGAACTCTTCTTTATTGGCCATGGCCCTTGGCCTTAAAGGGTGTTATTTCGAACTTGTTGAAATATTAACTCGTCGTCGTTCGATAAAGGTGGAACTCTTCTTCTTTGGCGAAGGCCCTTGGCCATAAAGGATGTTATTTCGAACTTATCGAAATGTTAACCCGTAGTCGTTCGATCAAGGTCGAACTCTTCTTCTTTGGAGAAGGCCCTTGGGCTTAAAGGGTGTTATTTCTAACTTGTAGAAATATTAACCCGTCGTCGTACGATCAAGGCGAACTCTTCTTCTTTGGCGAAGGCCCTTGTCCTTAAAGGGTGTCTTTTCGAAGTTATCAAAATGTTAACCCGTCGTCATTCGATCAAGGTCGAACTCTTCTTCTTTGGTGAAGGCCCTTGGCCTTAAAGTGTATTATTTTGAACTTGTCGAAATGTTAACCCGTCGTCGTTCGATCAAGGTCGAACTCTCCTTCTTGGCGAAGGCCCTTGGCCTTAAAGTGTATTATTTCGAACTTGTCAAAATATTAACCCGTCGTCGTTCAATCAAGGTCGAACACTTCTTCTTTGGCGCAGGCCTTGGCCTTAAAGTGTATTATTTCGAACTTGTCGAAATATTAACCCGTCGTCGTTCTATCATGGTCGAACACTTCTTCTTTGGCCTTAAAGTGTATTATTTCGAACTTGTCGAAAAGTTAACCCGTCATCGTTCGATCAAGGTCGAACTCTTCTTCTTTGGCAAAGTCCCTTATCCATAAAGGGTTTTATTTCGAACTTATCGAAATATTAACCCGTCGTCGTTCGATCAAGGTGGAACTCTTCTTCCTTGGCGAAGGCCCTTGGCCATAAAGGATGTTATTTCGAACTTATTGAAATTTTAACCCGTCGTCGTTCGATCAAGGTCGAACTCTTCTTCTTTGGCGAAGGCCCTTGTCCTTAAAGGGAATTATTTCGAAATTATTAAAATGTTAAACCATCGTCGTTCGATAAAGGTCGAACTCTTCTTCTTTGGAGAAGGCCCTTGGCCTTAAAGGGTGTTATTTCGAACTTATCGAAATATTAACCAGTCGTTGTTCGATCAAGGTCGAAGTCTTCTTTATTGGCCATGGCCCTTGGCCTTAAAGGGTGTTATTTCGAACTTGTTGAAATATTAACTCGTCGTCGTTCGATAAAGGTGGAACTCTTCTTCTTTGGCGAAGGCCCTTGGCCATAAAGGATGTTATTTCGAACTTATCGAAATGTTAACCCGTAGTCGTTCGATCAAGGTCGAACTCTTCTTCTTTGGAGAAGGCCCTTGGGCTTAAAGGGTGTTATTTCTAACTTGTAGAAATATTAACCCGTCGTCGTACGATCAAGGTCGAACTCTTCTTCTTTGGCGAAGGCCCTTGTCCTTAAAGGGTGTCTTTTCGAAGTTATCAAAATGTTAACCCGTCGTCATTCGATCAAGGTCGAACTCTTCTTCTTTGGTGAAGGCCATTGGCCTTAAAGTGTATTATTTCGAACTTGTCGAAATGTTAACCCGTCGTCGTTCGATCAAGGTCGAACTCTCCTTCTTGGCGAAGGCCCTTGGCCTTAAAGTGTATTATTTCGAACTTGTCAAAATATTAACCCGTCGTCGTTCGATCAAGGTCGAACACTTCTTCTTTGGCGCAGGCCTTGGCCTTAAAGTGTATTATTTTGAACTTTTCGAAAAGTTAACCCGTCGACGTTCGATCAAGGTAGAACTCTTCTTCTTTTGCAAAGGCCCTTGGCCTTAAATTGTATTATTTTGAACTTATCGACATCTTAACCCGTCGTCGTTCGACCAAGGTCGAACTCTTCTTCTTTGGAGAAGGCCCTTGGCCTTAAAGGGTATTATTTCGAACTTGTCGAAATATTAACCCGTCGTCGTTCGATCAAGGTCGAACACTTCTTCTTTGGAGAAGGCCTTTGGCCTTAAAGGGTGTTATTTCTAACTTGTAGAAATATTAACCCGTCGTCGTACGATCAAGGTCGAACTCTTCTTCTTTGGCGAAGGTCCTTGGCCTTAAAGGGTGTCTTTTCGAAGTTATCAAAATGTTATCCCGTCGTCATTCGATCAAGGTCGAACTCTTCTTCTTAGACGAAGGCCCTTATACTTAAGGTTGTTATTTCGAACTTATCGAAATGTTAACCCGTCGTCGTTCGATCAAGGTCGAACTCTTCTTCTTTCGTGAAGGCCCTTGGCCTTAAAGGGTGTCTTTTCGATGTTATCAAAATGTTAACCCGTCGTCATTCGATCAAGGTCGAACTCTTCTTCTTAGACGAAGGACCTTGTCCTTAAGGTTGTTATTTCGAACTAATCGAAATGTTTACCCGTCGTCGTTCGATCAAGGTCGAACTCTTCTTCTTTGGAGAAGGCCCTTGGCCTTAAAGGGTGTTATTTCAAACTTATCGAAATATTAACCCGTCGTCGTTCGATCAAGGTCGAACTCTTCTTCTTTGGTGAAGGACCTTGGCCTTAAAGTGTATTATTTCGAACTTGTCGAAATATTAACCCGTCGTCGTTCGATCAAGGTCGAACACTTCTTCTTTGGAGAAGGCCTTTGGCCTTAAAGGGTGTTATTTCTAACTTGTAGAAATATTAACCCGTCGTCGTACGATCAAGGTCGAACTCTTCTTCTTTGGAGAAGGCCCTTGGCCTTAAAGGGTGTTATTTCGAACTTATCGAAATATTAACCCGTCGTCGTTCGATCAAGGTCGAAATATTCTTTATTGGCCATGGACCATGGCCTTAAAGGGTGTTATTTCGAACTTGTTGAAATATTAACCCGTCGTCGTTCGATCAAGGTGGAACTCTTCTTCCTTGGCGAAGGACCTTGGCCATAAAGGATGTTATTTCGAACTTATTGAAATTTTAACCCGTCGTCGTTCGATCAAGGTCGAACTCTTCTTCTTTGGCGAAGGCCCTTGTCCTTAAAGGGAATTATTTCGAAATTATTAAAATGTTAACCCGTCGTCGTTCGATCAAGGTCGAACTCTTCTTCTTTGGAGAAGGCCCTTGGCCTTAAAGGGTGTTATTTCGAACTTATCGAAATATTAACCCGTCGTCGTTCAATCAAGGTCGAACTCTTCTTTATTGGCCATGGCCCTTGGACTTAAAGGGTGTTATTTCGAACTTGTTGAAATATTAACTCGTCGTCGTTCGATAAAGGTGGAACTCTTCTTCTTTGGCGAAGGCCCTTGGCCATAAAGGATGTTATTTTGAACTTATCGAAATGTTAACCCGTAGTCGTTCGATCAAGGTCGAACTCTTCTTCTTTGGAGAAGGCCCTTGGCCTTAAAGGGTGTTATTTCTAACTTGTAGAAATATTAACCTGTCGTCATACGATCAAGGTCGAACTCTTCTTCTTTGGCGAAGGCCCTTGTCCTTAAAGGGTGTCTTTTCGAAGTTATCAAAATGTTAAACCGTCGTCATTCGATCAAGGTCGAACTCTTCTTCTTTGGTGAAGGCCCTTGGCCTTAAAGTGTATTATTTTGAACTTGTCGAAATGTTAACCCGTCGTCGTTCGATCAAGGTCGAACTCTCCTTCTTGGCGAAGGCCCTTGGCCATAAAGTGTATTATTTCGAACTTGTCAAAATATTAACCCGTCGTTGTTCGATCAAGGTCGAACACTTCTTCTTTGGCGCGGGCCTTGGCCTTAAAGTGTATTATTTTGAACGTGTCGAAAAGTTAACCCATCGACGTTAGATCAAGGCAGAACTCTTCTTCTTTTGCAAAGGCCCTTGGCCTTAAATTGTGTTATTTTGAACTTATCGACATCTTAACCCGTCGTCGTTCGATCAAGGTTGAACTCTTCTTCTTTGGAGAAGGCCCTTGGCCTTAAAGGGTATTATTTCGAACTTATCGAAATATTAACCCGTCGTCGTTCGATCAAGGTCGAACACTTCTTCTTTGGAGAAGGCCTTTGGCCTTAAAGGGTGTTATTTCTAACTTGTAGAAATATTAACCCGTCGTCGTACGATCAAGGTCGAACTCTTCTTCTTTGGCGAAGGTCCTTGGCCTTAAAGGGTGTCTTTTCGAAGTTATCAAAATGTTATCCCGTCGTCATTCGATCAAGGTCGAACTCTTCTTCTTAGACGAAGGCCCTTGTCCTTAAGGTTGTTATTTCGAACTTATCGAAATGTTAACCCGTCGTCGTTCGATCAAGGTCGAACTCTTCTTCTTTGGTGAAGGCCTTTGGCCTTAAAGGGTATTATTTCGAACTTGTCGAAATATTAACCCGTCGTCGTTCGATCAAGATCGAACACTTCTTCTTTGGCGAAGGCCCTTGGACTTAACGTGTATTATTTCGAACTTGTCGAAATATTAACCCGTCTTTCATTCGATCAAGGTCGAACTCTTCTTCTTTGGCGAAGGCCCTTGGCCTTAAAGGGTGTCTTTTCGAAGTTATCAAAATGTTAACCCGTCGTCATTCGATCAAGGTCGAACTCTTCTTCTTAGACGAAGGACCTTGTCCTTAAGGTTGTTATTTCGAACTTATCGAAATGTTAACCCGTCGTCGTTCGATCAAGGTCGAACTCTTCTTCTTTGGAGAAGTCCCTTGGCCTTAAACGGTGTTATTTCTAACTTGTAGAAATATTAACCCATCGTCGTACGAACAAGGTCGAACTCTTCTTCTTTGGCGAAGGCCCTTGGCCTTAAAGGGTGTCTTTTCGATGTTATGAAAATGTTAACCCGTCGTCGTACGATCAAGGTCGAACTCTTCTTCTTTGGCGAAGGTCCTTGGCCTTAAAGGGTGTCTTTTCGAAGTTATCAAAATGTTATCCCGTCGTCATTTGATCAAGGTCGAACTCTTCTTCTTAGACGAAGGCCCTTGTCCTTAAGGTTGTTATTTTGAACTTATCGAAATGTTAACTCGTCGTCGTTCGATCAAGGTCGAACTCTTCTTCTTTGGTGAAGGCATTTGGCCTTAAAGGGTATTATTTCGAACTTGTCGAAATATTAACACGTCGTCGTTCGATCAAGATCGAACACTTCTTCTTTGGCGAAGGCCCTTGGACTTAACGTGTATTATTTCGAACTTCTCGAAATATTAACCCGTCATCGTTTGATCAAGGTCGAACACTTCTTCTTTGGAGAAGGCCCTTGGCCTTAAAGGGTGTCTTTTCAAAGTTATCAAAATGTTAACCCGTCGTCATTAGATCAAGGTCGAACTCTTCTTCTTAGATGAAGGACGTTGTCCTTAAGGTTGTTATTTCGAACTTATCGAAATGTTAACCCGTCGTCGTTCGATCAAGGTCGAACTCTTCTTCTTTGGAGAAGGCCGTTGGCCTTAAACGGTGTTATTTCTAACTTGTAGAAATATTAACCCGTCGTCGTACGATCAAGGTCGAACTCTTCTTCTTTGGCGAAGGCCCTTGGCCTTAAAGGGTGTCTTTTCGATGTTATCAAAATGTTAACTCGTCGTCATTCGATCAAGGTCGAACTCTTCTTCTTAGACGAAGGACCTTGTCCTTAAGGTTGTTATTTCGAACTAATCGAAATGTTTACCCGTCGTCGTTCGATCAAGGTCGAACTCTTCTTTTTTGGAGAAGGCCCTTGGCTTTAAAGGGTGTTATTTCAAACTTATCGAAATATTAACCCATCGAGGCAGAACTCTTCTTCTTTTGCAAAGGCCCTTGGCCTTAAATTGTGTTATTTTGAACTTATCGACATCTTAACCCGTCGTCGTTCGATCAAGGTTGAACACTTCTTCTTTGGAGAAGGCCTTTGGCCTTAAAGGGTGTTATTTCTAACTTGTAGAAATATTAACCCGTCGTCGTACGATCAAGGTCGAACTCTTCTTCTTTGGCGAAGGTCCTTGGCCTTAAAGGGTGTCTTTTCGAAGGTATCAAAATGTTATCCCGTCGTCATTCGATCAAGGTCAAACTCTTCTTCTTAGACGAAGGCCCTTGTCCTTAAGGTTGTTATTTCGAACTTATCGAAATGTTAACCCGTCGTCATTCGATCAAGGTCGAACTCTTCTTCTTTGGTGAAGGCCTTTGGCCTTAAAGGGTATTATTTCGAACTTGTCGAAATATTAACACGTCGTCGTTCGATCAAGATCGAACACTTCTTCTTTGGCGAAGGCCCTTGGACTTAACGTGTATTATTTCGAACTTGTCGAAATATTAACCCGTCGTCGTTTGATCAAGGTCGAACACTTCATCTTTGGAGAAGGCCCTTGGCCTTAAAGTGTGTCTTTTCGAAGTTATCAAAATGTTAACCCGTCGTCATTCGATCAAGGTCGAACTCTTCTTCTTAGATGAAGGACCTTGTCCTTAAGGTTGTTATTTCGAACTTATCGAAATGTTAACCCGTCGTCGTTCAATCAAGGTCGAACTCTTCATCTTTGGTGAAGGCCTTTGGCCTTAAAGGGTATTATTTCGAACTTGTCGAAATATTAACCCGTCGTCGTTCGATCAAGATCGAACACTTCTTCTTTGGCGAAGGCCCTTGGACTTAACGTGTATTATTTCGAACTTGTCGAAATATTAACCCGTCGTCGTTCGATCAAGGTCGAACACTTCTTCTTTGGAGAAGGCCTTTGGCCTTAAAGGGTGTTATTTCTAACTTGTAGAAATATTAACCCGTCGTCGTACGATCAAGGTCGAACTCTTCTTCTTTGGCGAAGGTCCTTGGCCTTAAAGGGTGTCTTTTTTCGAACTTGTCGAAATATTAACCCGTCGTCATTCGATCAAGGTCGAACACTTCATCTTTGGAGAAGGCCCTTGGCCTTAAAGGGTGTCTTTTCGAAGTTATCAAAATGTTAACCCGTCGTCATTCGATCAAGGTCGAACTCTTCTTCTTAGACGAAGGACCTTGTCCTTAAGGTTGTTATTTCAAACTTATCGAAATGTTAACCCGTCGTCGTTCGATCAAGGTCGAACACTTCTTCTTTGGCGAAGGCCCTTGGACTTAACGTGTATTATTTCGAACTTGTCGAAATATTAACCCGTCGTCGTTCGATCAAGGTCGAACACTTCTTCTTTGGAGAAGGCCTTTGGCCTTAAAGGGTGTTATTTCTAACTTGTAGAAATATTAACCCGTCGTCGTACGATCAAGGTCGAACTCTTCTTCTTTGGCGAAGGTCCTTGGCCTTAAAGGGTGTCTTTTCGAAGTTATCAAAATATTAACCCGTCGTCGTTTGATCAAGATCGAACACTTCTTCTTTGGCGAAGGCCCTTGGACTTAACGTGTATTATTTCGAACTTGTCGAAATATTAACCCGTCGTCGTTCGATCAAGGTCGAACACTTCTTCTTTGGAGAAGGCCTTTGGCCTTAAAGGGTGTTATTTCTAACTTGTAGAAATATTAACCCGTCGTCGTACGATCAAGGTCGAACTCTTCTTCTTTGGCGAAGGTCCTTGGCCTTAAAGGGTGTCTTTTCGAAGTTATCAAAATGTTATCTCGTCGTCATTCGATCAAGGTCGAACTCTTCTTCTTAGACGAAGGCCCTTGTCCTTAAGGTTGTTATTTCGAACTTATCGAAATGTTAACCCGTCGTCATTCGATCAAGGTCGAACTCTTCTTCTTTGGTGAAGGCCTTTGGCCTTAAAGGGTATTATTTCGAACTTGTCGAAATATTAACACGTCGTCGTTCGATCAAGATCGAACACTTCTTCTTTGGCGAAGGCCCTTGGACTTAACGTGTATTATTTCGAACTTGTCGAAATATTAACCCGTCGTCGTTTGATCAAGGTCGAACACTTCTTCTTTGGAGAAGGCCCTTGGCCTTAAAGGGTGTCTTTTCGAAGTTATCAAAATGTTAACCCGTCGTCATTCGATCAAGGTCGAACTCTTCTTCTTAGACGAAGGCCCTTGTCCTTAAGGTTGTTATTTCGAACTTATCGAAATGTTAACCCGTCGTCGTTCGATCAAGGTCGAACTCTTCTTCTTTGGTGAAGGCCTTTGGCCTTAAAGGGTATTATTTCGAACTTGTCGAAATATTAACCCGTCGTCGTTCGATCAAGATCGAACACTTCTTCTTTGGCAAAGGCCCTTGGACTTAACGTGTATTATTTCGAACTTGTTGAAATATTAACCCGTCGTCGTTCGATCAAGGACGAACACTTCTTCTTTGGAGAAGGCCTTTGGCCTTAAAGGGTGTTATTTCTAACTTGTAGAAATATTAACCCGTCGTCGTACGATCAAGGTCGAACTCTTCTTCTTTGGCGAAGGTCCTTGGCCTTAAAGGGTGTCTTTTCGAAGTTATCAAAATGTTATCCCGTCGTCATTCGATCAAAGTCGAACTCTTCTTCTTAGACGAAGGCCCTTGTCCTTAAGGTTCTTATTTCGAACTTATCAAAATGTTAACCCGTCGTCGTTCGATCAAGGTCGAACTCTTCTTCTTTGGTGAAGGCCCTTCGCCTTAAAGGGTGTCTTTTCGAAGTTATCAAAATGTTATCCCGTCGTCATTCGATCAAAGTCGAACTCTTCTTCTTAGACGAAGGCCCTTGTCCTTAAGGTTCTTATTTCGAACTTATCGAAATGTTAACCCGTCGTCATTCGATCAAGGTCGAACTCTTCATCTTAGACGAAGGACCTTGTCCTTAAGGTTGTTATTTCGAACTTATCGAAATGTTAACCCGTCGTCGTTCGATCAAGGTCGAACTCTTCTTATTTGGAGAAGGCCCTTGGCCTTAAAGGGTGTTATTTCGAACTTATCGAAATAATAACTAATCGTCGTTCGATCAATGTCAAACTCTTCTTTATTGGCCATGGCCCTTGGCCTTAAAGGGTGTTATTTCGAACTTGTTGAAATATTAACTCGTCGTCGTTCGATCAAGGTGGAACTCTTCTTTTTTGGCGAAGGCCCTTGGCCATAAAGGATGTTATTTCGAACTTATCGAAATGTTAACCCGTCGTCGTTCGATCAAGGTCGAACTCTTCTTCTTTGGAGAAGGCCCTTGGCCTTAAAGGGTGTTATTTCTAACTTGTAGAAATATTAACCCGTCGTCGTACGATCAAGGTCGAACTCTTCTTCTTTGGCGAAGGCCCTTGGCCTTAAAGGGTGTCTTTTCGATGTTATCAAAATGTTAACCCGTCGTCATTCGATCAAGGTCGAACTCTTCTTCTTAGACGAAGGACCTTGTCCTTAAGGTTGTTATTTCGAACTAATCGAAATGTTTACCCGTCGTCGTTCGATCAAGGTCGAACTCTTCTTCTTTGGAGAAGGCCCTTGGCCTTAAAGGGTGTTCTTTCAAACTTATCGAAATATTAACCCGTCGTCGTTCGATCAAGGTCGAACTCTTCTTCTTTGGTGAAGGCCCTTGGCCTTAAAGTGTATTATTTCGAACTTGTTGAAATATTAACCCGTCGTCGTTCGATCAAGGTCGAACACTTCTTCTTTGGAGAAGGCCTTTGGCCTTAAACGGTGTTATTTCTAACTTGTAGAATTATTAACCCGTCGTCGTACGATCAAGGTCGAACTCTTATTCTTTGGCGAAGGTCCTTGGCCTTAAAGGGTGTCTTTTCGAAGTTATCAAAATGTTATCCCGTCGTCATTCGATCAAGGTCGAACTCTTCTTCTTAGACGAAGGCCCTTGTCCTTAAGGTTGTTATTTCGAACTTATCGAAATGTTAACCCGTCGTCGTTCGATCAAGGTCGAACACTTCTTCTTTGGTGAAGGCCCTTGGCCTTAAAGTGTATTATTTCGAACTTGTCGAAATATTAACCCGTCGTCGTTCGATCAAGATCGAACACTTCTTCTTTGGCGAAGGCCCTTGGACTTAACGTGTATTATTTCGAACTTGTCGAAATATTAACCCGTCGTCGTACGATCAAGGTCGAACTCTACTTCTTTGGCGAAAGCCCTTGGCCTTAAAGGACGTTATTTCGAACTTATCAAAATGTTAACCCATCCTCGTTCGATCAAGGTCGAACTCTTCTTCTTTGGAGAAGGCCCTTGGCCTTAAAGGGTGTTATTTCGAACTTATTGAAATATTAACCCGTTGTCGTTCGATCAAGGTCGAACTCTTCTTTATTGGCCATGGCCCATGGCCTTAAAGGGTGTTATTTCGAACTTGTTGAAATATTAACTCGTCGTCGTTCGATAAAGGTGGAACTATTCTTCTTTGGCGAAGGCCCTTGGCCATAAAGGATGTTATTTCGAACTTATCGAAATGTTAACCCGTAGTCGTTCGATCAAGGTCGAACTCTTCTTCTTTGGAGAAGGCCCTTGGCCTTAAAGGGTGTTATTTCTAACTTGTAGAAATATTAACCCGTCGTCATACGATCAAGGTCGAACTCTTCTTCTTTGGCGAAGGCCCTTGTCTTTAAAGGGTGTCTTTTCGAAGTAATCAAAATGTTAACCCGTCGTCATTCGATCAAGGTCAAACTCTTCTTCTTTGGTGAAGGCCCTTGGCCTTAAAGTGTATTATTTCGAACTTGTCGAAATGTTAACCCGTCGTCGTTCGATCAAGGTCGAACTCTCCTTCTTGACGAAGGCCCTTGGCCTTAAAGTGTATTATTTCGAACTTGTCAAAATATTAACCCGTCGTCGTTCGATCAAGGTCGAACACTTCTTCTTTGGCGCAGGCCTTGGCCTTAAAGTGTATTATTTTGAACGTGTCGAAAAGTTAACCCGTCGACGCTCGATCAAGGTAGAACTCTTCTTCTTTTGCAAAGGCCCTTGGCCTTAAATTGTGTTATTTTGAACTTATCGACATCTTAACCCGTCGTCGTTTGATCAAGGTCGAACTCTTCTTCTTTGGAGAAGGCCCTTGGCCTTAAAGGGTATTATTTCGAACTTATCGAAATATTAACCCATCGTCGTTCGATCAAGGTCGAACACTTCTTCTTTGGAGAAGGCCTTTGGCCTTAAAGGGTGTTATTTCTAACTTGTAGAAATATTAACCCGTCGTCGTACGATCAAGGTCGAACTATTCTTCTTTGGCAAAGGTCCTTGGCCTTAAAGGGTGTCTTTTCGAAGTTATCAAAATGTTATCCCGTCGTCATTCGATCAAGGTCGAACTCTTCTTCTTAGACGAAGGCCCTTGTCCTTAAGGTTGTTATTTCGAACTTATCGAAATGTTAACCCGTCGTCGTTCGATCAAGGTCGAACACTTCTTCTTTGGTGAAGGCCCTTGGCCTTAAAGTGTATTATTTCGAACTTGTCGAAATATTAACCTGTCGTCGTTCGATCAAGATCGAACACTTCTTCTTTGGTGAAGGCCCTTGGCCTTAAAGTGTATTATTTTGAACTTGTTGAAATATTAACCCGTCGTCGTCCGATCAAGGTCGAACTCTACTTCTTTGGCGAAAGCCCTTGGCCTTAAAGGACGTTATTTCGAACTTATCAAAATGTTAACCCATCCTCGTTCGATCAAGGTCGAACTCTTCTTCTTTGGAGAAGGCCCTTGGCCTTAAAGGGTGTTATTTCGAACTTATCGAAATATTAACCCGTTGTCGTTCGATCAAGGTCGAACTCTTCTTTATTGGCCATGGCCCATGGCCTTAAAGGGTGTTATTTCGAACTTGTTGAAATATTAACTCGTCGTCGTTCGATAAAGGTGGAACTATTCTTCTTTGGCGAAGGCCCTTGGCCATAAAGGATGTTATTTCGAACTTATCGAAATGTTAACCCGTAGTCGTTCGATCAAGGTCGAACTCTTCTTCTTTGGAGAAGGCCCTTGGCCTTAAAGGGTGTTATTTCTAACTTGTAGAAATATTAACCCGTCGTCATACGATCAAGGTCGAACTCTTCTTCTTTGGCGAAGGCCCTTGTCCTTAAAGGGTGTCTTTTCGAAGTAATCAAAATGTTAACCCGTCGTCATTCGATCAAGGTCAAACTCTTCTTCTTTGGTGAAGGCCCTTGGCCTTAAAGTGTATTATTTCGAACTTGTCGAAATGTTAACCCGTCGTCGTTCGATCAAGGTCGAACTCTCCTTCTTGACGAAGGCCCTTGGCCTTAAAGTGTATTATTTCGAACTTGTCAAAATATTAACCCGTCGTCGTTCGATCAAGGTCGAACACTTCTTCTTTGGCGCAGGCCTTGGCCTTAAAGTGTATTATTTTGAACGTGTCGAAAAGTTAACCAGTCGACGCTCGATCAAGGTAGAACTCTTCTTCTTTTGCAAAGGCCCTTGGCCTTAAATTGTGTTATTTTGAACTTATCGACATCTTAACCCGTCGTCGTTCGATCAAGGTCGAACTCTTCTTCTTTGGAGAAGGCCCTTGGCCTTAAAGGGTATTATTTCGAACTTATCGAAATATTAACCCATCGTCGTTCGATCAAGGTCGAACACTTCTTCTTTGGAGAAGGCCTTTGGCCTTAAAGGGTGTTATTTCTAACTTGTAGAAATATTAACCCGTCGTCGTACGATCAAGGTCGAACTCTTCTTCTTTGGCGAAGGTCCTTGGCCTTAAAGGGTGTCTTTTCGAAGTTATCAAAATGTTATCCCGTCGTCATTCGATCAAGGTCGAACTCTTCTTCTTAGACGAAGGCCCTTGTCCTTAAGGTTGTTATTTCGAACTTATCGAAATGTTAACCCGTCGTCGTTCGATCAAGGTCGAACTCTTCTTCTTTGGTGAAGGCCCCTGGCCTTAAAGGGTGTCTTTTTGAAGTTATCAAAATGTTAACCCGTCGTCATTCGATCAAGGTCGAACTCTTCTTCTTAGACGAAGGACCTTGTCCTTAAAGTTGTTATTTCGAACTTATCGAAATGTTAACCCGTCGTCGTTCGATCAAGGTCGAACTCTTCTTCTTTGGAGAAGGCCCTTGGCCTTAAAGGGTGTTATTTCAAACTTATCGAAATATTAACCCGTCGTCGTTCGATTAAGGTCGAACTTTTCTTCTTTGGTGAAGGCTCTTGCCCTTAAAGTGTATTATTTCGAACTTGTCGAAATATTAACCCGTCGTCGTTCGATCAAGGTCGTACACTTCTTCTTTGGAGAAGGCCTTTGGCCTTAAAGGGTGTTATTTCTAACTTGTAGAAATATTAACCCGTCGTCGTACGATCAAGGTCGAACTCTTCTTCTTTGGCGAAGGTCCTTGGCCTTAAAGGGTGTCTTTTCGAAGTTATCAAAATGTTATCCCGTCGTCATTCGATCAAGGTCGAACTCTTCGTCTTAGACGAAGGCCCTTGTCCTTAAGGTTGTTATTTCGAACTTATCGAAATGTTAACCCGTCGTCGTTCGATCAAGGTCGAACACTTCTTCTTTGGTGAAGACCCTTGGCCTTAAAGTGTATTATTTCGAACTTGTCGAAATATTAACCCGTCGTCGTTCGATCAAGATCGAACACTTCTTCTTTGGCGAAGGCCCTTGGACTTAACGTGTATTATTTCGAACTTGTCGAAATATTAACCCGTCGTCGTTCGA